>NC_133458.1:93966810-94279695 GCF_048565385.1 Saimiri boliviensis | reverse complement strand
TTTCTTTCTTTTTTTTTTTTTTGAGACAGACTCTTGCTCTGTTGCCCACACTGGAGTGTAGTGGCACAATCCTGGCTCACTGCAACCTCTGCCTCTCAGGTTCAAATGATTCTCATGCCTAAGCCTCCCAAATAGATGCAATTACTTGCATGCGCCACCACACCCAATTTTGCGTGTGCGTATGTGTGTGTGTGTGTGTTTTCAGTAGAGATGGGGTTTTGCCATATTGGCCAGGCTGGTCTCGAACTCCTGGCCTCAACTGATCCGCCTGCCTCAACCTCCCAAAGTGCTGGGATTACAGGCGTGAACCACCATGCCCAGCCCAACAATTATATTTCTATGATAACCTGGATTTTAAATAGTTTAATAGGCAAAAAGTGGAACAAACACATCTCTCTAAACTCATTAATAACATTTTAAAAGCCTCTACTCTATAAAAGGCATTATACTAATACGGTATAGAAAAGGGAATATTCAGCATTAAGAGATGCCAACCAGCTATATATTATCTGTTGGAAATTACTATGTATAAAAAATTTTAAATGGAACAGCAAAGAAATTCATTTAATCCTTTTGATGACAAATTCAATTACAGGCTGAGTGTCTTTAATCCAAAAATCTGAAAAGCTCCAAAATCCAAAATTGTTTAAGCGCTGATATAATGCTTAAAGGAAACGCTCACTGAAGTACCATGGACTTCAGATTTTCAGATTAGAGGTGCTCAAACTGGTAAGTATCCCAAAATCTGGAAAAAATATGAAATCTGAAATACTTCTGGTCCCAAGCATTTTGGGTAAGAGATACTCGAACTGTTTTTTCCTTTGTTGCTTATGCTTTTGATGTCGTATCTAAGACACCACTGCCTAATTCAAGTCATAAAGATTTATCACTAAAACACCAAAAGCAATGAGCAACAAAAGCCAAGATAGACAAATAGGATCTAATTAAATTCAGAGCTTCTGTACAGCAAAATAAACCATCATTAGAGCAAACCGACAACCAACAGAATGGGAAAAATTTTTGCAGTCTACCCATCTGACAAAGGGCTAATAACCCGAATCTACAAAGAACTAAAACAGATTTACAAGAAAAAAAAAAACCATTTAAAAGTGGGTGAAGGATATGAACAGACACTTTTCAAAAGAAGACATATATGAGGCCAACAAACATATAAAGAAATGCTCATCATCACTGGTCATCAGAGAAATGCAAATCAAAACCACATTGAGATACCATCTCACACCAGTTAGAATGGCGATCATTAAAAAATCTGGAGACAACAGATGCCGGAGAGGATATGGAGAAATAAGAACACTCTAACACAGGTGGTGGAAGTGTAAATGAGTTCAACCATTGTGGAAGACAGTGTGGTGATTTCTCAAGGATCTAGAAACAAATTCCATTTGACCCAGCAATCCCAAAGAACTACAAATCGTTCTTCTATAAAGACACATGCACATATATATGTTCATTGCAGCCCTGTTTACAATAACAAAAGACCTGGAACCAACCCAAATGCCCATCAATGATAGACTGGACAAAGAAAATACAGCACATATACATCACGGAATACTACGCAGCCATAAAAAACGATGAGTTTGTGTCCTTTGTAGGGACCTGGATGAATCTGGAAACCATCATTCTCAGCAAACTGACACAAAAACAGAAAACCAAATACCACATGTTCTCACTCATAGGCAGGTGTTGAACAATGAGAACATATGGACTCAGGGTGAGGAGCATCACACATTAGGGACAGCTGGGGGATGGTTTAGGGGAGAGTCATTGAGGGGCAGGAAGGGTGGGGAGGGACATCCAGGGGTGGGAAGGGTGGAGAGGGATAACATGGGGAGAAATGCCAGATATAGTATGCACCTATACAACAACCCTGCACGACCTGCACACGTACCCCAGAACCTAAAGTAAAATAAAAAAAGATTTATCTGTATGTTTTGAGTTTTGTAGTTTAGCTCTTACAATTTAAAGTCCAATTTTGAGTTAATTTCTATACATGGTACGAGGCAAGAGTCTAATATCATTCTTTGATCGAAATGGATATACAGTTTTCCTACTACCATTTGTTGTAAAGACTATTCTTTTCCTCTTGAATTGTCTCGGCACTCTTGATAAAAGTAAATTGACTGTAATCATACACTCAGAAAACACATTAAAATTAAAAAGACAACATATGAAAAACGGCAAGTTTGAGAAAGACAAAAACTCAAACAGTGCACCATGATAAATGCAAACAGGACTTGACTCAAGCCCTGGTTCTCAACCATTTTGGAGTCACAGACCCTTCTGAGAATAAAAGCTAGAACTCACCCCCCAAAAAAATGTCTATCAACAAAAAATGTCTTCAGTTTGGGGGTTCATAGCGAAGGGCTCATATGGAAAGTTTCAAATAAGCCACATATTAATAGAATGTGTGGGCTTTAGTCTTTAAGAGAGGGGAAAGAAATGAAGGTAGAAGAGAAACACTAAGAAATGCAAGAAGTTAGGAAGTTTAAAATTGTGTATCCCAAACATCAAAAATCATAAGATTTTCACCTGAAGATTTTGTTAAATGCAGTCTGATTCTCAGTAGGGCTAAGTGGGGCAGGAGATTATGCATTTCCAACAAACTCCTAGGAGATACCACTATTGCTGGTCTACCAACCACTTTTTTGAGGAGCAAGGATTTAGAACAATAGTTCCCAAAACTAGGTTGAAAGTGCTGAGGGCATCACAGTAAATTTAGAGGGTCACTGTGGAATAATTTTAATTTTCTAAGAATATTATTTATGTAGAAGTATACAGAAACACTCATTTGAGTTGGTCTCCAACATACAATAGACTTACAATTTTTGAACTTTAAGACAGTTTAAGAACTTTAAGCAATACACATCCAGCATGTTCCTCAACTTATTATGGGGTTACATCCCAATGAACCCACTGTAAGGTGAAAATATCTTTCAAGTCAAAAACACATTTCAACTTACGATGAGTTTATCAGGACATAACCCCATCGTAAGTTGAGGAGCATCTGGATTGATCATATACCACGCAAACATCTACAACAGTTGGAGATGGCTCACAGATTAAACTTTAAATCAGGCATCCCCAAACTTTTTACACAGGGGGCCAGTTCACTGTCCCTCAGACCGTTGGAGGGCCACCACATACTGTGCTCCTCTCACTGACCACCAATGAAAGAGGTGCCCCTTCCTGAAGTGCGGCGGGGGGACGGATAAATGGCCTCAGGGGGCCGCATGCGTAGTTTGGGGACGCCTGCTTTAAATAGTGCTAAACATTCCTTTCAATGACATCTTTGAGATGCTGGTTCTGGCAGTTGCTGTGATATAAAGCAAGTGCCACACTCTGAAAATTAATGAGAAACAGGAAATGAAGGTGGCTTGTCCAATCTGATTCTAAGGCTTGAGGAGTTGTACAATGGCCAATAGTCAGGCACATCCCATTAGTAACTATTTAGGAATGAAATAAAGACATTAATTTTCTTTCAATTTATGTGTATTTTTTTTTAATGACCACTAAATTTGTTAGAAGACAAATACTTAACAGTCATTAAGTCCTTACTTAACATCACATAGCAGTTCTTAGAAACTGCAACTTTAAGCAAAAGGACTTATAGCAGGTTGAAAGAAATATCATCATTTCCTTCTTTCTTTTTTCTTTTTTTTTTTTTTTTTTTGACAAAGTCTTGATCTGTCGCCCAGGATGGAGTGCAATGGTGTGATCTTGGCTCACTGCAACCTCCACCTCCCAGGCTCAAGCAATTCTGTGGCTCAGCCTCCCAATTAGCTGGGATTACAGGCACTTGCCACCACACCCAGCTAATTTTTTGTAGTTTTAGTAGAAATGGGGTTTCACCACGTTGGCCAGGCTGATCTTGAACTCCTGACCTCAGGTGTTCCGCCCACCTTGGCCTCCCAAACTGTGTGATTACGGGTGTGACCCACCACACCCAGCCAACATGATTTCTTTCAACATCAGTTCATTACGTTAATGACAGAAAAAACTGGTTTTGTTATACATCATTTTAAGTCACAATTTCCAGTAACTTATATGTGACATTAAGTGAGGACTTACTGTATTTCTTTTGACCTAAGAGTAACTGTGAAAAAAATTACTGAGATGCTAAGGGTGCCATGAACTAAGAAAGTATGAAAACCTCTGGTTTAGTCCATTTGACAGGTGGCTAAAACCACAGCTTCTCTAGCCAATTTCATGAGGTTCAATCCTGTTTCTACCCACAGCAGCTATGTGATTTGGGGCAAGCTATTTAATCTGTCTCTTGGTTTCCTCCACTATAAAATTGTGAGAGTAAGAGTTCCTACCTCATAGGACTGCTATAAAGAACAATAAGTGACTCTGTCTAAAGAGCTCAGCATTAATGGCAAAGAGGGGTATAGAAATGTTTGCTGCTGTCATAATTATGATATTAAAGTTATTACAATCATTAGATAAATGGGAGTCACAAAAGGTTTTTGATTTGACAACTGACCAGTTTCCGGTGCAAAAGAGCAGAGATATGGCAGGTGTAGGCCCTAAGGTAGGCTGAAAAAGTAGGTAGGTCATCTCAACCCTGCCTCAAAAGTGCTAGGGCCTGTGGCTATTAATCACTCCCAGGGCAGAAACAGAAAGAAAACAAGTCAACTCAAATTTGCTTTCCATATTCTTACTAAAATTACTTATTAAAACATTTCATTTGCAAGTGATTTTTGTTGTAATGACGAGAATTCTTTTTAATTCTGAATGTACATAAGAATCACTGTCTAACGTGAAAAATCTTCTGACTGCAAAATAAAGTTACTCAAGGTGTGCATATTAAGAGTCCTCCATCTCATTACCAAATCTAAGCATGTCAGCAAATGAGCACAAGACTCTAACACTGTTTCTCATGGGTTTGCAGGAGGGCAAAGCACACAGATCAGAAAGAACATTCTGCTAATTAAACTGAAGCAGATGACTACGGAAGAGAAGGGCTTGTCACATGTAACATCTGTGCCAAGAATGATCAGATTAAATATGCAAAATGTGAAGTAAAGGTGTGAAAAAGCAGTAAGATGATACTCTAGACCTTAAATAGGCTACAAAAGTTCTGACAGTTTTCCTAATTATTCCCAGTAATGGACATAGGAGGCCAAAAGGCAAGAGGGAGAAATACATTTTTCTCCATTATGGGTGTTGAGCACTAGGGCTAAAATCATGCCTGCCTGAACACTGATCAGTTTCTGCAAAGGTTAATAGCAATTAAATGCAGCAAACTAGATTAAATAAGAAACAGGTCATGATACCACTGTACTTGCAAAAAGCACGGTAAAGCATTTCTTTTAAATTCATCTTATGCACAGGAAATCCAAAAAGAGCTGCTATGAAGAAAATAACCTATTATCCAAAAAGAGCTGTTGTAAGGAAACAAACCGATTCATTAAATGGTGAATGAATCTCTTAAATAAAAGTTACAAAAATAATGGCATGCTATACAAACTTAGTCATCATCAGTATTGTGTTGCTGCCAGAGAATAAGAAATCCTAAATAGTAAAGACATCTCAAATATTACTTCTCCAAAAAAGAAAACCACCAGGATACATATACTTCTCTTTTTCTGACTCAAGAGTCCACACTAAAATCTAAAGTGAGATGTAAATGCCATAATGAAAAGATGCATACTGAAGCATAATATTGCCATTAACACTTTGCCGCTTCTAGCCTAGTACATCTATCATCAAAAAAGTATAGTTAGTTACTTAGTGAGTAAGATTAAACTATCTGATAACTCTAATATTCTAAGATTATTCTCTGAACTTAATCTTTTACTTTAGTATATAAATCCTAAAAAGTAATCTGAAGCATACTGATAGATTTTTCAAATTTAAATACAAGAAGGTTTTTTAAAAAATCAAACAGGCAATTGTGTGCAAACACAAGCACACACACTCATTCCACACACACGCATGCATGCACAAAGATACACACATGCACACATACCCTTACCTCTCTACATAAGCCAGAAAATAAAAGAGGGACAGGCTCATACAATGAAAATTCAATTTACTTTGCTATCCTCGGGGTCCTCTAAGCCATCAGGCCGACTAAGGTTTCGAGCAGGCTGGCTGCAGACAACATTGTCTTCCAGTCCCCAAGAGGGGACTCTCACAGGTGGCCTTTGTATTTCATCTGGGTAAAAAGCACCATCTGCTCCATCTGTAATAAAATTTTTGGAAGGGTAGAGTGAAACTAATTACTAAAATTAATGTCTCTATGTATAGATATGATGAACAGGATATAAAGAACCACTTTGGTACAACAAAAAAATAGATGTTTTTATTTTTAACCCAGGCAATTTTTTAAATTGTGAACTATATGTAATTAGCAAATAAACTACTCATCTCATGGTGCATCACTTCTAAATGAGGCCAGTTACAGTGTTAAATACTAAAACTGCTAATTATACAAATAAAATGTTTGTCTTAGAGTTGACTGTACCAGCAATTTGCTAATCCATGAAAATATAAACCATAGAAGAATCTCCAGATGCAGCTAACCCCAAACCAAAAATACTGTAATAACCTCTTGTTTCCTGAGATGCATAAGGATTACCATATTGCAGAACTGGTTGTGCATTTGACAGTGTGAGAATATAATCATTTTGCTCTGAACATGTGTTGAAACATTGAGGACTCTGGGAATTCTGACCTTCCATTTTCCTTTCTGCTTGATTTTCTAGACTCCTTGTAAGTTCCTGAAATTAACAAAAACAAAGGTGAATAAGCAAAGCAACAAAATACTTCATAATTACAGCAGTATTAAACATCTAGTCAAAATACAGCAACAAAATTATTTCCTATTATGAAGTTGGAATGCAACTGGGAAGAGTTAGAAAAGCTGACTCAACTTCTCATAAATGTAACCTCCACATATAACAAAATCAGAAAGTAGGATAAAGCCAATGTATTTTCAAATTTATTTGTGCCAAGAAAGTACACCATTCTCATTGATTTAATTTAGGGCAAACTGTGAATCTCTTATAACTTAGCTATGAATAAAAACTCTAAAAAAAAAAAGAAAAGAAAAACAGGGAATTCTATCATTTTAAGATTTTTTTAAAAGATGTGTCCTGTATAAACTCTTTCAAAAAACAAAGAAACATTCCCTAACTTGTTTTATAAGGCCAGTACTATTCTGATAACCTAAAACAAGGGTTTCACAAAAAAACTAGAGACCTTATCACTCATAAATATTAATGCAAAAGCCTTAACTTATTATAGCAAGTCAAACCCAGTAATATTTAAAAAAAAAAAAACACAAAAAAAACATAGTCAAATGGGCTTTCTCACCAAAAAAAAAAGTTACTTTAACACACAAAAACCAAATGCAGGTCAACATCCAAAAATCAATCAATGTAATTTACCTTTTAAAGGGAAAAAATATGATCATTTCAATTGATGCAGAAGAAATATTTTACAAAATTCAAGTCATTCATGTTTTTTTTTAAATCTCAGAAACCAAAGAATAAAAAGGAACTTTCTTAACCTCATAAAGGGCAGTTAAAAAACCTACCATGAACTTTAACAGAGAAAAACTGAATGATTCTACTGAAGATCATAATGAGATCAATAATAATAAGGCAATGATGTCTGCTCTTAACACTTCCATTCAAAATAGCCAGTGGATCAAGGCAAAATTAAGGTAGATTGGAAAGGAAGAAGTAAAACTATCTTTATTCACAATGTTATGAGGATGTACATTAAAAAATCCCCAAAAATCTATAAAAGCTAGGAAAATGAGTGTAAATAATTTAGCCAGGTTGCAGTATACAAGGTCAATATGTAAAACCAATTGTATTTCTACATACAGCAACAAATAACTGTAAAATTACAGTAAAATCAACAGATAAAATATTTAGGAATAAATAGACAAAAGATGTGCAAAGCCTATACACTAAACAAAATAATGCATTAAAAAGAGCATAAACAAATGGAGACATACAATGTGTTCATGGACTAGAAAACTTATTTTTACCTACTAATTTCCACCACCCCTCCCCACAACAGTTAACTGTAAATACAATGCAATGCCTATCAAAATCCCAGTAGGGTTTTTTACAAATTGACAAAGTAATTCTAAAATATACATAGAAATACAAAGGTCTTGTAACAGTTCATATGTAAAAAGCAGAAAGAACAGGCTGGGAATGGTGGCTCATACATGTAACTCTAGCACCTTGGGAGGCCAAGGCAGGAGGACTGCCTGTTTGAGACAAGCTTGGGCAACATAGTAAGACCCTATCTCAATTTAAAAATTTTAAAACTGCCAGGCACAGTAGCTCATGACTGTAATCCCAGCACTTGGGAGGCTGTGGGTGGATCACTTGACCCAGCCTGGGCAACATGGCAAAACCCTTTCTCTACAAGAAATACAAAAATTAGCTGGGTGTGGTAGCATGTGCCTGTAGTCCCCGCTACTCAAAAAGGCTGAGGTGGATCACCTGAGTCTGGGACATCAAGGCTACAGAGAGCCATGATGGCACTACTGCACTCAAGCCTAGGTGACAGAGTAAGACCCTGCCTCAAAAAAAAAAAAAAAAAAAAAGAAAGAAAGAAAGAAAAGAAACGAAAAGAAAACAAGAAAAAAATTAGCTGGGTACAGTGGCATATCCTGTAGTCCAGCTATCTGGGAGGCTGAGGCAGGAAGATCACTTGAGCCCAGCTATTTGGGAGGCTGAGGCAGGGGGATCACTTGAGCACCAGGAGGTCAAGATTGCAGTGAGCGACAATGAAGCCATTCACTCCAACCTAGAGGATAGGGGAAGATTCTTTCTTTAATAAAAAAGAAAAAAAGCAGAACAAAGTTGGAAGACTTATGCAACCTGATTTCAAGATGTATTATAAAGCTACAGTAAACAAGATAGTATAGTATTGGCATAAGAATACAGATAAGGAGCTGGCAATCTTTTTCCACAAAGGAGACAATAGATATATTCACCTTTGCAGGCCAAACAGTCTCTGTTGCAGCTACTAAAATCTGTCTCTGCAGTTGCAGTCATAGATGATACCTACATAAATGGGCATGGCCATGTGCTAATAAAGTTTTATTTATATAAGCCAGATTTAGCTTACTTTGCTGACCCCTGATAAAAGTCAATAAAATAGAAGATAGAGTCTAAAAGCAGACCCATACTTAGAGAGTATTTTCAACACTGAAAATACCTCAAGATGTGGAGTAAATTCTATGGAGAAAAAGGATGGTCTTTTCAATATGATTTTTAAAAGTTGGGTATTTATTTACGAAATAAACTGACTACATATCATACCATATAAAACATAAATAGATCCTAAATCTAAAGTAAGAGAGCTAAAACTACAAACCTTTTAGAAGAAAAAAATAGGAGAAAAACTTCATAACCTTGATTTAGGCAAAAATTTAAGACAGGACAAACAGCATGAATCATTAAGACAAATACAGATAAACTGGACTACCTCAAAATTCAAGTCTTTTGCTCTTCAAAAGATAATGCTGTAAGAAAAGAAAAAACATACCACAGACTGGAAGAAAACATCACCAAAATACCTGACAAAGGAATTTTATCTGGGATATATAAAGAACTATTACAAACAGAGATGACAGCTCAACTAAAAAAAATAGATTTGAACAGAAACTTCACAAAGGAATATGTACAAATGGCCTGTAAGCACACGAAGATGCTCAGCATCACTAGCTTTCAGGGAAATTAAAATTAAATTCACAATAAGATAACACTAAACACACCCACGAGGATGACTAAAATTAAAGACTGGCAATACTAAGTGCTGGTGAGGATATGGAGCAGCTGCAATGTTCATACACTGCCAGTGGGAATACAAAATGGTACAGCCAGTTTGGAAAACAAATTGGCTGTTTCATTAAAAACATACACTTACCACATAAGCCCACAATTCCACTCATAGGTATCTACCCAAGAAAAATGAAAACATATGTCCACAAAAAGACCTGGGTAGGAATGTTCATAGCAGCATTATTTCTAATAGCAAAATATCAGAAATAATTTAAATGTCCATCAGCTGGCAAGAGGATTAATGTCTATCTGCTAGTGAATGGATAACTTCTGCATCATTGCAATTACATGAAATGCTAGAAGCCATAAAACAACAGGGACAGAAAGCAGACCAGAGGTTTTTCTAGGACAGGGTGGGACGGTGGGTGGTGGTAGCAGAAGGGGATGACTGCAAATGAGCAAGAGGGAACTTTGTGCAGTAATGCAAAAATGGAAACGTTATACTGCTTAAGTAAGTAAAATGGTAGTTACAGAACCACATGCATTTGCCAAAAGTCATCAAAACGCATTTAAATGAATACTACATATAAACTGTACCTTAACAGAATTGTTATTTAAAAAAAAAATCAACCAGAGGCCTTATTAACAAAGGTTATAAGAATAAAAATTTTTAGTCTGGAAAGATTAGCTGGTTTTGCTGCTTGTCATTTCTTGGGGGTAAAAATGAGACTCTGTTTGTCTAAGTTAACACACTTTTACCTATATAAATGATCCAAAAACTGGACTAAGTAACCTTAAAATGAAAGTCACCATCAAGAGCAAAACTGGTAAACATTAAGAAAAATGCAAGTCAACTTAGACTTGATAAGAGATGTAGCAGGGAGGGCAGGGTGGGGAGGGATAACATGGGGAGAGATGCCAGATACAGTATGCACCTAAAGTAAAATAAATAAATTTTTTTAAAAAAGAGATGTAGCAATTAAAAGTTCTTTCTAAGCAAGTCTATTCATAGCATACATGTCCGTGTATCAACTATGCCAGGTACTGTGTAAAACTGTGAGGTTAAAATGGCATTCCTGCCTTTCAATGACTTATTATTTTATTGCAAAAATAAGACGTGAAATTTTAAGCAAAAAAAGAAAATACTCATTCAAGATACCTAGCACAGCATCTGTTACGTAGCAGGTACTATACTAGGAACTAGAGATACAAGATTAACTTGAAATGAATTTTGCCTTCAAGGACTTCAGTCTAATAGAAGGTACAACTCTAGATAAATAACAATTAATTGCAATAAGTTGACTTGTACAGAGATGAAGGAAAAATGCAATGTATCAAAATGGAAACACTATATACTAGGAAGAGACCATAGAGAAGAGCCATTTGAGGTGGATCCTAAGGAATTTTCACCAAGCAGATAAATCGCATTCTAGACATAAAGTACATGAAAAGATACAGAAGACATGAGAAATAGTAACATATTTCAGGCTTGGTAAATGAGTAATATGGCTAGAACAAAGAATGCGTATTAAGAATAGCAGGAACCAGGAACGGTGGCTCACCCCTATAATCCCAGCACTTCAGGAGGGAAGATCACCTGAGCCCAGCAGCTGGAGAACAACATAGCAAAGCAAGACCCTGTCTCAGGCAGGAGATATAGCTGAGAAGACAAGTTGGAGGTCATATATGTCAAATCTATCATGCAGTTTACTACAATGAGCCTTCAGGTTTTGAATAACAGCATGGTAAGAATGGTCCCTAGTAAGGTTAATTCAGAAAAAAGAATAATGGGCATACTCAAAACAAGAAGCAAATTAGTAGGAAAGCAGTGCAGCATGGTAGGTTAGAATCAAGCTGACCTAGATTGGATCATCAGAACAGCACTAACAGCCCTAAGGAATTTCTCTTTTCTAAGCCTTACAGGGCTATTGAGAAATGAGAGATATATTTAGAACAAGGCAGGCACTCAAAAGATGTCCTTCATCTCTTGCCATGACAGAAAACCCCAGAGATGCTGCTACAGTAATTCAAGACTGGCATGTGACTACAGAAAAAAGGAAAGGTTAAATCCAAGAAATATTTCAAACACAATTCAAAAGAAAGAAAAAGTAAGTTAGAGATGATAAAATGCTTCTTCAGAAGTTTATGCACATTAAAGAAGTATAGTTAAATTCTTCTGTAAGCAAATAACATACTATTGAAATAGAGTCAACGATTTCATCAAAAGATCTATGCATGCACTGGTACAGTCAAGCAACTTTATAGAGTTCCAACCTAATAGGGAGTTTAGTACTCCTACTCTACCACCAAAGATACAATAAATCCTTCACAAATAGGATTCAGGGTAAGAACAGGACTGGTAACAAGCAGCTTTGACTCCTCATGGGGGAAACACAATGTATGAACATGGACAAGAAAGTTAAGATTAGGCTCTTTTGCAAATCAGAAGACTGAACTCTCCCCTCCAAAACCTAACATGTGGACTTGGAGAAGGTTCTTAAACTGGCATTCACAAAGCCCCTCAAAAGGTCCATGTTTAGATTTCAGGAGGACCATGAACTTAAATGGGCAAAAAAATTATATCTATTCACTAACTTCTTACTAAAGTTTAGGAGTTTCTTCCATTGGAAACACAGGCCAAAAAAACACACAGTAATGGTTGTAGTACCTGTAACTTGGCCACCTACAGAAATCACATCGATCTGTTTCAATTACATTTGTTGTAGCCATCTCAAAGTAGCCTTTATATTCATCACCACTTCAAAATTATGATCATTATTAGACACACTGCTAAATCTTATGTTTGTTTCAGATTACATTTGTTGTAGCCATCTCAAAATAGACTTTGAAGTGATATTGATCACTTCAAAATTAGTCATTATTAGACATGCTACTAAATCTGATTTAACATTTAAATGAATAAGTATATACTCTACTATCACATATATTACAAATTTGTCTTAATATTTTGATAACTGTAATAATGTGTTTCCTTTGTGATTCTACACATTTTGCTTTATTCATTTTAAATCATTTTCTGAAAACAGACTTCACCAGACTATCAAAGAGTTCTAGACAAAAAAAAATGATCAAGAATCCCTGGGAGATCTTTCCTACTTTTACAAAGTCATGGATAACATTAGTGCAGCTATCTTATCTGAGCAAAACAGTATTAACTGCTGACTCATAATTTTCCTAAAACAGAAGGCCATCACAATTTATGAAAGAGATTTTGTCAGAAGTAGTCATCTTTTACTGTTCCATCTCCCAGGAGTCTGTTTATCTGATTGCCTTTGCCAGGATGCCTAAATATTTTTTTCTTCAGTACCCAAAATGGCTCACAATGACCCTGGTTTTACAAATTACTTGACAAGTTAAGGATGTTTCTGATATTCCCAACTGGTAAACAGGAGAAATAATATATTCCTCTTTTCTGCCAGCATGGGGATGCTTTGAGAGTAAAGGAGCATGGAGAGTACACCATAGGGCAACTAAATAGGTAAATTTTATACCCTCCATCCCACCTGCCAAAAAATGAAACAAATGTTCAACTCTAGTTAGATGTGCTTTTCACAGTGGTATGGGTTAGTAATCCTAAAATTATTTTCAAGTGTATTTACATTACACTTGAGTAAATGTATCAAGGAAACTGAGACCAAGTTCTTAGTCTAATTAGAAAAGGAAGTTACATTATAGAAAGAGAAAAGACTAGAATGTTTGCTATAGTTTTAGACTAGAATTAGAATTTTAGACTAGTATTTACTAATGAAGTGTGTGTGTGTTGTTGTTGTTGTTGTTGTCGTCGTCGTCGTCGCTTTTTAATATACAGAGAGGGAAAGAGAGGGGGAGAAACATATTTTCAAGCTCTATCTGCTAAGGACTTTGAATCAGTAAGGGCACACTTACAGCCCCGATCTTGGTTTCTAAACTACATTCACCAGTGAAAGGAACAGGACTCCTTGGAGAAAAGACTGATTCCAGGCTGGGACAGGAAAATAACAAGATGAGCCTGGAACATCTTACTACATCAGAAAGTAATAAGTGCTCAAACAATAATGAAAGATACAATAAAAGGCCACAAGAGCTAGTTTGCAGAGGCTGTTACTAGTTAAATCTGACACAATCTGAGTATCAAAATGATTATAAAAATAGATTGTAACCCATTGAATGAAACAAGAATCCATGAGTTTACAATGATAAAAAACCAATGAATAGATAAACAAAGTGGAGGGGGAAGAAAAGATAGCTTTTTCTTACAGAAAAATTCTAATCAATGTAGAAGGAATGATGGAGTTAGAAGATCATTAATAGATACAAAAATACTAGGTGAAAATTTGATAAAGAACAAGATATTTACATGGTCTCAAAGTATCTCCCTACAAATTACTTAGTTAATTACAAAGGGAAAATACTAATTTTACGTAGGTAAACCTGGTGGACAATACCTTAACCAAATAATAAAAGATCACTAGTATTGAGAAGGATAAATTCTGTAGTATTCCTGGCAAAATTTATAACCTAAGTTTCATCATGATGAAATACTAAACCAAAATATAATATTAAATAACTGGTCCATATTTTTCAAAAATGTCAAGGTTAAAAAAGGGTATAAAATTGTTCCTGATAAAGGGAAACTAAAAACATGACAACTAAACGCAATTTATGATCACAGATTAGGATTAGATCTTACCTCAAGGAGGAAAAGGCTATAAAGAATAAACAAAGTACTAAGGATATGATGTTAGTATGGATTGTGGGTTAGATGACAACACTGGGTCAGTGTAACATGGCTGAAAGAACATTCTTGTACTGAAGATGCAATATGCAGGGACTCTTACGTCTTCATCTCCAGTTATTGTCAAATGGTGGGGAAAGAATATATCTGAGAGTTCACTATACTACTTTTTCAACTTGAGTTTAAAATTACATAAAAATTAAAAGCTACAGAAAGTTCAAAAGCCCCCATATTTAAAAACAATAAACAGTTGCAACATAAATGAAAGAGAAAATCCTGTTTTCAAGAGGAAAAGTAAAAATACTTAGGAATAAACTTTATTTTAAACGAATTCTTCCAAACCCACATGAAGAAAATTAAAATTCCTGAAAGACACAAAACAGATTTGAACAACACATCCCATATCGCCTGTGCTTTATTAAAAGGTAGAACTATCACCAAGATGTTAGTTATCCCTAAGTTAATGTATACACTTAATGCAATATCAATAAAAATACCAACAATCATTTATTTCTGGAGCTAGAAAGTTAGTACTAAAATTGATATGGAAAACTAACCCCTCAAGAAAAACACTGAAAACAAGGAGTTACGAGAAAGGACTAACTCAACCAAATACTAAAAAAGACTATAAAGTTCTTACAATTAAATCAGCATGGTACTAGTATATAAATAGACAGACCAATGGAACCGTACTCAAAGTACAGAAAGAGACCCAAATGCATACAGAAATCTATTATACGATAAAAGCAATATCTCAAATCATTGACACAAAACTGACATTTTGATAAATGAACTGAGACAACTAGATAGAACTTTAGAAGTAGATAAACTTAGATTCATTCCCTCTGTAATATCCAAGAATAAATTCTAAATGGATAAATAAGAAATTTTAACGTAAAGAAAGCTGAAACTGGCCAGTCGCAGTGGCTCATGCCTGTAAACCCAGCACTTGGGGAGGCCGAGGCGGGTGGATCACCTGAGGTCAAGAGTACAAGACCAACCCGGCCAACATGGTGAAACCCCATCTCTACCAAAAATACAAAAATTAGCTGAGTGTGATGGCAGGCGCCTGTAATCCCAGCTACTTGGGAGGCTGAGGCAGAATCACTTAAACCCAAAGGCAGAGGTAGTAGTAAGCCAAGCTTGCACCACTGCACTCCAGCCTAGGCAACAAAGCAGGACTCCATCTCAAAAAAAAAACCAAAAACAAACAAAAAAAAACACCTGAAACTATATCAGAACAAAGACAAGTGAATTCCTCTATAACATGGGTGTAGGGACCGCTTTTTATGAAAAACTAAAAATTCAAATGCAACACATCAGTGGTTTTCAAAATTGAGCATAAATCAGAAACACCTGGAGGGCTTTTGTCAAACACATATTTTGGGCCATCATCTCCAGAGTTGCTGATTCAGCAGGACTGGGACAGGGTCCAAGAATACGCTTTTTGTTGTCGTTGTTGATACAGCGTCTCACTGTGTTGTCCAGGCTGTAGTGCAGTGGCGCGATCTCGGCTCACTGTAGCCTCCACTTCCCAGGTTCAAGCAATTCTCCTGTTTCAGTCTCCCAAGTAGCTGGGATTACAGGTGTTGAGCCACCACACCTGGCTAATTTTTGCATTTTTAGTAGAGACAGAATTTTACCATGTTGGCCAGTCTGGTCTTAAATTCCTGACCTCAGGTGATCTGCAAGCCTTGGCCTCCCAAAGTGCTGGGATTACAGGTGTGAGCCACTGCACCCGGCAAAGAATATGTATTTCTAACGAGTTTCCACACGGTGCTGACACTGCTGGTCAAGGCAGTACCACACGTTAGACTACACGAAAATAAAGAACTTTTATATGGTAAAAGTCACCATGGTCAGAAGTCAAATAAACTAGAGAAAATGATAAACGGGGAGAAAATCCTTACTATGTATATATCACAAATAAGGGCTAATATCTCTAACAGGGTAAATATATACATGTAAAATAAGGTAAGTAAAACAAACCAAAATCAGAAAATAATGAACTAAAGAACTCACAAAAAAGATACTTAACCTCACTTGTAATAGAGATGCAAATTAAAACTACACTATAATAAATACTATTCCTAATCTATCACATAGGCAAAAATTAGAAAGCCTGATTACAATTTGTATGGGAAACATGTCCATTTCTCATACATGGCTGGTGGAAACAAAAAATAATACAAACCCTATGAAAGGGGATCTGGCCATCTCTAACAAAACTGTACATGCATTTACCCTTCAAACCAGCAATCACACTTCCAGAATTCCCTTCAGGGAATCTACCCTGAAGGCACCACCCCAAACACTAGAAAACCATATCAGCACAGAATCATTCATTGCAGCATTATTTGTAAAATGTTAGAAACTACCTAAATGCCCAAATACAGGAGGTTGGTTAAAAAAATTATGGTATGTACAATGGAATATTATACAGCTGTTTAAAAAAAGGTGGAGGATTTCTATGATTTATATATGGAATGGTTTTCAGAATATAGTACTATTAAGTGAGGAAAAGAATACATAGGTTGAGCCTTCCCTGATAGAAAATCCAAAATCCCAAATGTTCCAAACTCAAACTTTTTGAGCACTGACATGATGCCACAAGTAGAAAATTCTACACCTGCCACATTTTTTCCACTGTTATTAATAGTAAATAATATTTTTTGCTGCTAAGTACTTATGTGTGAATAAGTATAAGAAAATGATTGGTTATCAGTACGCTGAGGACCTCACTTGTAACTGCCCTCTAAAATGGGAGCAGTCTTGTGGGACTGAGCCCTTAACCTGTGGGGTCTATGCTAACTCGTGGTAGTCAGTATCAGAATTGAAGTGAATTTTAGAATATCAGTTTTGGCATCAGAAAACTATTGCTGGAACAACAACACACAGACATACATCAAGAAGGACAAAGGCAGCTACTCAGGAGGCTAAAGCAGGAGAATTGCCTGAACCCAGGAGGCAGAGGTTGTGGTGAGCCAAGACCACGCCATTGCACTCCAGCCTGGGTAACAAAAGTGAAACTCCGTCTCAAAGAAAAAAAAAAAAAAAAAGGACAAAGGAAGGTTTGTCCTTACAGGAGAATGCCAAAGGAGAAATGTGGAAAAAGTGTTAAGAGTTGAAAAATCAGAATTTCATAACTATCACAGTAACCCCATCCAATCTCGAGGTCAAACTTGCACTTAGAATGGCACTTTTATGATGCATGATTTTGAAACATCGCTGGTCATTTGGAAAACTACTGGTTCAATGGGTTACGTGGATCTTCTAAATGCTGGCAAATTTTGCTATACAATAAAAAAAATACAGTCTAAATATTACACTCATCTTATTAGAAATGTTTATAAACACTGGAAAGCATCAAAGTCACAGTGGAAGATACCAGTTTTTCAAAATTTTAGTTTTTGCTTAAAAGCTTAAATATTATCAGTGGTAACAAATAATAACAACTTTTTCCTTGAAATAATAGGCTCATTTCATTTCACTTTGAGAAAATATTTGCCAAATACCCAAATCTGAATATAGAAGTTGTTCTTTAAGTAAAAATTGTGTTCCATTAAAAAAGAGACTAGTTCAACTCACAGCTCAATCACACTAGCGCTTTACCTTTATTAACCATCACACATCATCAGGCAACAAAAGAACTTTAGGGGTACTTTTTGTTTCATCACACAGAATACCAAAAAGACATGTACCCAAGGGTCAAGTGTAAATAAAACTAACACATTTTTCCTGTTTCAACATCTTCAGTAAGACTGGCTTTTTTTCCCTCTACTGTGAGCACATGGTGGTGATGAATACAGTAACTACTAACGCAGTTTGGTGCCACTGCCTTACTTCATAACAACACACAAGCAGTATTCCCACACTACTTTCACACAGTGCAAATCTAACAGTAGGGAGAAAAATCTGTGTTATTATGAAAATTGTTTCTTTGCAGGCACTTGAAAGGGGATTGGAGACCACAAAAAGGACCACAAATCACACTTTCAGAAATGCTGCATTATAGCATCTTTTACATTACAAATGTATCACTCTATGTGAATGTGAGGTTATGCTGTAAGTCATTAAACTTCAAAAATGTTTCCTATTACAAAAGAAAACGAGATAAACAGTTTAAGTAATTTTTATAAATTTCACTGTTTTTCTAATTTAAACATTGTAAAGCTTATTTGTTAAATACAAAATAAGTAATAAAGACCAAACTAATAATTTTCAACACTTTTCACTAAGAGTCTTAACATCTATTTCAGTCTTTAGTCATTCAATTTTTTTAAAGGCTCTTGTCACATGAACTATAAAATGTGTCTCTTCATAAAGCTGTATTATTATTTGGTTTCATATGATATACTTTTTTAAACTACATTGCTCAATACCTTCTCCCTGGAGAGGCTTTCCAAATGTGAAGTCAGACCACTTATTTCTTTGTCTTTTTCTGCCAACTGAAGCTGAATAAAGAAAGAAATTATCATTACTTTTTTTAATCTTCTCCCTCCTTGCAACTTTCCAGATCTGGTTTATACTGTTTTATGAAAATAATTCCTATTGCTAAATCCATTCATTTTCCTCAACTAATTCTTTAACTTCTCTGAATTACTTGTCATTTATTGACCAACTTGCCTTATTCTTAAAACTATTCCTTTATGTGAAATTGCATGAATATTTTCATCATCCCATGCCCTTTCTTGTGTGCTTTTTCTTCCCAATTCAAATACGAGTACTCTCCAAAGTTTCTTCTTTGGCTTCTTCTCTCAATATCCTCTCTGAAAACTCACTTTCTTACATAACTTCAAATATCATCCCCCTGGGAATAAATCACAAATATTAACTCATGTACCACTTTCTCTCTCCTAAGTTCCAAATCTGCCTTTTAAACTGATGGTTAATGTCCCAAGTCTACTTCCCTACTTCTGTTAACAGATCTCAATCTCAGAGCACACTGTGACTAAAGCTTAGAACCTATATTGGAATACTCTTTCCTTTTCCTCTTTCTCCAACCTCCAACATTTGCTGTCTCTAAATCATTCATTCATTCATTCAGCAATCATCCACTGATCACCTATTATAGCTTAAGCATTAATGAATACAAATACAAATAAAACCATTCTTCAGTGGTTCTTCCCTCAAGATGTCTTTTACAGCTTTCTCTTGCAGATGCATATCCTGTTCAATGGCAGATGATAAGGGCAGGTACCCAAAAGGAGGTGGCCTTTATCAATTCATTCTAAGAATATTTCTACCTGATTTCCTCACCTTAAGATCCTTCCCAGCTATAAATCCTCTTCAGTGCTACCAAATTATTTTCAAAAAGACTCACTGTGATTGGGTCTCTTTTCTCCTAGAAAATTCTTAACAGTAACTAGCACCCAAATTCCTTTTAGGCCTTCCAAAACCTGGCTGCAAGCTATGATTCAAGCCAGGCTACTCCATCACAAGTCCTAATGATCAAGACTGCTCACAGTTTGCAGACTACGTGCTCCACCTCTGACCTCCAAACATGGCTTAATGCCCTTCCATCTACTAGAATGCTGCTGCTTCCTTTCCCTAGATCTGCTTCTCCTCCCCTCCCAGTTTGTTCTTTCAAAGGTCTAGATACTCCATGTCTTCCCCTTAAATATTTGATTGGAAACAACTCTAAGGCAACTAAACTTATCATTCATGTAGAGCCGTATCACATTTTGCCTTGTCTGGTCGGCGTTAGTCTGTGTCAAAACAGTACCAAATAGGGCAAAAGAAATTACTTAAAAAGCCAAACACATTTACCAGCTACATCATTCTAGATATGTTGTTTAATCTCAATGCTTACTTTTATCATTAATGAAATAAAATTATCTGTTTAGCTTCCCATGGTTTATAGATGATTACCTCGGGTGGTGTTAAAATGTTGTGCACACTACCATTGTAATTCTAGCAATCTACAAGATTATAAACTCCTTAAGCATAGCACTGTGCCTTATATGATCACCCACAGGAGAGCTAACACAGTACTTTATGTATAATAAGCTTCAACAAACATTAACTAAATCATTTTCCTAGTCAACGTGCAAAAAATTCTTTTCATATGAATTCATGATTCACACTTAATAATCAAGGAAGTTGCCAGTTACTAAAAAGAATATCCACAAGGATCCCAGAAATAACAAGCTAATGTATCTTAGCCTGTAATGTGCTACATCTCCAGCCCCTAAAGGGGAAAACTAAAGTAATTCTAATTTTAAAATTAGATCATAGGTACAATTAGTTATGATATGGCAAATGTAAACCATTTAGAAATCCTGGTCTTTAGTCCAAAAAAAAATGTAAATTATATCTACATACATATCTTAAATTATACTAGAAAGAAACATATATTTGTATTAATTAGGTAGCTAGACAGACTGTTAATTTTTTTCTCTAATATTCTTTTGAGATGGAGTCCCACACTGTCGCCCAGGCTAGAGTGCAATGGCATGATCTAGCCTCACTGCAACCTCCACCTCCCAAGTTCAAGCGATTCTCCTGCCTCATCCTCCCAAGTGTCTGGGATTACCAGTGCCCGTCCCACGACCAGCCAATTTCTTGTATTTTTAGTAGAGATGAGGTTTCACTATGTTGGCCAGGCTGGTCTTAAACTCCTGACCTCATGATCCGCCTGCCTCAGCCTCCCAAAATGCGGGGATTACAGGAGTGAGCTACCGCACCCAACCTTCTCTATCATTCTTATAGATATCATTTATCATTTGGGCTTGTCTGTTGCCTAAGATTATTCTGGCAAAAATAATTGTCATTAGTTAGGATCACATCACTTGCTTTTACAGTATTTCATTTATGATCACAGTCACATACTTTGGTGATAAAAAATTCTAGCCCAATTTTTAAAATTACTGATGGCATACTGTTGTACTCCAAAAAAAAAAAAAAAAAGTCAAGACCCTAAAATAAACCTTTTTACTTATTTATTTTTATTTTTTAAGAGACTGGTGACGGGGAGGTATCTCCCTATGTTGCCCAGGCTGATCTCAAACTCCTGGACTGAATCCTCCCAGCTTGGCCTCCCAAAGAGCTGGGATTATAGGTGTGAGTCACCACACTCAGCCATCCTAAAATAATTTTACATACACACTCATGTTTGTTTCAAAATTAAAAGGAAGATAATGATCCCTTTTCATCTTTAAAAATAAACACAATTAAAAGATGTAATTTTAATAGCCATCTGAATCCACAGAATTAAAGCCACCATAGCAACACAAATGGTACCCATTTTCTCAATTCATAGTTAATGAACAATATTTATGTAGCTAAACATATAGCGCACTTGTATTTGTGGAAAAAACTCTCAATTATCCATATTTAAAATGTATATTAGACTGAATAAAATTATACATAATAGATTTTCAAAAGTTATGTCTTAAGTTTACGTACAATGAGTATCAAACTTACTTTATAATTGTCCTGTACTTCGGCTAGTTCAAGTTTTACATTTTCAGCAATTTTCACTTGTTCCTTCCATTTCAGCTCCATTTTTGCAAGTTCATCAGCATATTTATTGCATTTTGTTTTCTCATCCTAAATGAAATTAGTATAATTACCAAAAGATTTTAAACCCACGTAGAGTGAAAATCTACACCAACGTACTTAAATATGGGCTGAATGTTTATAATAACACTGTTCTAGCAGCATAAAAACTGGAATAATCAAATGTCTGTCAACAGACAATTGGATAAATCATTTTCTATCCACACAATGAAATAGTATATATCTATAATCTTAAATAAGGCAGATGTACAAGTTGACAAGGAAAAATGTTAAGATACATTAATTGAAAATAGCAAGTTGCTAAAACAAAATATAATCCATTTTTGTTTATAAGTTGTTTTACAGTTATAATACGATATATATATGTCTGTGTTGTATACAAAAATATAAACCAAAATATTAATAGTTCTTATCTCTGGGGATCAGAATCATGGAGGTAATTTTTGACATCTCATTCTTCATTTCTGGAACACTAACATTTCACAGTAAGTATATATTACTTTTGCAAAGGGAGGAAATAAAATCATATTTATACTGCTGTTGTTTCCATGCATTGATCAATTTCAGGATTTGCTGACCAAGATAATTTTTAGGTTAACTTCTTATACATTGCTCTTCTCTACTACCCAGATTATCATAAAGGAGAAATTACAAATCGTGACAAAAAGATAATTAGGCCAATTCCATTTGGAACATTTTGTTCAATGTGAATACACTTAAAGATATGCTTTGAGCAATTCCATGGAAAGTCTTTTAAACAAATAATGCTAGGTCAGCTAAATATCCATACCATACATTTCATATCTCATACCATACACAAAAATTAACTCAAAATGATTCACAGACCTAAGCAAAAAAGCTAATTATAAAACTTCTAGACGATAACCTAGGAGAAAATCTTTATTTCCCTGGATTCAGCAAATGTTCCTTAGAAGGTAAAAAGCACAAAACATAAAAAACTGATAAACTGTACTATATCAAAATTAGAATTTTGCTTTCCTAAAAACAACATTAAAGAAATGAAAAGGCAAGCTACAGACTTGTAGAAAATATTAACCTTACATATACCAAACGACATATCCAGAATAAAAAAACAAACTCAAGGTGAACAACCCAATGTTTAAACTACCAAAAAGATTTGACCATTCGCACAAAAGATAAAGAGCAAATAAGCTTAAGAAAAGACGCTCAACATCAAGTCATTATGGATATGCACATTAAAATCACAATGAGCTATCAGTACACACTTATTAGGGCTGGCTATGTAAAATGGTACAAACACCATACAAAAACAGTTTGGTAACTTCTTTTCTAGTTTTTCTTTCTTTCTTTCTTTTTTTTTTTTTTTGAGACAAGAGTCTCATTCTGTCACCCAGGCTGGAGTGCAGTGGCATGATCTTGGTTCACTGCATCCTCCAACTCCCAGGTTCAAGTGATTCTCCTGCCTCAGCCTCCAGTGCAGATGAGATTACAGGCATGCACCACCACACCAGGCTAATTTTTGTATTTTTAGTAGAGAAGGGGTTTCATCAGGCTGGTCACAAACTCCTGACCTCAAGTGACCCTCCCACCTCGGCCTCCCAAAGTGCTGGGATTACAGGCGTGAGCCACCGTAGCTGGGCTCTAAGAGTAAATTTTAAAAGAGCACTTCTCTTTATGAAGTTCAAATATTTTTCACTAATCTTTATAAGATGACAGATAATAATCTCTAACCTCAGTTAACTATTTGCCCATTACCCAAACAAGAACATTTTATTAGGTGAAAAGAAAATAATGACTTTAGGTCTCATGATTTACACACATGCCTATGTGAACAGGTACACAAAACACCCACCTCATCATCCCAGAGCCAAAATGAAACTAAGTAACAGTTTATGGGGATGGAAAGGAACTCAAAGATACCAATCAACCAAAACAATAAAGGTAAGGTAAGTCATTTACATTTGATAAATCTCTTTCATTTACAAGGGAGTTAACCTACCTGTAAGAGTTGTTTACATTTATTATACTTTTCTGTTTTCTCAGCAATTTCTTTGGTCATTTCACAGACTTGCCCCTTTGTTATTATGTCAAAATCTGTCTCTGGTAGAAGAAGACAGAAAACAAGACTGTTAGAAAGTATTTTGCCCTGGTTATCTGCCTGTTCAGAATAACTTAAAGGTCAGTATATTGTGAAATATAATAAATGGAATACTGGGGCCGGGCGCGGTGGCTCACGCCTGTAATCCCAGCACTTTGGGAGGCCGAGGAGGGTGGATCACAAGGTCAAGAGATCGAGACCATCCTGGTCAACATGGTGAAACCCCGTCTCTACTAAAAATACAAAAAATTAGCTGGGCATGGTGGCGCGTGCCTGTAATCCCAGCTACTCAGGAGGCTGAGGCAGGAGAATTGCCTGAACCCGGGAGGTGGAGGTTGCGGTGAGCCGAGATCGTGCCATTGCGCTCCAGCCTGGGTAACAAGAGCAAAACTCTGTCTCAAAAAAAAAAAAATAAAAATAAAAATAAATAAATAAATAAATAAATGGAATACTGAAGGACAGAAATATCTATTCATATCCTAGATATACAAAGAAGGATATATAAACTCTAGCCGAGAATTTTTACATGTGTTTGGCCAGAACCAAGTTCATATTCAGTAATAAAAGATTATTCTTTGATTTTCTTTTAATTTGCTAAAAAGAGTTTAAAAACAGCAACAACAACAAAAAAAAATTGTTCTCCTTATATAACTGAATAGACAGGATAAGTAGGAAAAACATACTCTGAGATTTCTCTCTCCCCTCTCTAAAAGCCAGGGTCTCACTATGTTGCCCAGGCTGGCCTCAAACACTTGGGAGCAAGGATCCTCTTGCCACAGATTCCAGAGTGTCTAGGAGTATAGGTATATGACACCACACCCAGCCTGGTTTTTTAAATTTTAATCATTCTTCTAGTCCTTCATTACCACTAGGTCTTTATTAAGTAAATACCCTGTAACACCACTTTAAGTACTACAGAGGATACATGAAAATAGAAGGCTCGATTCTGTCCTACAGGGGATTAACCTAATTAAGTATTAGTCTAAAATGTTTACATTTAAAAAGACTTAAAACATCAATTACTCCACACACTAAACAAGAAAATATATTTTCTCTAGTATTTAATGTCATTATTGTCAGATTTACATAAAGGTGAAAAAACTCAAGACAGATGAAAACCTAGTTAATCCAAATTTTCGTGTTATTCATGTTTTTACTATGTCTATCTAATCTGTTCTACAACCTAATAAAGTAATAAAAACTTAAGCCGGGCGCGGTGGCTCAAGCCTGTAATCCCAGCACTTTGGGAGGCTGAGGCGGGTGGATCACGAGGTCAAGAGATCGAGACCATCCTGGTCAACATGGTGAAACCCCGTCTCTACTAAAAATACAAAAAATTAGCTGGGCATGGTGGCACATGCCTGTAATCCCAGCTACTCAGGAGGCTGAGGCAGGAGAATTGCCTGAACCCAGGAGGCGGAGGTTGCAGTGAGCCGAGATCGCGCCATTGCACTCCAGCCTGGGTAACAAGAGCGAAACTCCGTCTCAAAAAAAAAAAAAAAAAAAAAAAAAAAGTAATAAAAACTTAATAAAAAGTAATACAAACTCATCAGCCAACAGGTACTCTAATGAGGGAAGAAGTACCCTATTGATAGAAAGCAGCCAAAAATTAATAAACAGAAAAACATGAGAATAATAGGAGATTTTTTCCCCCTGCAGAATTTAAAAATTAAAATGCCACAAATAAAATGCTTCACAATTCCATAGATTTAATGGAATATAAAGTAAACATTCAATTCGTGGCTTTTGTCTTATGTGGCCCAAATGAGTATTCACAAGCACCAACTCATTTTTAACATGTGTGAATAATCTCAAGAAGATAACTACTAGTTTACATTCATATTTTATATATTAAAGTTTTGTACATTCACCACATGCCCACATGCATGACTCTATTTTACATTTATGCCCTATTTTCCCTTTGCCTCAATTTCCTCACTCATCACATGAAGATTTTTATGAACATCATGAAATTCTTACACATGAAAGAAAGCAGTAAAAGTACTTATTAATATAGGACTTCCTACACAAAAAGTCTAAATGACTTTTACCTGCAGAAGGTGATGATGGCTTTACATCTACAGTAGAGGCAGAAGTGGCTGGGTCTGTGTTTACTGAAGCATCATTTACTTTCTGCTGACTCCCAATTTTCTTTGTGAAGACATTATTAGCCTATTCAAAACATTAGTAAGTTGTTAAATGAGTCAACGAATTAGTTATATTTCCTTCTTGCAGTAACTATGTAAATATTATTTTTACATATTACTTTAGAAAATCCTAAGCAGTCTACAAGGCTGCTCTTGTTTTAAAAGCCAACAAAGACCAACATCATACACTTCATTTTCCTGAAATGTTGAAAAAGAAATATATTTTGCTTTTTCTTATAAACTCATCAAAACACCACCAAAACAAGTCATTTAAAGAAATCTACTACAAAGTTATAAAGTGCTCAAAAGGCCCCAAGCCAAATTTATACATGTGAGTGAGTCTTACTTAAAGTAATCGTATTTTTTCACAAAAGCCTTCCTACTTTACTACATGTATTCCTTGTTTGTCACCTCTGATTTTAAAAAGTAGGACCAGGAAAGCATCATATGCATCATATAGTAAAAGAGAGCTATAGTAGCACTTTCAACTTCAAGTTTTAAATATGTTTCTTCCACATTTCCAGGAGTTCCTCAGATAGCAAGCCTGTATTTAAGTACAATTTAAGGACCCACATTGAAACATACATATGTCAAAACAAAAGAATTTTGTTTGCTGTATTACAAATCTACCTACCTATTCTCAAATGAAATACAGAAGAATTAGCTAATACTCTTTAATTCTTCCTAATCTAACAGATATGGCTAGGAAGAACTTGCCAGTGGCAACTGAGAAACCATCTAAGACCCTAGGGATGATTAATAGTGAACTCCAGTGAGAATAAATGTCATTGTCACAAGAGTCAATAATATGTGTTGAGTTTTAAGTGACAAAGATATTCACCAAGAACTTAAGAGGGAAATGGATCTAGAAAAAAGGACTCTCTCTCTCTCCTGCCCTTGTTCCCTTTGTTGGCTGTCTAGTAAATTAAAATTCCAGATTTTTTTAAAAGGAGAATTATTAAAATATTAGACCAATGACTAAATCGAGCAGAGATAAATTATATTTAAAAGACTGACATTTAGAATATTATAAATTTGATTTTCAAACAAAAAGACTAACAAAATATTTTACTATGTGTAAATTTAATGATACTTACTGATTGATCGGAAAGTTTGTTTATTTGTTTTTGGAGTCTTTGGCATTCCTTAAATTTTTCTTTATAATGGTCTGCAGCCATCTGAAGACGGAGTTTCAGATCTTCAACTTCTCTTCTTAGTTCGTGTTCCAGTGTATCAGTCTTGTCCTAAGAAAGAAACAAACATTCTAAGAAAAAAAATTAAAATCTGATACCTCCTCCTAATGTTAATAGGAACCCCAACTTCATTCTTACTTTTTTCCTTCTTTTTAAAACAGGGTCTTGCTCTATCACCCAGGCTGAAACACAGTGGCCCAATTATGGCTCACTGTAGCCTTGACCCCCCAGCTCAAACAATCCTCTTGATTGAGCCTCCTCAGTAGCTGGGACTATAGGAACACATCACTATACCTGGCAAATTTTTTAAATTCTTTTTGTAGAGATGGGGTCTCACTATGTTGCCCGGGCTGGTCTTGAACTCCTAAGCTCAAGCAATCTTCCCACCTCGGCCTCCCAAAGTGCTGAGATTATAGTTGTGAGCCACTGCCCTGGCCACTTTTTTCTTTATTTTGGGATTTTGGCTACAAAGCAACATAGAGTCTTCTTAAGTCGTTTTACATTCTTAAGACTAAGGTTCATTTAAAAAACTAGGAAAAAATGGTTAACTCTCTTAACCATAATACTGTTTTATATAGCTAGTAAGAAATTCCAAACAAAGCAATAATATCTGACATCAATATATTTAATTAATAATAGGGCAGCTTTCACCAACCATTAAGAATTTTGCTCAAAGAAGTTTTTCTTACAGCATACATTAACAGCAAGCCAAGAAGTTATAATAACTAAACAAAAGGAATGAAAATTTAAAATTCTCTGATCAGAAATTTGACTTATTTTAACATAATTTACTCTTTTGTGAGATTACAGTGGTTTTTAAAATTAAAATGCAAATTCAAAATTAACTTGCTTTACCTGATCTTTTTTCATAGCATTTAATTTAAGTTCTGCCACTGCATCAGCTAACTGCTTTTTCACTTTCTCGTTTTCCAAGCGTGCAGTATGCAGGTCTGCCATTGTTCTGTCTCGGACATTGACAGCATCACTAAGTTCCTTAGCCAGAAAGACAACTTCTTGCCGAGTTGCCTGAACCTGTTCTTCTGCTTTACGAAGTTGCTCCTTTAAAAAAAAAGTATCTTCCTGAAGAAAGCAGATAAATATATTTGTAATTCAACCATTCAAGTAAAAAACAGAAGCAGAAACAATTTTTACACATATTGCAACAGAGCCAAGATTTTAGATATTGATTTTTCTACTTATGACTTACAGAGTGTAGGCCTACAAAAAACTTAAGAAGTAACTTTGTTTTAGGTTCCCTCTATAACACTGTGTACTCAGTCTCACTGCTACTGCTTTATACAGAGGAAGCTAAAGTACAGGGAGTCAGGCAACACATCCAGTGCTTAAGGACCTGCCCAAACTGAGGCTCAAACAAGAGATCGCGTCCCCCAGAATCTCTCCAGCTAGAAATACTGACTCTCATTTTGTATGACAACCAGTAAAAATAATTCGAAAAGCTTCTTTGCAACAGCAAAAATTTTGATTAAAAGATGTTTCCTACTTTCTGCTCTAAAATACATCCCACATAATAAAAATCTATTTCATATTATTATAAAAGCACAGAACAGATTTAGACCTTAGTTCTAAAAACACTGATATACAAATATTTTAAATATTATAAGGGATGAGGGATACTTTTACAATCTTTTAAAAAGCTTTAGCAACTAGTAGTCATTTTTCTCAGGTACTTCCAAAACTATATTTTTCCTCCCAGAAGTATTGCTTAAATAGGAAAAAGATGGTTAGAGAAATTTTTAGCATCTTATTAAATAACAAGTAATCAAATACACTTCTCATGTTTGTATTTGCAATCTGTTACATTAAAAAGTAACAAGAGGCTGGGCGCGGTGGCTCAAGCCTGTAATCCCAGCACTTTGGGAGGCTGAGGCGGGTGGATCATGAGGTCAAGAGATCGAGACCATCCTGGTCAACATGGTGAAATCCCGTCTCTACTAAAAATACAGAAAATTAGCTGGGCATGGTGGCGCGTGCCTGTAATCCCAGCTACTTGGGAGGCTGAGGCAGGAGGAGAATTGCCTGAACCCAGGAGGAGGAGGTTGCAGTGAGCCAAGATCGTACCATTGCACTCCAGCCCGGGTAACAAGAGCGAAACTCCGTCTCAAAAAAAAAAAAAAAAGTAACAAGGATTAATCAATAATTCTAAATGTCATGCACTTCTGACATTTTAGGTGTTCCATTAACTATATCTGAGTATATTTAATAGCAAATTACTGAAAGCATCATAATAATGAATTAATCAAGGTAAATCTATATAATGGAATATTATGTGG
Organism: Saimiri boliviensis; assembly: GCF_048565385.1. Lineage (NCBI taxonomy): Eukaryota > Metazoa > Chordata > Mammalia > Primates > Cebidae > Saimiri > Saimiri boliviensis. The sequence goes on along the minus strand of NC_133458.1, from coordinate 94,249,949 downwards.
CCATTTTTTTCAAATTAGGAAGATCTCTATGAACTGATATGGAATAACTGGCAACCTATTTTGTTCAGTGAGAAAAAGCAAGGTGCAAAAACAGCAGTATTTACAGTAGTGTCACCTTTTTTAAGAAAGAAGACAAAGAAATATGTGTGTATATGTACACATGCACATATAAGCTTATTTTTACAAAAAGAAACTAGAAGAATAAACTAGAAACTAATGAAAATATTTACATATCAGTAAAGATAAGAAAAGGGTTAAAAAAACTAGGGAAGAGAGTGAGACCTCAAAGTAAAATTTTTATATCATTTTGACTTCTGAACAAAGCAACTGTTTTACATATTCAAATAATAAAATTAAACCAAAAGGTTAGAAAAAAAGCAAATATTAAAATTAAATACAAATGAAATTATATTACAAAATTTAACATATGTATGCAAAAAAATAGTTCAAGTTCCTTAGTGAAATATGTTCTAAGAAAAAAGAGCTGTAAAAATACCTTAGCTTTATTTAGTAGATTTATTGTTGGAAGTTGCATTGATGTAATAATTGTCAAACTATTGGTGTGTATGGCTGGGTGGAAACCCATGAGTAATAATGATGTTTTGGAAACAAAAGTTCTCATGCTGGGAGAAAAGAGATATAAATACGGAATGCAACAAAGGAAGGAAGAATCCGAAGGTACTAAATCTGAATTGGAACAATCAATACAAATTAAAGATGCATAATACCCACTGGAAGTGCAAAGCAGCAGCCCCACAGTAGCAACAGGATCGAGTTCCTGGTTTCAAAATACCATTATCTACTAAAATTTTGAACAGAGTTCCTTGGAGAAATGGGAATATCAGGTCTGAGGGAATACCTGAAGTTAGAACACACAGTTGTGCCACGAAGCAAGAAGTATTCAAAGCATTATAGCAACATATCAGGACAAAAAAAAATCCAATTAAACCTTGAATTTAACCAAGGTTCCCCTGGCTAAATTTAGAAAAATTGGGGTATGAAAAAGAATGATGATTATACATAACAATATGCAACAAAAAATCCTTAAGTCCAAAGTTATATTTAAAAAAGAGGAAGGGATCACAGGAACTTCCTCATTATAAAAGATTACCTACAAATAACTGTAGAAGGAATCGAATTTTTTAAATCACCGTTTTTCTATCATTAATTATTACCAATGTAATAGCTGACGAAGGTGAGGAGCACCAAAGGACAATAAAACCACTGGGGAAAGGCTGTTGGTGAATAGGGTGTTCATACAGATTGCTTAATAATCACAAAGAGGGAAATAAAAGAAAGGCACCTATACAGACACAGGTAGGCATAACTTTAATCATTAAACCTAAAGTTATCAAGAATGGAACAAACTGACATATAACTTTTGATATGACTCCAACAGGATGGACAAAACAGAATCTATGTTTTTTGCAAAAATGTCTCACTTGAATCTAGTCATGAGAAACAATAGACAAATCCAGATTACAGAACATTTTCTCAGATTAGCCTGTTTTCTCCAAAAATATCAATTTCATAAAAAGTGTACGGACACTATTCTAGATTAAAACAGACTTATAACACATCAAAATAGTATGTAGTATTTGACTAACTCTGAATCAAAATAATTTAAAGGTTATACAAGAATACATTTGGGACAATTTGAATGTGAACTAACTATACATGAGAATCAATATTATTCCATCAATGTCAAATTCTTATGCATGATAATGATATTATGGCTATGAAAAAGAATGTACTTGTTCGTAAGAGAGACATGCTGAAGTATTTAGAGTAAATTATCCTAATACTTGCAATTCACATGGCTCAGGAAAAAAAGCCATATAGGCCAGGCGCAGTGGCTCACGCCTGTAATCCTAGCACTTTGGGAGGCTGAGGTGGGTGGATCACAAGGTCAAGAGATCGAAACCATCCTGGTCAACATGGTGAAACCACGTCTCTACTAAAAATACAAAAAATTAGCTGGGCATGGTGGCGCATGCCTGTAATTCTAGCTACTTAGGAGGCTGAGGCAGGAGAATCGCCTGAACCCAGGAGGCAGAGGTTGCGGTGAGCTGAGATCATGCCATTGCACTCCAGCCTGGGTAACAAGAGTGAAACTCAGACTCAAAAAAAAAAAAAAGTCATATAAATGGAAGAGATAAAACAAAGAATGGCAAAATATCTTATAGTACATTAGTATGCACTGTTCTTTCAACTATTTTGTTGTAAGTTTGAACTTTCTCAAAACAAAAGGTTAATGGAATTTTTTAAAAATCATATTGTATATACTTCATAGAGATGTTTTACAATCTTCAAATACATACAGTGAAAATACTTACTTTATTACTTGAGGTTGTAAGCAGGAAAGTCCTTTGCAGATTCTCCTTTTCAGCCAAACATAACTGCAGTCTGCCAATCTCTTCTTTGAAATGAGTAATCATGCCTTCTTTGTTCCCATCTAAATTTTTTAAAGTCTGGACCTCTGACATAAGCTTGGTATTTTCTATTTCTGTATTCTTCAAATGTACCTGTAATGGTGTTTGAAAACGTCAAGAATATTCTAACTCCATAACCTAAGTGAGTCAAAGTTTAAAATACCATTATATTTCTAACCCAAAGATTATGAAAGGAAGGAAAGTCATACTAGATGAGGATTTAACAGACCCAGGTTCTGCCCAATGACTAGTTAAGCATGTAGGAGCAGAACACAGCTTTTCTAAACTTTTTTTCTTTTCCACAGAGATTATTCTAAGGCCTAACAACATAACCTAATCTCTAGTCTTTTCCTTTGATTTAATGGTTTCAAGTTCTATTTTAAAATGCAAATAGAGTTGGTTGTTCTTTTGGGGAAACAAATTATGTTATTTGGCATAGTCAAATCTGGCATGACAAGACTCTGGAAAACTCACTTACTCAGAGAAGCTCTAACTGCCATGCTAGACGTTGTTCAAAAACGTCTCAAACAATTCAATTTTCTGCAGGTGAAAAGTACTATATCATTTAGTTTCAAAGTGCTGAAAAACGTATTTGTTGATTAACCCAACTATATCGATTTTCCCATGACTTTCGCTATTGCTGATTTGCTAACAGATATACAAATGAAATTCAATAACTGGAATTAGAAATACAGATCCCTAGTGTCCACTGTCAAGTATATCTTGCTTTGGTTAAGAGTACTGAGGAGAAATGAATTAACTCACTTCTTGCACTTTACTCTTTAAATGTACAGAATACTGAAGGACTAATTTCTGTTCACAAGGATATATTAACTCCTGATTCTCTGAAGGCATCAGCATTCAACACCCTTACAACATCGCTTTAAAACACTACCTAATTTTCATAATCATCAGCTCATGAAACTTAACAAGAAACTGACTGAACTCAGGATGTTCTTGAAATTCCTCATCTAGAATTGCCTTCAGGAAATGCTTATGAGCCACTTAAGATAGTAAGTCTCAATTTGCACCTGCAACATTACTGATAATTAAGCTAATGATCCTATATTTCAGGATTGCTTTAAAAAAAAAATAAACTTCAAACGGTCAACATTTGTTAGCACTGTTATTTTTTGCAAAATGACAGTCTGAAGATATTCTACAAGTCAAACTCTAAAATGGGATCATTACTAAATTAACGTTCTCCCCAAGGTATATATGAATGTCCTTAAAAATGAAAAACAGTTGTAAGAATTCTGATAAGTATCTTAATATCATTAAACCTCTTCAACTTATTACACAGTACCTGTTAAGTATCTAAAACAGCAGCAAATCAACTCCCTGAAAACTAGCTTTTAGGGGTGATACACAACAGGACTGTGACTTCCTCCTTGCTGTCTTCTCAATCACTTACTCTGAGAGAAGCTCTAGCTGCCATACTATGAGGACATTAAAGCAGCCTATGAAAAGTCCACTTCAAGAGGAGCTGAAGGGCCTCCTGCCAAAAGCCATGTGAGTAAGCCATCTTGAAAACAGATCCTCCAGTCCCAATCAAGCCTTTAGCTGACTATAGCCCTCGCCAAGAGGACTGCAACTACAAAAGACAAGAGCCAGAACCACTCACCTAAGCTGCTCCTAAATTGCTGACCAGCGGCCCCTAAGTTTTGGGATCATTTCTTATGAAGCAACAGGCAATAAATATGGAAAGAATAAATTACCTTATAAAGTTCCTTCTCATCCTTTTCCGTCTTCAACTGACATTCAAGTTGTTCTCTTTCGTGCTGTGCCTTCCTGAGTTTGTCCTTTAAACTGAGATAGGATAAAGTAACAATATAATGTTTTCAAGTTTTTAAATTTTTATTAAAGTTATTTTTTAAAAGCATATAACTACCTGTCTAATTCAGTTTCTTTTTCAATGGCTTTATGTGTTACTGACACAATATCTTCCTCAAGCTGGAGGGCTTTGGATGTAGCATCACTGTACCTCTTCTTAAACTCTTCATTTTCCATTTTTAAACTCTGTGTTACTTCAGTAAGATCCTGAGAAGCGATGACACAGTGTTTTGAGAAATACAGAAACATAACGAGGAAGGCAAATTTGCAAACCTTTAAGAAAACTATGCATCCTTAAAATTTTAATCCCACATTTGTTCCTTCCAAAATTGAGAAACTAAGACTATAATACCTAAAATTCTAACATATATTTACATTTTCGTATACTAAATTAATGGATAATTTGTTTTTTGCTTGGGGTCTCACTTTGTCACCCAGGCTGGAATGCAGTGGCATGATCACAACTCACTGCATCCTCAATTTCCAAAGTTCAGGTGATCCTCCCACCTCAGCCTCCCAGGTAGTTGGGACTACAGGCACCCATCATCACGCCTGGCTAATTTTCTAATTTTTTTTTTAAGAGATAGGGTTTTGCCATGTTGCCCAGTCTGACACTCCTGGCTCAAACAATCCTCCTGCATTGGGCCTTCCAAAGTGCTGGGACTACAGGCATGAGCAATGATTAGTTTTTTTGTATACATCTTCCCCGCTCCACCTTCAGACTTTTCATGTACCGTTTGTTGATTTTACTAACTTCTCCACCAGGGGGCAGGCAACAAAAATGAGAAAAAAAATTAAAAATCAGTCACTTTTCTTTTTCACATCTTGCTTTTCAATGTTACCCCAATGACAAATCAGGTCTAATATGACATCATCAAGGTTAACGTCCACTTTTTCTAGCACAGGTCACTAAGTGCCATCAAAGCACTAAAATATGCCTAAAGCTATGTTCCTAATGTTGCCAGAGTGACTCAGAGACCTAAACAAATATTCAAAGATACTAAGACAGATATAAAAGAGGTAGTAAGCGCAACAAATTGAATGTAATTCTACTTGGAATATTCTACTTTAAACAGATAATTATATAAGACTGAAATATAACAGTGTAAATAGGGAGGTGCTTTGTTAATAGAAAATGTCTATACAACAAAAGAATTGGTAAATTAAAATTATTTTTATTAAATAATTTAAAAATTTCTCCCCAAAACAGTAATATTTACCTACTCAGCAAAGAAAACTAAAAAAATTACTATTCAGCCAAGTTGAGTATGAAACATTATACAGTATTTATAATTCACATAAAAAAGCCGAATATTTTATTGATAGAATACCATTTTAAATATCTTGCTAGAATATGAACACTGCTACATTATTTTATAAAATAGTCAGATATACCCTATTGATTTTTTGTTCAAAGCAAATGTTTGTCTAACTGAATTTTTAACACTAACCAAAAACTGTTGTACAAAATGCTTTTTGGTTCCAATTCCATAACATCAGAGAAAACAAATAGTATTTATTTCCTCTGCAATAAATGTTGTCAATACATAATGACTGTTGTGAAATTGGGCAGATTTTCAGGATTTGTTTTGTCGATTTATAAAGATAGAGAGGTTTCTAACGTGTTTTGGTTTTTTTTTTTTTACTTTTAGTTTTACCAAATGTTCTCTTGGCACTGCAAATACACTACAGATTTAATCCAAGTATTTCTCCCTAGGACAAAACTAGTTTCCAATACTTTAGTAATGAAGCTCTATAATTGGTATACAGCATTCTATAAAATGTCTAGAAAAATAGAAAAAAATAACTAGCAACTGAATGTAAATCATGAATGAATTGCTTTGAGTCAGTTAACTTTACATTGAATTATAAATTAATTCTGACTACAATATATGTCTTAGAATCTTTCTCTGGTGCTCATAAAAGCACCTGATAGCTTCTCAGCATCTAAACCTCTTTACAAAAGGCATGAAAATGATAAAGTAAGGATTATTCTTCAGGCCTCTAGTTTTCATGTCTGAGCTAACCATAAGCATCTTCAATGTGGCTCAGTCCTCCTTAGCAAGAAAAAACCAAGGGCTTTGCCATTTCAAACAACTAAGAATCATGCTTTCAAAAATTAACTTTAAAAGAGTAAAACCTAAAACACAGCTTTTCTAAAAAACTTTGGTCACCATTTGTAAAGCATGCCAAAAGGACATCATAATTCTAATATTAAAACATAGAAAAACCATCAGATAATTAAGCCTGCTACATTGTACACCAATATGAAAACAATCATAAAAATTGGGGCAAAGAGAGATAAAGAGATTTGAGTATTTCAGATTCATGCAGGGATTTTCTTCCCACTCCTAAACTGAAAAATCATGTTTCCATGAGCCACTATTACCAATTCTCACAAGTATATGAATAACCAGATAAAAAGATTATGAACCATTCATCTAGGTGGCTAAAGACATTTTAAAAGTATTTAAAACAACAGAGAACATTTATTCTCATGTTAAAATCCTCATTATAAACAAAAGCATATGAAGAAACTAGACACAGTATCATTAACAATTATCCATTAAAAAAGTACAGTATTCTAGATTCACAAATATACACAGTAAAATTTAGTAAACCAGTACCTGAATAACAATTTATTGACAAAACCATTACTTTTGAAAATTGCTAGTCAGATTTTAACTCAAATTTTCACTCATTTTACTTAATGTGTAAGTCTTTTCTCACTCTACTTTTGAAATCAACTAAAATACCAAGTTACGAAGACAGCTACACAGACTATAAATGCATCTTCTCAGGTTTCTAGAAATCCACCAGACAAAAATATAACTAACAACAATATTTGACATGCAGTGGCTCACGTCTATAATCCCAGCCTTTTGGGAGGCCTATGTGAGCAGATCACCTGAGGTCAGAAGTTCAAGACCTGCCTGGCCAACATAGTGAAACCCCATCTCTACAAGAAATTAAAAAAAAAAAAAAAAGCCGAGTGTGGTGGCAGGTGTTTGTAGTCCCAGCTACTTGGGAGGCCGGGGCCGTAGAATCATTTGAACCCACAAGGAGGAGGTTGCAGTTAGCCGAGATCATGTCAGTACACTCCAGCCTGGGTGACAGAGCAAGACTCTGTCTCAAAAAAAAAGAAAAAAAAAGTTTTTAAAATGGAAAATGGCTTATCCAAACGAAATTTGGACACAAAGAAAGAATATTTTTGCACAGCTGTACATGTTTGTGTTTTATGCTAAGTGTTATTTCAAAAGAACCAAAAACTTTTAAAAAATTAAAGTTATGGAGTGAAAGTTACAGTAAGCTAAGGTTAATTTATTTTTGGAGGAAAATTTTTTTTATAAATTTGGTGTAGTCTGGCCAGGTGTGGTGGCTCATACATCTCAGCACTTTGGGAGGCCGAGGCAGGTGGATCATTTGAGGTCAGGATTACAAGACCAACATGGTGAAACCCTGTCTCTACTAAAAACATAAAAATTAGCCAGGTGTGGTGGTACGCAGCTATAATCCCAGTTATTTGGGAGGCTAAGGCACAAGAATCACTTGAACCTGGGAGCCAGAGGTTCCTGTGAGCCGAGATCACACCACTACATGGCACTCTAGCCTGGGCAACAGAGTGAGACTCCATCTCAAAAAAAAAAAAAAAAAAAAAAAAACTCATTAAATAATTTAGTCTAAGTGTACGATGTTTATAAAATCTACAGTAGTGTACAGCAATTCACTGGGCCTTCACATTCACTCACTACTCACTCACTGAATAACCTAGAACACTCCCAGTCCTGCAAGGTCCATTTGTGGTAAATGCCCTATACAGGTTTAACAAATTTTATCTTTTATACAATAATTTTTACTGTATCTTTCCTTTTCTAAGATATCTAGATAGTTTAGATACACAAATACTTACCATTGTGTTACAACTGCCTACAGTAAGTATTCAGTACACTAACACACTGCACACATTTGTAGTCTAGGAGGAATAGGTTATACCATATAGCCTAGGTGTGTGATAGGCTATACTATCTAGCTTTAAGTACACACTATGATGTTTGCACAAAGAGAAAATCACCTAATGACATATTTCTCAGAACATATCCCATTGTTAAGTGATGCATGACTATAGTAAAAAACATAATGAGGGCTACCTTTGATTTGCTGAAAAATGAGCTATGAGCAAATGCCCTTAAATTCAACTTTTATAAGAAAATAAGAGATCCAAGCATTAATTTTTGTGGTTGGAGTAGAGCCGGGGGTGGGGGGAGGACAGGCTACAAATTTACTAGTGTCTAAATTATTTCCTGAGTATGAATATATTCCACAGACAAGTGATTTTTCTTAACATTAGGTTTCATATACATTTTTAAAGAGTTATCGAATAAGTACAAAAATTTAGGGTAGTATAACTTTACTTACATTAAACTGCCTTTTAATTAAATTGAATGGAACTAGTCAATGATGTAGTTTTATAAAATAAACTATAAAAATGTTTAATTTTACAGTCCTCTGTCAATATAAAACTTATGGGTTTAAAAGTATATAAATTTACTATAGAAATATGAATTTCTTAAAACTATTACTTTGTAACGCAGGTACAAAATTAAAGTAATTGGCCTGAAATACATTGCTATGTACACGTAAGTTATAATCATCATCCCATATATTAAAATTAAGCCTTTTGTATCTTTTCTTGATGACAATTGGTAAAAACAAAAACAAATTCAATGAGATCATAAATTCAAAATTGGTTTTTGGCAATTCCATATATTAGGTACTAAAAGCCTTAAACTGCCTCTGTCCAAAACCAGGTACTTAATATTATGATAACAATAACAATTATCTTGAGAGCTACTATATAGGAAATGCTATGTGCTTCATGTATAATACATTCTCATTTGATCAGCACATGGCCTAAGAACTAGGAACAATGATGATGCTCGTTTATATGAGAAAAGTGAGCCACAGAGAAGTAGTTTATCAAAAGTTACACAGCTAGTAAATGCTAGAACTAAGAATGATTTCAACTTTCTAATATTCTTAAACAAAAGTTTTCTAAAATAATAACTGACAATTTTAATACCAGAGGTATTGAAATTTTGGTAATTTGATTTTTATCTACCCTTGATATGACCTTTCTTAAGAGTGGTACTAATACACAGATTAAGTTATAAGGTACTCTTCAAAGATGATTTCCAGATCTCATTTACAACCTGTTAAATTCAAAGACTACTACATTGGTGTTGTGGCAGAGACTGCTGCTTGCCTGCCAAATTACAACCTCCTTTCAGCCATAGTAATTACATAACACTGCCTAACTACACTGTATACCAGCTTCTTTTGCAATGCATTATAGTCATCTAAATTTTCATCAGTTAAGTATAAATGAAATGGTATATATCACTTCCACCTCTATAATTTACATTATTGATCATGCCTTGTCTAAGATCTTTTTCCCCTTTTCAGCCAGATGAAACCAGGATATGTCAGTTATCAACTTTCTATCATGAAGATATAAATTCTCCAGCAGTCTAACGGGTTGGGCAGTGGAATAATATAAAAGGTAACAAGACCCTGAATAATCACGTAAAGCAAATCTGCGCTACCCTCCCCAGACTTCAATGACTCATGACATAGACTGTTACATTAACAATGACAACAAAAACTTAATTTTACACCGCTGGGTTTCTTTGTCATCACACTAATTCATTATTAATCTCTGACTAGTATTCAAATCAAGTAACTCATTTGATACACTGCCATTAAGACAAAAAATTAAATTGGCTATGTAATAAAGTAAAAGATATGCATCACTGATCATACCCAAATTCAACTACTATTTTAAATTACTTAAAATGTCATTCTTGAAGAGAAAATGTAGCAAGTAATAGCCAAAAATATGGAAATTACAAAGCTAGTTCAAACACTGCTATGATACTAAGTATACCTAAACAATCAGAAAACAGCCAATTTAAAGGGCAACAAATGCGTATGGCAGAGGATCTCAAAAAAGTAAAGCACCTGTCAGAAAAATACTTGCCTCAAAAATCAAAAGTCTAGTTATGAGCCAAGCATGGTGGCATATACCTGTAGTCCCAGCTACTTGGGAGGCTGAGGTGGATAGCTGGAGTCCAGGAGTTCGAGGCCAGCCTGGGAAATACAGTGAGAGTGAGGCCTTGCCTCTATATTTAAAAAAAATTTTTTACATCAAGATATAGAATATTGTTAAGCAATAAAAAGAAACAAAGTACTGATCTATGGATGAACCTCAAAATCATCATGGAAATGTCAAAAAAAAAAAAAAAAGGCAAATACAGAGACACAGAAAGTAGACTCATGGTGGCCTAGGGCTGGAGACAGGAATATGTAAGGAGTGACTGTTAATAGATGCAAGGTTTCTTTGGCGGATGATAAAGAAATCCTAAGATTAAATTGTAATGATGGTGGTATGACTCTGTAAATATACAGAAACTATTCGATTGTATACTTTTTTAAAAAAAATCATGATAATTGAAGTTAATATAGGTTGGCTTTTGGATGCTTGCTTTCTTTTATACCTGCAACTTAGTAATCCTGGGTACACTCTTATAGAAACTATCTATATTCTTGAGTCCAATTAAAAGCATATTAAATAAAAATCCACATTTGTTTAAGTAATATAAAGTACAAGCAGCTACTCAAGAGTGTGACTAGGGGATCAGTACTAGACCACAGACAGTTACCTGGCTATATCAAGACAAGACACTTGTATAAAATATAAATCAACTACATCACTAAGTACACTGCTTCGTTCACCTAACAGCTTTTCATAGCAATACTTTCTCAATGAAGGAAGCAGTGTATTTACATACATTGCAGTGCATATTTTTCATTCCAACACAGACAAGTAACAAAGTTTCTGAATCAGCTACTCTGAGTACCACGAAATAGAAAACTAAGAACAGAATGCCAAATACGTGCAGAAAAACCATACAGGCTTTTAAACCTGTGTACCTACAATATCAGATAATTCAAATCACCTGAGAAAGAGTATTGTGGCTCCTCTAAATAAACATTTCTCCTGATAGTGACTCTAAAACACACAATTAGATGCAACTAAAATAGTGCCAAAATAGAATAACAAGAAAAGAACTAAATAAAACCACCTGAAAACTAAGAAAAACTGGATGAAGAACAGCTCTCAAGCCAGTGGACATCAGGATAAAAGGTCAGTGAATCCTGGAAGAAAAGAAACCACCAAGGTCACTTCTATAACTGCTCCAGCTTATCAATGTCTAGAGAGACTTTCAAGGCCACAGGGCAAGGAGGGCAAACTCAGGCAGAGTCCGGTGGTTTCCCTGAGCTATGGAGAAAAACTGAGAGTCTAAGAAAGCTAGGGAGAAAAGAGTTTTCAGGACAGAGTACCAGAAAAGAATCAGTAGAAAAAGAACTCCAGAGATCTACAAGGAGTCCTCTTCAAGTCTTGAGCTGATTACTGATCAGCATATGCATGTGAGAAAATTAACCCAGGCTGGAGAAAGAATCACCCAAAAAGGACTACAGAGAACAGTGCCTGGAACTCAAAAAGGGCCAAGAATAGTGGTTATTCCTACCAGGTAGAATGGAAACACTCATAATTCATGGGAGAACAATTATAGTAGTCTGTATAACTGAAAGAAGGGCCTTTCCTCCGTAGAGGGGCGAGAGTAACCCCAGTCTAAACGCTGCTCTGGTACCACCAAAGTTTGAAAACAAGGCTCAAAAAGATCAAACTGTTGCCAAGTAATTAAACTATATCCCAGAACAAAGCTCAAGACTATTTTTAGGAATATAAAAACTATCCAACACCCAGCAAGGTAAAATTCACAAAATACGACATCCAGTCAAAAATTACTATGCATGCAAAGAGGCAGAAAAATATAACCCAAAATGAGTAAAAAAAGCCAATCAATCAAAAATAATCCAGAAATGAGCCAGAAGATCAAGTTAATGGACATTTAAACATGTGTATTCCACATGTTCAAGAAGCTAGAAGAAAAATGAACAAAGTATATACAGAAACATGAAAGACATGAAAAAGACTAAAATCAAACTTCTGGGAATGAAAACAATAATGTCTGAGATAAAATATATGTATTATACAAACACACACACACACACACACACACACACACACACAGACACAGGATGGGACTAAGGCAGATCAAATATTGCAAAGAAAAGGTTAGTTATATTTTGTCTGTCTCCATCTAAAATGAAACAGAAGGAAAAGAGACTGAAAAAACAAGAGCACAAGTGAGTTCTGCAATAACTTTAAGGAACAAAACATGTGTGTACTCGAGTCGCTGACAAAGAGGAAGGACAGGAAAAAAAAATCGCTGAAGAAATAATAATAATAAAAACAGTAAAAAGAAAAAACCACACATTAAATACAGAGGAAGAAAAATACCAATGACATTGAATTTCTCATCAAAAACAATAAATGTAAGAAGAACCACATTTTAAAAATAACTAGTTAGATATATCTAGTTTATTGTTTTTGATATACAATTGTTTGAAATCCAAAATCTAGAATTCTATACACAACAAAAATCTCTTCTAAAACTAAAAGCAAAATAAACACTTTTCCTAATATACGAAAGTTGAACAAATTCATCAACAGAAGACCTGCACTACAAAAATGTTAAAGAAAGTCCTTTCAGGCAGAAAGAAAATGACAACAGAGAGAAAACTTTATCTATGCATTTTACTAGGTTGGTTCTTTATAAGAATCCTTAAAATTACTTACAATACACTGAAGAATACTTAAGTACTCCAAAAGATATCAGTACCATTTTGAAGGGAAAATGGCTAACTGAACTTCCTAAATGTTACTTTATATTACTAGAATTTCAAATTTGAAATTGTATATAATCTCCCTGAGAATTATATACCATGGTAAATTTATCAGTCAGTGCTTGACCAGAAAAGCAAACAGTTTGGGGGGACAGACAGAGAGACAGACAGAGACACCTAAGGGATTTGATCTTGTGTAACTGTAGAAGCTGGAACCAGTTTGTGTAAAGTAGGCAATCAAGAAAGACATTTATAAAGTGAGAAAAGCAAGAACATAGGAACCACAATCACCAGCTGAAGCCCGCCAGAATGGACTGAAAACTGAAATCCATGTTGGTTTTTATTCTGACCCTGATAGTCTAAAGGTTTTTTGATCACACTGGGGTCCTTCCTGACACACCTAACCCAGGAGATGGAGAAATTGGAACAGAATTCCACAGAAAGTAGAGCAATTGAAGACTGGCTATTACCTCATACCAACAAGGGAGCCAGGAGAGAAACCACAACTCATTTAAGCTACAAAAATGGCTGCTGCTTCACTTCTGCCTTCAAATCTCATGCAAGAATCTCTCTTATGGCTCATCCTAAACACATGACAGAGAAGGGAACTCTGGAAAAAAGTTTAACCTAGCAAAGTTGACATTATTACAAACCTACAGCCATAAAATTCCATTTATCAGAAAGAACTTTATTTGACTTAAGTTTCTGCAACTCAAAATTCTAAACTTCAAACTTTTAATGCATATGATCCTTCAATTGTATTATCATTGAGTTTCACCTAACCATACCATTATGTGTTGTAGTATATTCTGATAAGAAAAATTTCTTCTATAAATGAGAAAAACATTTCAAGGACTACGACCACAAAGTCATTAAATTACTGTACTAAAACTATATGCTGATTTTTTCCCACAATTTATCCTTTCTGAAATGGAGATGTATCTTACAATGAATGGTATATCTTAGTTTAAAATACTTGGAGTATTTTTTACTGGCAGTAATAATGGTATTTATTACCACGGCTACTTAAGCTCAATGAAGCAAGATATTAAAGCCTTCCCAAAAATCTTTGCAGGAACTGTTGATTTTCTATTAAAATTATAACTAATCACGAGAATCTTAAATAAATGTTAACCAAATTCCATAAAATGTGAAACATAATTTAAAAGCTATTGAAGTATTTTTTTCTGGCTTTCAATCAAAGCATGGTAACAAGTAAATGGGTAATGTGGCACAGTTATGTGATCGCTAGAGGGAGACAAATGACTGCTGAGTTTTAGTAACACAAAATCATTTGTTAGCTGTTACAAACTGGTATTTTCTTCCCTTTAAATGCCAGAATCCCACAATATTTATAAAATGATAAAGTGCAAAATAGTGCTCTTCTTAAAACTTCTTAAAAGAACTGGAAGGCCACAGAAAAAAACACTAAAGATGCATAAAAAGTAAACATTGTAAATAGCTCACATATAGTAAACCATGACTGTTCAAGAGTGACAGTTGTTAAATGTTTTTTTAAATCCCTTTCAAGATTGTAAAATCCCATACCCAAAATAAAATGTCACCTTCAGACCCTTCTTTCGACTACAATAAAAGCTAGTAAGAATGCCACATGCCCCAAAACTCATTGTTACCTATGTATTCAACAAATAATTGATGAATAAAGAGACATACCATGTTTGCATCTGTTATTATAAGTCACTGTAATATAGTAACAAAAACACCTAGCTTGGGTTTTCAGGTTCTCAACTTTGCCACTGGTTAACTAAGATGACTTTCATCCATGAAGAAACCTAAACTCAGAAAAATTGAGTGACCATCTTTTGAAAGCCATTTCAATGAGAATAAAAAGAAAACTCTATCTGATGACAAGTTCTTCTTTGCAGTATATGCTGTCACTCTACAACAACACAAATTGTCTTTATATTTTAGAGAAGAAAAAGCCAAAAACATAAAGATAGCTTAAGAGGTCCACACTAGCCAGAGAAGAGATCTTCCACATTCTCTCACTCCTATATCTATGATACTTCCCAAATACCTGGTGATGTCGCCTACATAGTTTGTGAAACTTACGAATCAAAACAGTATGAATATATATATGTTTGTAATATCCTCCTGTACATTATTTTAGGAATATTACTTTAACATTCTCAAATACAACATAGTTCCAAAATGCCTTGAAGTACATCATATCCCTCTTATCACTTATTCAAGTTGAAAATACAATTATATGAAAAAAACTCAATTCATAGTTTAGCCTCCAAAAAATTATAAACTAAACTAACTGAAAAACTTAATAGGGTCAACTCTTTTTAGTCCTATTAGAAAAACAAGATTCAAAATCACTGGTTCTCTGAGCCTCGGTTTTAAGTCTTTCAATTTCCAGTATGTATCTAGCACTCCCAAATACAAACAAGAATACAACGAAACATACAAACTGCTAATTTTCACAGAAGTCTTTGATAAATGTAAATATGGGGTTTAAAAAAAAATAGTATTGGAAGTTCTGGCCAGGGCAATCAGGCAAGAAAAATAAATAAAGGGTATTCAATTAGGAAAAGAGGAAGTCAAATTGTCTCTATTTGCAAATGACCTAACCATGTATTTAGAAGACCCCACAGTCCCAGCCCAAAATCTCCTTAAGCTGATAAGCAACTTTAGCGAAGTCTCACAATAAAAAATCAATGTGCAAAAATCACAAGCATTCCTATACACCAATAACAGACAAACAGAGATCCCATTCGTCATGAGTGAACTCCCATTCACAATTGCTATAAAAAGAATAAAATACCTAGGAATACAACTAACAAGGGATGTAAAGGATCTCTTCAAGGAGAACTACAAACCACTGCTTAAGGAAATAAGACAGGACACAAACAAATGGACAAACATTCCATGCTCATGGTTAGGAAGAGTCAATATTCTGAAAATGGACATACTTCCCAAAGTAATTTATAGATTCAATGCTATCCCCATCAAGCTACCAATGACTTTCTTCGCAGAATTGGAAAAAAAGAACTTAAATTTCATATGAAACCAAAAAAGAGCCTTTATAGCCATGACAATCATCAGCAAAAAAAACAAAGGTGGAGGCATCACGCTACCTGACTTCAAACTATACTGCAAGGCTACAGTAATCAAAACAGCATGGACTGCTACCAAAACAGAGATACAGACCAATGGAACAGATCAGAGGCCTCAGAAGTAACACCGCACATCTACAACCATCTGATCTCTGAAAAACCTGACAAAAACAAGCAATGGGGAAAGGATTCCCTATTTAACAAATGATGTTGGGAAAACTGGCTAGCCACTGCAGAAAGGTAAAACTGGATCCCTTCCTTACACCTTATACAAAAATTAACTCAAGATGGGCTAAAGATTTAAACATAACACCTAAAACCATAAAAACACTAGAAGAAAACATAGGCAATACCATTCAGGACACAGGCATGGGCAAGAACTTCATGACTGAAACACCAAAAGCATGGCAACAAAAGCCAAAATAGACAAATGCGATCTAATTAAACCAAAGAGCTTCTGCATAGCAAGAGAAACAGGCAATCTATGAATGGAAGAAAATTTTTGCAATCTCTCCATCCAACAAATCCAGAATCTACAAAGAACTTAAACAAAATGAAATGAACCCCACAAAAATCTGAGGGAAATACACTATGCAATTTATTCTCAATTTATAAACAATATCTTGTGTTAGTTGTATCTACTTTATAATCCTAGTTTATTCCTCCAAACGGCCAATTTCATAAAATGACATTGAAAACAACATATAATTTAAACCAATCTGTTGTGATAATCTCAACATAGCCAATTCTTTTACTAAGAACTGTAATTATCAGAATTTCATTTAGTTTTAATTACTAGAGTTTTCTCTCAGTGGCACTTTAGAGTGATAAAAGTCAATGTGATAAAAGATGAAAAAAGTTATTAATAAACAATTATGGATAATTCAGTTTTAATTTTTGTCAAGTATGGAATGGGTAATAAGCTAATCCTATTTTTTTTTTTTTTTTTTTTTTTTTTTTGAGACGGAGTTTTGCTCTTGTTACCCAGGCTGGAGTGCAATGGCGCGATCTCGGCTCACCGCAACCTCCGCCTCCTGGGCTCAGGCAATTCTCCTGCCTCAGCCTCCTAAGTAGCTGGAATTACAGGCATGCACCACCATGCCCAGCTAACTTTTTGTATTTTTAGTAGAGACCGGGTTTCACCTTGTTGACCAGGATGGTCTCGATCTCTCGACCTCGTGATCCACCCGCCTCGGCCTCCCAAAGTGCTGGGATTACAGGCTTGAGCCACCGCGCCCGGCAGCTAATCCTATTATTTTATAAAACAGTGAAAATGCAATAAATATCTCCTACTATGAAGAAAATTAAGGTCTCTGCTTATTACATGGAGTATTCATTATAAAACTTTTAATGAAATTAGAGATGACACATCAGAACAATCAGTACCTCAAATAGAAGACCTCCAGAACTACTATAGGATTCACACCATGGAACAGATTTAAAACAAGTGCCAAGAAATGTCACAGATCTTATAAGCCATCCAACCAAGACCAGTTTGAAAGTCTGAGTTGTAGCTGCCCAGCAGGCCTGCTTGATTAAAATGGAGTCTAATTTTGAAATAGGCAGCAAATTCATTAAAAACAAAAAAAATCCTGAAAAGCCCTTGACTGGTAACAAAGAGGAACTATCTCTCCTGGCAAACACATTTTATCCCCAAAATAAACAAGTGTCACCACATAGGTTCTGTAACTAAAGAGGGTGTTTTTGGTTACATTATACATGTATTACACTTTGAGAATATGAGAGAAATGCTATGAAATTCTACGTTGGATGATATTTTATATTTTAGTCCTTCCTTGATGATTCTCTGGTTTATATTATGAAAAATAGTAAATAATAGCAGCTACTTACATTTAGGGAGAACCTCCTATGCATCAAGTGCCATTCTAGATCCTTTTATCAACATTTTCTATAATCGTAAGTATCATTTAAAAAATCACTTTCAAGTGCTTCCCAGAGAATATGCCCCAATGCAAGAATAGCAGCAGAGAAGTAGTCTCCTCCAAGATTAGTGACTGTCATCAAGATTTAAGAGTTGCCATAAAAGCTTCTGCTGAAGACCTCTTCTGAGCACCAAAGCCACAATCTCCCACAAGTTTTGCTTTGTTAATCCCCTGACCTCAGTCTACCACTTTAGTCTTGTCTGTAATGCTTAACCCTTTTATCACCTGGACAGGACAGAGAATCTGAGACTGTTTAAATCTCAGCTACTATTCAAATGGACCAGAAAAATGGCCTGGAGAGTGAGTGAGTGTGAGAGAGAAAGTGTGTGTAATTTCACACAAATGAAGGCCTATCATTCTGCCATTCCTATTCTCAAAATCATCCATTCTTCGATTTCGAAGTAATCAGAGTCAAAACTTCAAAAGTCACATTTCAGGATACTCTTGATCTCATGGGCTTAGGACATGCTGAAATGGCCCTTTTTCATGAGTCATCTATCTCACCTTGATCCCTCTGGCTTGTAATACAGTTAAAAAAAAAAAAAAAAAAAAAAAGATTGACAGCATACTTTGGAAAATTGCCAAATCCAGGTACAAATCATGAGAAAAATATGTAAAGAATGAAGAAAAAGAGTAAAAACTATACAAAACAGCAAAGAATTACAACAAATGAGTTTAAAAAAAATTAGCTGAATATCCTAATAGTCATAGAGGGTACATATTATGAGATTTTACTATATTTTAATATTTGGTATACCTGCTTTAAAGGTTCAAATGAAAAAAGCAGTTCCTTAACCAAACAGAAAATCCTACTCCTATAGTCTGCTGCAGGACATTACATCTTCCCCAAGAATAAAACGAAATTACTTGCATATTTTTAACTAAAAAAGCTAATGATAATAATGACAGAAGTGAAGACTTCACAGACATTTGTAAGAATATCTGTAAATGTATACAGTACTTGACATTATGTTTACCCTCTAACTCAAAAGAACAATCCTCAAGCAAACAGAACAAAGCAAGAAACATCTTTTCAGAATTTAAGACTTACTTGTATAACATCTCTGCCCAGGTATGCAATATATAACCACTCCACTGGAGCATAAAAATGTTTGAGAATCACTGCACTAACGCTTCAATTAGCAATTATCAAGCAATTGCTCTCGGCCTTGTTGGACAAAAGCATAACAGAACAGACCCCACCCTCAGGAAACAATAGCTCAATATTGTCAATGAGCATAAATATAGCCAACTAGCTCTACTCTAAGTGAAACTCTAATATATATGATCCCAGTCTGTGCAGGTTTCATCAGAACAAATTGCTTTTCTTGTGAAAATACTACACAAACAAGTTAATGACTAGATAACTGTTTTTTCATCGTTTCTGGCTTCTTACAAGTCTATTTCTATCACTAATGAAGCCACAATGTGTCCTACTTGTATTGTACCTCTGTTTCTCCTGGCTCAAGAATTGTGCCAATTTTAATTAGTTGTTTCTTAGGGTAATATAGCATTTCTCCCATTAAAAATTTCAAAATTTTGTCTAATACTACATCTTATTTCACCAAATTATGCTTTTTTGAAAAGTACTTTTAATTTATATATCCTATTTTTCCTTTATTCAGTGTTTATCATTTCCAATTGTTTATAATTTCTAAAAAAATTTATCAAGTACTCTACAATTAGATTTAAAACATCTGGAAATAGTTGTCAGGGTCTACCTCATCAAGCCTGGTACCAAAAGTCTAAAAGTATTTTAACCATCTTACAAACATAAAAGAAGCTGTGGCAGAAGGTTAATAGGAACTGACCTGTTCTTGTATAGAAGTCTATCTAAAAGGCTACTTTTTTCAATACGTGGTTTTCACTCACTTAATTGGTTTAGCTCTTTAAAAAGGTGGGTTTCAGGCAATAGACTAACAACTTCAATCAGTTACATAAGACACAACTAACCTTTTGTTCTGCTTGCAGCTGGTCACATCTTTCTTTCTCCTGGTTAAGTTCTCTTTCCATCCTACCAACTTGTTCTCGAAGTTGTGCTGTTTCTTTTTCCAGAACAGCAATTAACTTTAACAGTTCTTCTTTTTCTTTCATGGTTTTCTCAATTTTCAACTATAGAGCAAAAATATATAAAGCAAAAAACTCAAATAAATTAGCTTTTTGCTTAATCCTAAAAAAATGTTATTACAAATTTAGTTTTCCATTTCAAAAAAAAAAAAAAACAGTGAAGACATTCACAGAAAGAACTTTTATGTTCTACCTGCTTTATATCAATCAACCTTTTAGCCTTCAGTTAGCCTTCATCAATCATAATTAAACCTTCTTTTGGTTGCACAAGGAAGAAAATATTAAAAGAAAGTTATAAAATGAGAGAACTGTATTATGAAGATGCCTGCTAACCATTTTTCAGAAAAGAACTAAAAGTAAGGCATATTAATTTTCCTAAGTGTTAATTATGGGGCTTTCTTATCCATAGTAATGATACTCCAAAAGGAAAAGTTGTACCTCTTCTTGAATGCAGACCTATAGGAAATCTTTGAATCTATTTCAAACTTACTATATGTTATACAAGGCTTTCCTCTACAGAGTTACTATTAAATGTGTTGATTCTTTAAGACATCAAGAAATTTATAGTTTCTATATACTAAATGGTCTCTACTTGGCTTAATTAAAATACTCTTCAAAGTAAAAACACAAATTTTAGGACAAACATGCAGACTCTAACAATATTAACAATGTAAGTGATTCTTACAAGAACAGCTAAAATAGCTCAGAAAAATTTAAACTTCACTATTCTAAAAGATTGCTAAATTAATGGTCATAAGATAGTAGTAAAACAAAGTTAGTATTTCTCTTACAGCAAGAAGTCTTTGATTCTAACTAGGGAAGAATGAAGACTCAGAAGGAATACTTAACAAAGGTGGCATTATACATTTAACTGGTCAAATGTTTTTCCTCCATACAGTGCAAATTGGTTTTCCAGAGTCATGGGATTATGAAATCAAACTGCAAATTCTAAAACGGCTCTTATCAAAGTTGAATAGCTGCAAACTTTCTGAATGACCCTTCTACCTATTCCAACAAATCAAATCAAAAGGCCAGGAGTAAATAAGCTCAAAAAGGGTAAAGTTTATTTATTCAATCATTGAATTTCTTTTATATCTTATCTATTTTTTAAAATGATTTGAGGTAGACTGCAATAAATGGCATTAAATAAAGTCAACAGAAAATTAGAACCGGGCAAGTCTATTACCCATAAAAGTTAATATCATTATTAGTTTAGCATTAAATCTCTCTTGAAACTATCTGGCAGCTTAGAAATATATATCTTGACTTAGCGCAACACAGAGTTTATAAAAGAGCCATCTTTTCCAGTGATTTATTTAATTTACATATACTTTCTGAAGAGTTCACTAAAGCTTAAGTAGACATTTTTAGAAGAATTCAAATTTTATATGTCTCATTTCTGCCCTCAATTTTGGATTTTGAAACATGTTAAGCATATAAAATAGTTAAAATTTTATAATGAAATTTTATAATGATCACTCAAACATCCATCACCTAAATTCACTAATTATTAGTATCTTGCCATGTTTATCTCTCTTTATATACTTAAGCTTATGTATCTTTTTTTCTAAACCATTTAAAATGAAATTGCAGACACTTCACTCCTAAATTATTTCAGAGCAAGCATCACCTAATGAGGACAGTCAGCTTTAAACGACCACTATTGTTACAGCTAAGAATATTAAGAATAATTTTTTAATCATCCAATAGACCATAGTCAAATATCCCCCTCTTCTCCCAATTTTCTTTTATCGAGAATACAATCAAGGTCCACACAGTGCAAAATTATGTCACACTAATCACTTTCAATGTCAACAGGGCCCTGGATTATGTCTCACATTTGTACTGATTTTGTGCAGTTTTAGATAAAATAAAGACTTTAATGGATATGGGAATTTAAAATACTCATCAAAATATTGGTTAAAATATTTAATCTTAGAAATAATTATTTAAGTAAAAATTACCAAATATTTACTTAGAAACAGCAGTTTACATTTTCTTTATATAAAGTACCCTTTGCAGAGTAGGAAGGAGTGAAACAGAATGTGGTATGTCTCAATCTACTCGGAGAAAAAGTACAATATAGATGTGAATGTCAAAATGGTCATCATTTTTCTGTTGGAGGCCCTGAAATGAGGGTGGTCGAACAAGTATTCAAAAAGCTGCAATATAAATGCTGACTGAATTCTTAAGATCTGGGCTTGTTTCAGCATCTTTGACTGGCATTCAACTACAAGGCTAATCATCAGGCAGTTGCACCACAAAATGTTTTAGTCACCCTATAAAAGTTACATTTCTTTAAGATAAGAGAGGAATCTCTGGTAAGGGGAAAGAAAGATATAAAAGAATTCACAATAAAAAATGATTGGTTCCTCCTAACCTAGGTTGACTGTCTAATAAAAGTATTGTATCTGTAACCTCTTGTCTTTTTGCTCCAGTTCTTTGAGGTAAATAAAAGTAAAATCAAAGGCATTAAATATTTACATGTCAAAAAAATCCATCCAACTATTAAAAAAAAAAAAGCAACAGCTGCAAAAGAAGAAATATGAATGTATTAGCCAAAAATGTATACTGAACCAATTTGATAAGCTATTTTTCTTATTATTATAATAGAGGGCACTATATACAATTAATCACAGTATCTCAAATATAACAGTCTAGTTCTTCAGGTATAGGATAAAGATATTGAAAAATGTGGTCTTCAAATGAGAAAAGAATGTCACTCTATCTCCATCAATGACTACTAAAAATTAATAAATAAGGTATTATTAGACCATCTATATAGTAAATTTATATTGGAGCCATTATCATGACTCCACAATATTTGCAAAAATAGTAAATAGCTTTTTAAATTTTCTTTTTAAATTATGGTTAATCTAGGCTTATTCATTTGATCAGAAGTGCAACAACAGGATTCACTCTAAAAAATGTTCAATCTAAATTAGAGACTGGGAAGCTCCCCAGACTCACTACCACACTTGAGAAAGAGAATGTTCATGGTAGTGAAACAAAGTTCACATCCAATTATAGTTAGATTTACTGATTTACACCATTATCCCAAGCAGCTTCATCCCCAAATGTGTAACGCTCTACAATGAACCGAGTAAGCCACCACACAAGGTTAGGCAAGGGAACATAAGGAAAGCTTTAGACCTAAACCTAAACTCTATCAGTACTTACTGCACTATCTGCTATGCACAAAATAAGGACAGGCCCTGGGGACAGGCCCTGCCACAGTGGCATCAACAGCATAATTGTGACCAAAAGATGGTTTAAGTATTTCAAAAAAGACATTCTAAACGTATTATTTTAGTTAAAAAGTGTTTGATTGTTGTGGCAAGTCTCATATAACCTTAAAATTCTTAAAATGCCAACCAACATGATCTCTGTTCTTAAAATTATAAATGAATCACTATCTCACTGTGAACACCAACCTCAAGAAGGCCTGCTTTCGTGGTCACCACTAACATGTCAGAATTTCCTTCATCTTCCATAGTAAGCAGCTCTTCAACTGGAGAAGCAGCTCGAAACTGGAAAGGTGTACTTGCTCCACGAATCTCACCCTTATGGGTAACATAACAGAACTGATAGAATTCTCCATCATCGTTTGGAAGGTAATATCCTAAGAGGGAGTTAACAAACAAAATTAATAAACTATCTATTACAAAATTCGTATTATTTCAATTTAACAATACTTGCCATGTCTCATTCCACACACTGTTCTGGGCACGTATCTGGGATATGTCCTTCCTCCTTTCACAAATTATCAAAACTAGACTCTTCTGTCTTCAACATTAAAATCTTTCTTCTCTGAGATCTAAGCTTGTATTCCCAGAATATCCTTTCCCCTTTTATCTTCACTAGAGCAAAACTCACTCATCTGGGAGAGGCAGTATATACTTTACAATGGGAAAGAGGCTGGAGAAGGAGCAAGGGAAGAAGCAATACAAAAATCTACTGGGAGTGGAGGTGGGAATATGTATTTAAAGAAATCTCCCCTCCAATTTGACATTCATTTACATGTAAATAAGAGATACTAACTAAAGGAATATGCTGCACATGAAACTATTCAAAGCCAGAAAAGATGATGAGGTCCACTAGTGCAGTACAGTAAAAGTAAGCTTTAGGACCCAGTGCGGCAGCTCACGCCTGTAATCCCAGCACTTTGGGAGACCAAGGTGGGTAGATCACTTGAGCCCAAGAATAAGAGAGCAGCCTGGCCAACATGGTAAGATTCTATCACTACAAAAAAAATACAAAAATTTGCCAGATGTGGTGGCATGTGCCTATAGTTCAGCTACTAGGGAGGCTGAAGTGTGAGGACAGCTAGAGCCCAGGAGGTTGAGACTGCAATGAGCCATGATGGTGCCATTGCACTCAAGCCTGGGTAACAAAAATAAGACCTAAGCCACAGGCTCTTAATCTGTTTAAAAAAAAAAAAAATTAAAAAAAAAAAAAAAAAAAAAAGGCCCTCTGTCTCAGAGACCCAAAATATTAACAAATAGATAATGTACTTTTAGTATCCAGAATAATGTGATCAATATTTATCTCCTTCTTTCTTCAATCTGTTATCCTGTTTAAATTTTGCTGAATTATCATAACTTAAAATTAATCTTTGACTCCCCTCCAAAGCTCACACAGTACTTTTTAACATTAAAAAATAAATATTTCCTATAACTTCTCAGCCTTTTTGGCTAAGATCAAGTGTAAAGACTACATACCTCCACAGTAAGCCTAACATTACTAGTTACTATGTACATGCCTTACATCAGACCTCAAAACACCAAAGGCAGATAAAGATACTGCACATGCACATATACACACATTGAGGGCACATATATGTATATATATTTGTGTGCATACATATTAAAAAAAACTCTGAATTCCCCACAATGACTTGTAAAAAGGAACCATTCAATTGTGAAATGAATACACAAAGATGAATATATTTATCTTATTAAATCTACCCTAAAAGCTATAATCACTATGCCTGCCGTTCTTCCATGTCTTGAAATTTTAAGCCTCAATTACTATAACTACTTCGCCTGTTATCACTCTTAAAAAACAACTGGCTTTTCTCCTTAGAAATAGAGAGGAGAGGGCAGACAATATATGAGAAATTCTTGTGGTACTTCAGAGCAAAGTAGCTTTGCTTTCAGTCCACAAAAGGAATTAGGAGAGGGGTAGAGCATATAAAAAAATATATAAGCCCACTAGGAAAGCTCCAATGGCCAAAGCTGAAACAATTTAAGTAACAAAACAATTATGGTATTGGCCAGGCAAAGTGGCTCCTGCCTGTAATCCCAGCGCTTAGGGAGGCCGAGGTGGCCGGATTACCTGAGGTTGGGAGTTTAAGACCATTCTGACCAACATGGAGAAACCCCGTCTCTACTAAAAAATACACAATTAGCCAAGCATGGTGACGAATGCCTGTAATCTCAGCTACTCAGGAGGCTGAGGCAGGAGAATCACTTAAACCCAGGAGGCAGAGGTTGTGGTGAGCCAAGATCTTGCCACTGCACTCCAGCCTGAACAACAAGAGCAAAACTCCATCTCAAAAAAAAAAAAAAAAAAAAGGTATTAAGACTTTATTTCACAGAAGAAATTAATTATTCCATGGAGACAAGGACAATTCCATCTAACATAATGACCCACTAATAAATATACAAGTAATGAACATCATTAGATAAACATCGAAATAATCGTCGTAAGCAAGATACACGGAGGGATACTAAAATTAGTGGCTGAAAATATGTGAGGAAACAAGATATTTCCAGTCTCAAAGTAGCTCCCTCATAATATTCATTAATTACAAAGGAAAAAATAAACTTTATTTACAGTGAAGAAACCCAGATGACACAATCTTAAACGAGCAATCAAGATTATTATCACCAGTAACAAGATATATGGACATCATATATTATCTCATAAAATGTACTGAGAAAGGTACAGTATTATTTCTACGGCATTCTTCCCAAAAATGCATAACTTCAATCTAACCATGAGAAAACATCAAGCAAAACCAAGATGAGAGACAAGCTACCAAAACAAACAAAAACAACACAAAATGCTAACAGCACTCTACAAGAAAGTAAAGGTTATGAAAGGTAAGGAGAAACCAAGAAGACATCTTTACATCTAAAATTACTTCAAAATACAAAGTTTAAATAAACAAATATAGACATGTATCTGGCAATATATATTTTTAAAGTTTTAAAAAAATCCACTCTCCTAATAGCTACTAAAAACTAATTCATACCAACTTTCCAAATGGCTACTAGGCTTATTTAAAAGCTTAAACAGAAAACAAAAAATATACCATAACTAATTAGCTCTGGTATCAATTCATTAGAAACTCTACAAACTAGACATTCAAGGTCTGATTTTTTTAAAGAACAAAAACTACCTAAAATAAACTGCTAAAAAATATGGTTCAAAATCATTTGAGATAGATGTAATTATTCAGAGCTACAATTTAAAGCTGCCTAGAAAAACTGTTGTCAGACTGATAATGAAAATAAAATGGGACAAAGTAAAAACTGAATTTTTAAGTCAACTTTTACAGACTATGCTTTCAGTATTCAACAAGATTAAAACAAATAAAGAAGGGTTCCTTTAGGAAGAAAATCACATTTAGGTATTGTTAGATCTTTCGGGTTTTGCATTTCAGGATTCTTATGACTCATCCACAAAGTAAGCAAAGTGATTTGTATTATGCTTGAAAGCCCTTCTGTAACACTAATATTTGATGACTAAATGGTCCCTGACTTCCTTATATAGCAAACAAAAATGTTCTAGACAGGCAGAAGCTTTGGGATTTCAAAATTCAAAATAAAAATTGCTGAATTTTCAGAAACTTGTAAAAAGTATTGCATTTATGCTTAGTGCCCATGAATTTTTGGGCAGGATCTCGCTCTTTCACCCTGGCTGGAAAGCAGTGGTACAATCTCAGCTCATCGCAACCTCAGCCTCCTAGGCTCTTGTGATCTTCCTCCCCACCGCCCCAGCCTTCCGAGCAGCTGGGACTAGAGGTGCACACCACCATGCCTGGCTAATTTTGGGGGTATTTTTTGTAGAGATGAGGTTTTGCCAAGTTGCCCAGGCTGGTCACAGACTCCTGGGCTCTCGCAGTCCATCCTCCCTGGCCTCACAAAATGCTAACATTAAAAGTGTGAGCCATCACACCTGGCCCAAAAATGTTTAAGTATTAATAGAAATAAACTGGATGCTTTTCTCTTTTTTAATCACTTTTAAACTTTCTGCCAAGTCCCTAATAAACAAATGCAATAGTCACTATAACAAATTAAATAACTTTTTTTTTTTTTTAAACAGATGGGAGTCTCACGATGTAGACCACACTGGTCTCTAACTCTGGTCACAAGCCATCCATCTGCCTCAACCTCCCAAAGAGCTCACCAGACCTCACAGTTAACTTATTTTTTAAGAGGAAATCAATCACAATAAAAATGATTAAAAATAAACCAACTTGTAAGAAAGAAGTTTAAAATGTAACAAAACCAATCCCAATATACACCTAAATTTAATTATCTTAAAAAGGCTACTAAAAGAGAAACTACATATATAATTTGTATCATTTCCTAATCCAGAGAACATCTATGAGGACCTAAATCATCACCCATATTACACTACAAGGTTTATCCTCTGTCCTCTGCATATTGATTTCCCAGTACAGGAAAGTCACTTAGATAAAATCATATCAATTAGTGTTAACAATATTTGCTGAAAACTGTCTGCCATGCCAGTGGTTCCCTAACTTCTACATAACAGAACCACCTGTTGATCTTTTAAAAATTCTAAAACCCAGGCCTTACCACAGACCAATTAAATCACAACACCTCCAAGTGGGACATAAATTTCTGTACATCTTAAAGCACTCAGGTGATTCCAAAGTACAGTGAAGTTTGGAAATCATTATACCAAAGCTATATGCATAGGCTCCAAGTTATGCTGCCCTTAAAGCAGGCTGATAGTCTCTCTTTGCAACTATAACAAATATTGACTTAAACTCAAGGGAGGGATCACTGTAAAAATTTTTCTAAAATCAGTAATACTAGAAATGTTTATCCCAAATTCAAACTGTTTTTTTGGTTCCTTTCTGAAGTAAGCATTTGCATGCTAACAAAGTATTTTCATGAAATAAATATTTTAGTATAGTTTGATTTTTTAGAGGTTTTCTTTTTAGTTTGTTAAAAACAAATTTATTTATTTATTTATTTATTTATTTGAGACAGAGTCTTGCTCTCTCACCCAGGCTGGAGTGAAATGGAGCAGTCTAGGCTCACTGCAACCTCTGTCTTCGAGGTTCAAGTGATTCTCCTGCCTCAGCCTCCTGAGTTGCTGGGACTACAGGCACATACCACCACACCTGGCTCATTTTTGTTTTTTATCAGAGACAGAATTTCACCATGTGGGCCAGGCTGGCCTCAAACCCCTGACCTCATGATCTGCCTGCCTCAGCCTCCCAAAGTGCTGGGATTACAGGCATGAGCCACCAAGTCCGGCCTAATTTTTAACAAGCTAAAGATAGTAAGCTAGATCAGATAAGGGAGAAATGATTTGGGGTTTCATTTTAAAGATCTAGGGCCAGCCATGGTGGCTTATGCCTGTAATCTCAGCACTTTGGGAGGCCGAGGCAGGTGGATCACCTGAGGTCAAGAGCTTGAGACAAGCCTGGCCAACATGGTGAAACCCCATCTCTATTAAAAATACAAAAACTAGCCAAGCCTGTAGTTCCAGCTACTTAGGAGGCTGAGGCACAAGAATCACTTGAACCCAGCAGGCAGAGGTTGCAATGAGCTGAGATCACACTACTGTACTCCAGCCTGGTTGAAAGAGTATGGCTTCATCTCAAAAAAAAAAAGAGAAAGATTTACAAGATTTTTAAATTGCATTAAAATATGTGAAAATATATGAGACAATAAACTTTATTTTAAATCACTGGTCTCATAATCCCGAGCACATTTTTTTAAAGTGATGATTCATACAATGTAAACTTCTTTCTGCTAACATAAGAACATTCTTAATAGATTTCATTGCTTAAAGATATGAGGAACCCAGAGGAAAAAGTCTTAACTATTAATAGCTAGCCCCAGGGGAGAGCAATAAAGTCCTAGAATTTTTTTTAACATAAAGGCAAATAAAGTTCTCAGTAGTGAAGAGGTTTTAGGGGGTGTTCAACCTGGGGTCAAAGGATAAAGAAAATGCAGGTCATTCATCAACTTCAATGGAGAAAAGCATCATATTTTTATTTTTACTAACAACTAAAATTGTAGCAGGCACTTTATTATCATTATTTGTGATTTTTGTCACTATGAGGTATTACTTATATGTTAATACCATTACAACTGTTACAGGTGTCTCAATGTTATCTTACTTGGAAATTATGGCAGTGATTAAATCTGCCAATAAAATACATCCTGTTAACACACAGATTTTGAAGCACATGTATTAATATATCAAAAATGTGTTACTGTAATATTTTAATTATTTCAATATAATTTTTCTTTGCAATTTTATGTCTCATTTTATAGACGTTAAAATATTATTCTGAGGCAGAGTCCATAAATTTCACCAGACCAAAAGGAATCTATGACATATACAAGAGTAAGAATTTGCTTTAATATAACCCTAAAGTCAGTAAAATTATGATATAAAATTACTCTGCAGCAAATTATTTGACAGATCTCTGAATACGTGGGGGTTTTTTTTGCAAGTTTTTAAGTTGTGGTAAAAAACACATAAAATTTACTCTCTCAAGCATTTTAAAGTATATATTTCAATGTTATTAAGCACATTCATGTTGTTGTACAACCATCACCATCATTATCTCCAAAATTAAACAATAACTCCCCATTACTCTCTTGAGGGAACCTGAATGCCCTGGGGACTACCATTCTACTTTGTGTCTATCAGTTTCCCTACTCTAAGTACCTCATATAGTAGAATTACACAGAATTTTTCTTTTCATGATTGGCTTATTTATCATAACATCCTCAAGGTTCAACCATGTCACAGCATATGTCAGAACTGCCTGAAGAAGAGGATTTTTTAAATTTTGTATATAATATCAAGCTAAGACAAAAAATTTTTTTTCTTTTTGTGATGGAGTCTTGCTCTGTATCCCAAGCTGGAGTGCAGTGGCGTGATCTTGGCTTACTGCCATCTCCACCTCCCGTGTTCAAGCGATTCTCCTGCCTCAGCCACCCCAGTAGCTGGGATTACGGGCACCTGCCACCACACCCGGCTAATTTTTGTATTTTTAGTAGAGACAAGGTTTCACCATATTGGCCAGGCTGGTCTTGAACTCCTGACCTTGTGATCCATCTGCCTCAGCCTCCCAAAGTACTGGGATTACAGGTGTGAGCCACCATGCCTGGCCAAAAGTGAATTTTATATTACTTTGTATCCATTTTATAATAAAGGAACTTACACGTGACAGAATTCCTATAACTCTGTAAGTTCTGTTTATCATGTTTGTGGGTTTCATGTAGGCTATTTTCCTCACATCTTTTTTGTTACATTATTCTAATACCTGTTATTACTCTTTCATTGTTTTCTCACTTGAAAAAAAAAAATCACCAAAAATAAAGATCTAAAAAGAAACTCACTCTTCAGTAAAAGTTAAGACAACAACCAGTAACTTTTTTTTTTTTTTTTTTTAAGATGGGGTCTCACCATGATGGCCAGGCCGGTCTTGAACTCCTGACCTCAAGTGATCCACCCACCTCGGCCTCCCAAAGTGCTAGGATTACAGGCGTGAGCCACGGCGCCCGGCCAACAACCAGTAACTTTTAAATGTCTACATAAAATATCATGTCACCTACCATAGATAGATACATTCTTAGGGCTTTTGCTGAATAAAGATATGAATTAATTCAACTTTGGTACCCTGGACACACCTAAACAAATCATTACAACAGAGTACAACATCTTTAATGGCAAAAGGCAACGAGTTTCACTGAGTTCTGCAGTTTCCAGTCCTTACCCTGGAACGCTAGTACACAATTGACTGTTGATCCTTCCACATACTGTTCCGGCATAGGGGACCACAAAAACGTGTAATAATCGCGAGCAGTACTCCATCCAACCTAAAAGTAAATAACAAGAGTGGTGGGTTTATAAGCAAACAGTTTAATATTAGGCTCATACAGCATATTGGTTTTTATTGTATTTTATAGTTAAAAAATACATTTAATATTCTTACAAATCATGAGTATTTTAACAAGCATGTCAAATTATGATTTTTTAAACTATAGCCTAATACTATAATAATCTACATAAATTAAATACCAGAGTTTCTACTGTATTAAAATGCAATTTGCTATCCAATTTCTCAAGGATAATCTAACTATCCATATGATCAAATATGAAAACTTCTGTTTTGATTAAAATTTCACTAAATATAGTGAGTTTTTAAACATTTTTTTATTGACCACAGAGTATTATTTTCAAAGGTGGCAGTCATCCATATACTGAATATTTAATAGATCCAACAACTGAGGGCATTACAGACTAAAGAAAACTAATAGTTAAAATATTAGACATACATTACAAATTCACCTCTGAAGAATTTTCATTCAGATATCTCAAAATTCAAAAAACTTAATTTATACCTCCAATTTGAGTGTTTTATTTATTTTACTTAGATATCTGCCTCCCCTAAATCCAGTAAATTCACTCATCTCTCATCTTTGACAAGTCTTGCCTGCAGCAAGACTTTTTTGTAAAAAGACCTTTGGCACCAAGATGTTTATATATGCACAAATAGACCACCTAATGCTAATACTAACATATTTTCTACTCACAACATGAATATATACATATCTCAATCTGTATTTTCCAGATGGACTGTACCATGCTAAATACTGAAAACTGGAGATGTTTAAAACAGGTACTACATACCATCTGCTAGTAAAATTACAAAAAGGTACATATCAGTCACAAAGTTAGATCATACATGTTCTATGATTCTGATTGGCCTGAGATTATAGGCAACAGAATACTGAAGCTGGAAGAACCTTAGTCACCTTTAGACTCTAAAGCAATGATTGAAACTACAGGTTACAACCCAGTAGGAACTGGTAAAGAGAATTTAGTGGTTCATGACAGGAATTTATTTTGTAATTATATAGAAAAGAAAGTATTGGAGTACATTAACGGTAAGTGTTTCGCAACATTTGGTTTCTGGTGTATTTGTCTGCTGGGACAAATCTTACAATTTATTTTGTTTCTGTGTCAAGGTAATAAAAACATTTGACACTGTTTATCTCTTTATAGGTATAAAGCTTGAGGAATCAGTAAACAAGTCATTTACCTCACCTGTTTGAGCCTGCTTTTTCTTTCCCAGTTGTTGGAAGAATTAGATGATGAACCTAAAAGCAGCACTTGAAGTGCCTATCCAAGGCAAACGCTCCATGAATAGTAATTACAGGTGTAGTATTTTGCAATACTTAAGAGCATAGGGTGTGAGGTCAAAATGCCAGAAAAGATCACTTGCTAGCTGTATAGTTTTGGACAAGTTATTCATTTCTATCTTCCCCTCTGATAACAAAAAGAGTCTCAAAAGGTTCTGTCTGTATTAAATGAGATCATCCCTGAAGACTATTTAGCACAGTGCCTATCACATAAGTGCTTGTTAGCAGCCTGAGAACTGAGCTTACCAACAAGTTGAGGGCAAGATATAATCCTGAGTAAAAAGTCAGAAATACAGAACTACGTTTCAAACTGCTTTTAAGTAAAGAAAACTAAACAATAGTTCTTAAGTCACTCAGAGAGGGGGCATGTTGGGCATGCATAAAAAATAAATGTACAAGGATAGACAACCTGGAAAGAAACAGAGACAGGCTCCTTTGGGATGTGACTGTCATGTATATAAGCTCCCACATGAAACTATGTTAGAGTGAACAATACTGGAAGAAACACAAACGATGAGTATCAGGAAATTATGTAGGAATCTACTGCAATAATAATAAATCTAATTAGAAGAGTCAATACACCATAGTGTGTCCAAACCAAAGGTTGATTCTCTGTTTTATTTTCCTGGTCACCTGGCTATAACTTTCTTCTTAGTGCTACAGGACACATTGAAATGCAAGGAATCTTGTCTTTTAGTCCACCACTACAAAGTGTAAAGAAAATTATTACACTTAGAGTTGATAACAGCAATTTTCAAACACTGAAAAATGGCAGGAAGAACATGGCAACACTTCGAACAATGGAATAAAATAACCAGTTATCTAAAACTGCCAAAATATATTGCTTCTAGGAGCTATACCTGAAACTAGTTAACCAGTTAATTATAGTCACAGAAAGCATTAAAGGCTGTATGTACGTTAAGAAAGAAACTGCAGCAATGAATATGTCACATACTTTAGTTTGAAGAATTACAACAGCAATGGGCATCATTCTTCTGTTACTACTACAACAGCAAAATAAATCAGAAAATGGAATATAACAAGGGTGACAGAAGGGAGAAAGCCACAATTGTTCCTTTTAAATAGGATTAACATTTCAGAAAAACATGTTGGATAAGTTTTTAATCGTAAATTCTGAGAAAGAACATACTGAAGACCAGAATGAAATCAAAGTTATCTAGAAAAAAATAAAGATAATAATAAATCCTGCAGAAACACTGAGAAAAAGACAGAAACATTAGGGTGGCAAGCATACAAGAGAAACCACTTGGAAAGAAAAAAAACAGGGCAGGTGACTAATTTTGGAGATGAATAAAGGGAGACAAACACAAGCCTTGGAGTAGGAAAGACACTGAAAATAAATTAGCTGATTACATATAGATACACCAGTATTTCCAAGAAATATAATTAAGTAAGGAAAAGAAGCCCATAAAAAAGTATAAAATGAGCCTACAAATTTTTCTAATCTGGAAACATATAACAACAGATATCACTGGAGAAGGTAGGAGTACAATAGGTAGGAGCATTCATTTTTCTTCTTTTGGACACAAAGTAGTTTCTAAAAATCAAGTTACTAGAGGAGTTCCTTACTTCAGGGAAAAAATGACTATGAAAATGCCTAGATATAAACAGGGAGTATGCAACACTATTCAAGATAGAAGTATCATAAACAGCATAAATTCGTCGATGACATAAAGTGGTCTAGAATTTTATGATTAAGTGAAAAAAATCAAGGCATTAAAAAAGCCATGAGATATGCCAGCAACATTCAAAAGACATATATTAGAATACATTAGAAAAAAGACTGAAAGTCTCCTTCCATTAATAAAACAAGACTGGAAGGAAATACTTAAAACATGAACAGTGCTAACCATTGATATTAGATAGGGATATATTTTGGTAGCGGGACTGTAGGTCATTTTATTTTTTTCAAGCTTTCTATGACTATTTTTACAATCAGAGGACTTTTTTTAAAAACAGAAAATGAGTGGAATGAGACAGGACTAAAGGGGGGATCAAGGCAGGAAAACAGGAGGAGGAGAAAAAAAATTTTGAAAAGGAAAGGAAAAACAAGGAACAAAGAAACAAAAGCTTGAAACAAAATATTCAAGCATAAAATCATTGTTTAGATCCACTTTCCAATCAGGCAACTTAGTTTTTGATGTGTTTGGCAGCAGTATGCAGTGAAAACAGTACCTTACAGGGAGGTTGTGTTTGCTTAGTCCAGGACATGTCATTAATTAGCAATGTGACTTTGAACACATAATATAACCACTTTGCACTTTCAATTGCCTCAACTAGAACACTATCTCAGAGATGTGAGAATTCTAAGACTGTAAAGTTTAAAAAAAAAAAAAAAAAATTCATGGACCTTATAGTGCAACCACAGTAGTCACCCTTTATCCAAGGTTCCACTTTTTGTGGTTTTAGTTACCTTAGGTCAACCAAGACCCCCAAAATAAGTGAGTATAGTATAGTAAGATATTTTGGAAGAGGGAAACCACAGTCACATAACTTTTACTCTAGCTGTTTGGTTAAGTGAGAGATGTGATTATTCAAAATTGGCAACA
The DNA here is from genome assembly GCF_048565385.1 of Saimiri boliviensis. Classification (NCBI taxonomy): domain Eukaryota; kingdom Metazoa; phylum Chordata; class Mammalia; order Primates; family Cebidae; genus Saimiri; species Saimiri boliviensis. The sequence continues at coordinate 94,214,776 of NC_133458.1, read as the reverse complement.
AAGTTGCTAATGTGCAGGGCAGGTATCACTTACTATAACAATTCTATTATCATGATGGTTCTATTTTTAGTTATTGTTGTTAACTCTTATTGTGCCTGATTTATAAATTAAACTTTACCATAGGTATGACTGTATCAGAAAAGTATAGTGTAAACAGAGTTTGGTACTACCTGCAATTTCAGGTATCCACTGGGGGTCTTTAATTGTAAGAGATGGCGTCTTGCCATGTTGGCCAGGCTGGTCTTGAACTCCTGACCTCAAGTGATCCGCCAGCTTAAGCCTCCCAAAGTGCTGAGATTACAGGCATGAGCCACTGCACCTGGCCTGCATCAGGTGCAGTTCTAAATATTTTCCTGGAATTTTACTTCAGTTCTGTCAGTAAAGAAAATCCATGCTGAACTTAGCAGCAACTCTGTTGTTAATTTTGAATAATCAGATCTCTCACTTAACCAAAGAACCAGAGGATAATTACTGAATGCCAGTTTACCTAAGGTTCAAATCTCAGCTCCAACGTGTATTGGATAACTTTGAACAAGTCACTTTATGGTCTGGATCTCAGTTCCCTCATCTGTAAAACAGGGAGTGTAATACTCAGATGAGAGATGAATGTATAAAATAATGAATGTAAGTTATATGTTTATTTTTGTTATAATTAAAACTAATCAATCAATACTGCATGGGGAGTTAAAAAAAACTAAAAGGAAGAAAAACCTCCAACCTGGTCTATATCCCTTGTTTGGCTTCACTCATTTCCCTACCCAACCTGGACTTCACTATCAGTCAATCATTTTAATAATGTACTCAAAACCACCACAGTATCCTTTGTTCTCGTAACTAACTTCTCATTCCCACCCTTTATCAAAACACAATTTGAATGACATCCACTGTTGGCACTCTTCACACAATTCCAGATGCCGAATCTCTCTGGAGAAAGTCATAAAATTGCTGCTTAGTAATCTTCTGGTTGACCTAATCCAATTCCCTATGATATTTCCACAGCAGCAAGGCCAATTCTCCATATTCAAGCCCTCCCCAGCTTGTAACACAGGACATTGCTCCCCCTTACTTAGATGCCACAGAACAAGTGCCAGTCCTAATTCAACTGACTACTGACATCTACTATGAATTCTGCTTATGGATTACTACACACAACTTATTTCCTTCTCAACTTTAGGCTTTCATTATCTTACATAGAAAATTAGGATGTCTGAATGTTCTCCTTACCTCCTTTCTCTCTGAATTCCAATTTATCTTAGCACTGTAAGAGTAAGCTTCACTTCTAAACTTTATTACTCCTTACTTAAAAACTGTCCCTCAAATATTAAAACAAACTAAAACATGATCCAAACTAACTTTTCCCATTCATTTTCTAAAACTGGTGTCTGCAGCTGGGCATAATGGTCCATTGTAATCCCAGTACTTATGTAGGCCGAGGCGTGTGGATCACTTGCGCCTAGCAGTTTGAGACCAGCCCGAGCAACACTGCAAAACCCAGTCTCTACAAAAAATAATCATAATAAATTTTTAACTGATAGCTGTCAGTTAAAAATAGGCAAATCAAATTCCTTAACACCTTTTCAAGCATACCATTTTCCCATCTTCATTCCTTCTCCCTTACAATTGCTACCCAGGCACTCTCTTCCTGCCTGCTTGTCAATATGGTGTCTATCAAAATCATTCTAGAGGGCAATTTGCAATACACATGAAGTGCTTAAAAACATGCAATGCCATAAACATGGTGATTCTTCTTCCAATAACTTACCCTATTAAACAAGCAGACAAAATAAAGATAGGTAGAGATCTTTATCAAGTATTATTTAATAAGCATTTAGCAACAATGTGAATTCCAATAGTAAGGAACTGGTTCAATGACTAGATATACACACTATGATGCATCAGTAATATGTGTGCATATATTATACACACATTATGTATGTGTATAATTATTTATTTTATTACATGTAGCTTCATACCAATTCTTAACAATGGTTAACATTAGGTAAGAGTGTTAAGCATGACTATTTTCTTCCTTGAGCTTTCCGGTATTACCTGAAATTTTTATTACATGCTTGAACTTCCTATTGAGTTTTAAAGTTTTATTCTGGCAAAAAATATGGAAAGAGTAGTAAACACAAGATTTTTTTGTTGTTGTTGAGAGAAAACTTACAGCCCTTGAAGTGCACAAGGAAAGAAGTATAGTTTAGTACTACCAAAGCATAAAAGCAGCAGCAGGAATGCCTAAAAATGAAGCTAGAAATTAAATCTTATGCAGAAGCCCTATATGGCTCTAGGTTAGTTGGTCTTGGCATTATTCTACAGATGATGAAGAACCAATGAAGAGTTTCAAACAAGAGAAAGACATGTTCAGATTTCTATTTCATAGCTTATAAACAGCAGTTAAAAAACAAAGGTAAGAAGACAAGAATGAAAGTGGGCAAAACAGGTGATCTATTGCAATAGTCTTGGTAAAAAAAATATGGAAGGCATGAACTAGATCAGTGATATTAAGGATTTAGAAATATGTAAGCAATAAAATGGTTAGAAAGGATGTTTGGATTTGAAGGGAAAGTCACAGGCTTTTGGCTTCTAAAAAATGAAAAAAATACAAGAAATAAACAGTCTATAGGAAAAAGTTGTTAATTCATCTTCTTGAAATATAATTTTTCAAATAACTTACACATATACAAAGACTTCTCACTACCCTTTAGAAGAAAGTCTATAAACCAACACTGAAGGTCTTCCACAGACAGAATGAAACTTATCTCCAATCTCATCTCCTACAACCTCCGTAACTGAAGCTTATACTCTAAACTGACTTACTCATTCTCATGAATATTCCTACCTCTGAGTCTCTACTTATTCAGATTCAGTATCCCTATCCGAAATGATTGAGACCAGAAGTGCTTTCGATTTATAAATTTGTCAGATTTTGGAATATTTACATTATACCTACTGGTTAAGCATCCCAAATCCAAAATATAAAATGTTCCAATGAGCATTTCCTTTGCATTTCCTCAGCATTCAAAAAGTTTTAGATTTTAAAGCATTTCAGATTTCAGATTTTCAGATTTAGGATGTTCACCTTGTACCATTTTCTTACTGGAAATGGCCTTCTTTTTCCTCAATCACATTTCTGTTTTCTTCCTCTCTGCACTGTTACTACAGAAAACACCAGTTCTCAATCAGTATCTTTCACTTGATACCTGTATCTCTCATAAAAATCAAAACTACTACTGAGGCCAGGTGTGGTGGCTCACACTTTGGGAACAGGACAGGACTGTAATCCCAGCACTTTGGAAGGCTGGGACAGGAAGATCACTTGAGCCTAGGAAGTTAAAACCAGCCTAGGAAACAGAGTGAGACCCTGTCTCTACAAAAAGTTTAAAAATTAGCCAGGTGTGGTGGTGTGTCTATAATCCCAGCTATTTGAAAAGCTGAGGGAGAAGGATCACTTGAGCCTAGGAGGTCAGGTTGCAGTAAGCCACAATCCCACCACTGCACTCCAGCCTGAGTGACAGAATAAGACCTCATCTCAAAAAATAAGAAATACAATTTAAAAACTACTACTGATTTCATAAAATTGTTACAATGAATGTTTCCATTTTAGGATTTGACAAGCCTAAAAAGCTGACACAAAAACAGTAAATAACTATTATGTTCTACTCAGAAACATCAAGAAATGAGGAATTCAAAGAAAGGAACTAAAAGTCATCAAATGCCAAAACTTTGGTCCAAATGTTTTTCTGCCTTCCTATCAGGCTGGACTTTTACTTCTAGATACTTCCAATATGCCTAATTTCTAGCAGCTATTCATTTCTTTCTTCTTTGTGTTTGACTTTATACAGATTAGATAATCAAAATTTCAAAAAACCACAACTAAAATAAACTGATTCTGAGGAAGACTATAGAATAACACAGGAGAAAAGTGAATGTGTTTTACTGTTTGGACATTCGTAACATTATTTTCACTGCTCAGAGGACACTCTTATGTTTTAGTTTTCCACTACATTCTGAAAAGTTAAAATTGCCAGAAAATGTCCTGCACAGCCAAGCGTACCACTGTAATTATCATCTTGATGTTCAAGGAAGTATTATACAAAATCACTGGTAAAATATAAGAACTGGGACTCCTCCCATCAAGGGGTTTATTATTCAGGCACGTTAAACAGAATACTCTTCTGAAACTGTGTAATACACTCTGAACAATATTTAAGCCAATGCAGGACAATAGAAGGGATAATAACATGGCTGTTAAGCTGTATAAAATTTATTTCAAATGACTGGAAAAAGAAAAAACAGTAAATAATACAGGAACCCAAAGAAAAAAAATTTTTTTTTAGGAAATGAATGGAGAAAATAGGAAAAAAAAGATTCTGAAAAAATTTTCATAAATCCCTGAGTGAAGGTAAACTTTTTGAACACAGAGAGGAAAATCTGGTGAAATGGAGTTCCCAATATTCATTTTATCTACTCCCCACTGTTAAATATTTCATGGTGCTATTTACAAAAATGAATCACAATGCAGTCAAGACAAGAGCAGTACAAGCTACTTATCAATCTGTTTTAAAATAAAATTAAAAGTGTTTACATGGAGAACATATTCAGAAAGTTTTCTTACCTTGAATATACCAACCCAATCTTTTGGATGTGGATGAATATATGGAGTTAAGGTGTAATGACATTCCAGATGTGCATTAGGAAGATAACTCTTGGCCACATTTTGAAAGATAACATGGGCAAAGTTGGAAGTCTGCAATGGGACTTCTTGAAAGGATGTCATTGTGAATCTGAAACAAGTAATTCATAAAAGTTAAATTATACCAACTAAGAATAAAAATACTTAATATTTAATATAAATTTCATGAATATTTACATGTCATAATTTTTAAAATATATACTTTTTAAATACTGGAACTTCTTAAAATTATGATTAAATTAAAAAATACAGACGAACTGTAAAATAATTAAAGTCCATATGGCTCAGCAAGTTATATGGGCATTTAAAAGTTTAAAAACCAAAACCAAAAATTCACCTCTCCTGAAAAGCCTAGCCCTCCTGCTTCTATTCCAATCAAAAGCAAATGAACCAGAGATGTTTTCATGCACATGCTGCCAATATAAACCTGCTGGCTCCTAATAACAGACACTAAGAAACAGAAACAAGAATAGTTAAGTCAGTATTTTATTAGCTATGGGTCAATTAACTTTTCCTTTCTATGTAGAACCCTTGAGCTTCATCATTTTCCTTCCTAACCTAGCCCATCCCATTCATCTCTTCCCCTCTCCCTAGGTTTTTGGGGTCCTATAATAAAACCTGATGCTAGCATCTCTGTGCCTGCATTTCTGCCCTATGTCATAATCCCCTGACCAGCATTTCTCAACCCGGGTTACACATTAGAATCATCAGGGGCCTTTAAAAAAAAAAAAAAAAAAAGAGATGACAATGACTTTCTGGGAGTGGGACCTGGACATGTGTGCACATGTGCCTGTGTGTGTGGGTGTGCACATGAATATACATATCCTTGCCCCTCAACCTCCCCAAGTAATCTCAATCCTGTATGCACACCAAAAACAGAACCACTATCCAACAACTTAGTCTCTACTACTACCTCTCATTTATTTCCACAGATCCCAGACCCAGTCTGTCTTCTTGGGCTTCTGGTACAAGCTTGTTCAATTCTCTCAAACCATGTAAAACATTAGCGGGTCTACTTGAAATGGCTCAGCGTATTTGTTCTTCTCTAACTATTACAAACCTACCATTTCATTCTAGGTACAATGATCCTACCTTGACTTCTAGTATTAACATGCCCTTTCCACATGTTTACTGATTAAAATAAACTTACATTTAAAAATAAAAGTGTAATGTTAATGAAATACATACCGGTGAAAATATATTAGAGATTCATGAACGCTCACTTGGCTTAGTAAACACCAAGCATTGGATACCAGATGAATGGTGAGAGTAGATTATAAAAATTGCAAGATCTAAATGTTTTCCCTATTTTGTGCTCTACTTTTGAGAAAACAGAAACAAATGAGGATTTACACAAAAACCAATCTGCAGAGTCTGTCACAGGCTCAATGCAATGACTAATTCTACAGTACACATAAGAAACTATGACTGACCTGACTGTACTTGCTGGAGTCATTAAAACAGGCATCTCTATAATAATAGGGAAAACTGGAGCAAGACTTTTGCTAATCAAATTAATTTAATTTACTTCACAAATCAATGAAATTTCTACAGAGCAAGCACAGCAACAAGGCTCTACTCATATTTTAGCCATTAGTAAGAAAGCTCATTGCTAAGATGATCTAAAAAACCATGCTTTTAACCAGGCGTCCCCAAACTTTTTACACAGGGGGCCAGTTCACTGTCCCTCAGACCATTGGAGGGCCGCCACATACTGTGCTCTCTCACTGACCACCAATGAAAGAGGTGCCCCTTCCTGAAATATGGTGGGGGGGCCGGATAAATGGCCTCAGGGGGCCGCATGCGGCCCGCAGGCCATAGTTTGGGGATGCCTGCTTTTAACTGTTTTGCTGATCTGTTTGAAATACTAAGGCAAATTTTTTAAGTTTTGTAATAATAAGCACTTTAAAATATATCAACTTTCTTCTTGTGTCCCCTCTGCTTCTGTTATGGCCAAAGTCCTGCTTTACTGACTATAATGGACATCCCAAAAACATGTCAATCATGAACCTGGAAACCACTGCAGAATATCAGGCTAGGTTGTCAGCCTCTCCCTACCTGATGTTTGCAAGGATTCCAAGGTAAAGAGTATACTCAGTAGCAATTCTTCTTTACCTCTGCACTAATAAAAGGACTTTACTACCAGCAATCATATTTCATGGAAAGACTTAACTGTGAATACTCTCCACCTGGTAACCTAAAGCCATCAGAAAAATGGAAAGGTAGCATTTACAAACACTAGAGAACTCTGCCTAAAATAACTTAAGAGTTCTATTATTTTGTTTCTTTGCATTGTCTCAGCTAATTTGGGTTCCCATGGAGGAATCAAGATACTAATGAAGTCATTAATGATCATCTCTTTTCAAGTAAGTGGCTTCACAAAGGGAAAAAAAACCACCAATAACAGTTCTTAAAAAGACACCAACCAACAAAATAAACTATAGCTAAATCAGCTGAATCAACATCCATTAAATACAGCTACCAAAACCGAAATAAGGCAGTAAGTAATATTTTTCTATTAAGAGAGTGAATAGTCATGCTTCCTTTGAGGAAGACATTCAGTAAGAAGAAAATAAACTAGCTTAGAATATACATCCCATGCCGGGCGCGGTGGCTCAAGCCTGTAATCCCAGCACTTTGGGAGGCCGAGGCGGGTGGATCACGAGGTCAAGAGATCGAGACCAGCCTGGTCAACATGGTGAAACCCCGTCTCTACTAAAAATACAAAAAAATTAGCTGGGCATGGTGGCGTGTGCCTGTAATCCCAGCTACTCAGGAGGCTGAGGCAGGAGAATTGCCTGAACCCAGGAGGCGGAGGTTGCCGTGAGCCGAGATCGTGCCATTGCACTCCAGCCTGGGTTAACAAGAGCGAAACTCCGTCTCAAAAAAAAAAAAAAAAAAAAAGAATATACATCCCATGTTTTTAATCAAAAGCTGATTAAGGGTAACACTTTTTTCTTAAAATTTAATAAGCCATTTCCTAAAAGTAAATTAAACCAACAAAGCTGTAACTATTTTTTTTTTTTATAAAACAAGGCAACAGTGTTTCAACTTTTGTTAACCTCAGTTATAACAGTTTTTTTTGTTTTTTTTTTTTCCTACAATCCAACCTTACACTTTTAGTTCCAGGAACTCAAGAAGTATACATTATAGAGTTAATAGTCTTATAAGGGATGTGTGTAAAAAGAAGATTTAAGGACTTTAAATTTTATGTCAATTTATAGTTTGAATTTTTACAAGTATATATAAATATATTATTTTGTTTTAAATAGCCCTATTAACAAGAAATTCCATTTTTAAACCCTATCCCAAATTTTACATTTTTAATATAAAACACTAGTATTTCATTTTAAATATAGTATTCACAATGTTTATAAGTCTGAAAAGTAAAATAATTTGTGATTATCCTATTAATAGCCTTCAATAATGTCTCTCCAACACTCCAATCTTTTAAAAATTTCATTGCTACAATTATAGAAATATTTTACAAAACTTATTCTAGTACCTTGTCACTTTTTACTCTTATTATAGTATAGCTACCAATCATTTAAAAAGTTTACATGGATGAATGTAATCTAAATATAATCATGTCATTAACCCATTTTAAATTTCTGATTCCCACATAGTTTCTCTGATTCACTCCTCCTACGGATAATACACTGAAGAGATAGGCAAGCTTATAAAAATGTTGGAATTCACTAAGAGTGTCAAGGTCGCACGGGAGTGGAGAAATAATATGCAAAGTCACTGCATCACCTTGTGGTAATGCCTGGGAAGTGTAGCTTCACTAATACCCTGAGAAAACGTACAAACCTCTCAGTTGGAGAGAGGTACAGTCCCTACACAAAAAGGAAAGTAGAAGCAAGCAGCTTTACCATGCCAAATTCTGATTGTCCTTCTCTAAACTGCATCTCCACCAACAGGATTATAATAAGTTGGCAAACCAAGGGTAAGTAAAAAACGTCCAATCAACAATTAAGGGGCCAGACACATTTGGCTGGGAAGCAAAGTCAAAAATGCACACACATGCTGACTACAGTGCCCTCTTCCAGGTTTCCTACATTCCCTAAAGTTCTAATGCCTCTAGAATTCCTTTATGTGTGTTATGCTGTAAACTGTATATTATAAAGTCTTCGGTCTAAATTCCAATTGTATTATTTTGGGAATGGATTAATGTCTTTAAAAATGTTAATACATAGTGAGCACTCAGTTATGTATATAGCTAAGATAAACATGGGGTCCAGGTGGGAAGCGTCTCAATGTTACCTTTACTTAATTCTCTTGGAACTTTTTCAATTCCAAAACAGATTTGACTTTTGTGGTAGTATTTTTCCAGTGGTTCCCAATACTTGTTTTATTTTAGCACAAAAATGTAAGCCTTAGTGTACTAATAAACAGACCATAGTAAGAACTTCTGTACATTAAACACATGAAGCCAAATTAAGCTTTTTAATTTAGATAACTATATAGTTTGCCAGTCCTAACAATTAGAATTAAAAAAAAAAAAGGTAATTTTGTTATGTGTGATAATATACTTATGGTGATTGTATGTTTTTTTTAAAGTCCTTACCAGTTAAAGATGCTAAGCTAAATGTAAGTGAAATGTCTTGATGTCTAAGAGTTGCTTTGAAAACTCCAAGAGGAAAAAAAATAAATGTGAGAAGAGGTAATAAAACAAGATTAGTAAAATGCTGGTTCATTTTACTGTTCATTCTCCTTTTGTGTATGTTTGAAAATTTCCTTAATAGTAAAACCAAAGCAAATAATGAAATGAAACGGATTAGGAATACTCTACTTATGACCCACTGCAGCTTAAAAACTGCATTTTAGAGTATGACACTTTTTACTCTTAGAAGTTTTATAATTCAGGTAACGGTTGACAAAGTTGCTGAAAGTTTTTCACAACCTCAGCTAAAAAATCTTTAGAATTATCTCCAAACTTTAGTCCTATAGGACAAACATATGAAAGGAAAAAAAAAATCCAGCAAATAGTTTCCAATTATTCATACTGTGGCTCAAAGAAAGACTAAAAATTATCAACAGGAGGGAGTGGTTTATAAAAAAAAAAAAAAAAACAAACCCAACCAACTATAAACAGACCTCTGCTCCCGAAAAATGTTATCAGCATTCTTTCTAGGAGGCAGAAGCAAAAGCCCCAGTCTATTAATTTGCACCCTTGCCAATATCCCTATTTCCAGAACCCTTTACACCTGAGTGCCACGACATTCTGCCCAGGTGTCACTCACCCACACCACTTTAATTTACTTTTTAGACTTTATAAGTTGGTTCCTAAAATGCTATGATCTTGGCCCATATATTTTAGGGTAAAGTTTTACCTTCTTCTAAAGGTTTATTTGGGGCAAAATAAGCTTTAAAAAGACAGAAATGTATAAAGCCCAGATTTTACATATCCAATGAAGTATACAAGGAGCGTCATTGGGATCTTTAAGTATTTTAACATCATTAAAAAGGATAAAATTTTGAATTCCAAAATGTTATCTTTGTTATGGAAAAGGTATTTACTGGTTAACTGGATAAACGTGGCTACAGTGAGAACTGTAAACAGGGCTCTACAATTTAAGAACGTGATGAATCGGCCGTTGTGGCTCCCGCCTGTAATCCCAGCACTTTGGGAGGACGAAGCGGCCGGATCGCCAGTCAGGGGTTCGAGACCAGAGTCACCAACATAGTGAAACCCCGTCTCTACTAAAAATACAAAAATTAGCCGGGCGTGGTGGTGCGCGCCAGCTACTTACGAGGCTGAGGCAGGAGAATCGCTTGAACCCGGGAGGGAGAGGTTGCAGTGAGCAGAGATAGCGCCACTGCACTCCAACCTGGGCGACAGACTCAAACAAAACAAAAACAGAACGTGATGACTAAAAAGCAAAAACTACAACAAGATATTCTTTATAGCTGAGCAGTTTGGGGGGGGGGGGAACTCATCAGAAGTCGTCATCATCAAACAACCCTTCAAGAAACCAAGTTTAACCTTGAAAAGAACAGAACGAAGGAGAAAGGCTGTCCTCAGCTCCTTCCCTAAACCCGAAAAGCACTTTGAGGAGAATCAACCCACTTTTAGTTTCTATTCAAATGATCTCTTTAAATGCTTTTGGAATTGAGCACCAAAATTATAACTAGTAATTGTTCGTGCACAGCTCGTAGAAATTTTAACAGTAGCAGAATGCAAACAGTTGAAAAATTAAGATTGATTTCCCCATCTAAATCCTAACAATAGCAATTCATAACCACTGTGTGAAACCGAAAATCTAAGTATGTCTAAAGTCAAACGCCAGTGTTTCTTAACAAAACTTTTACCAAGAAGGTGTGAACACACACACACACGCTAAGCTCTATTTTTTTACTAAGGTGTACACACACGCGCGTGCACGTTAAACTCTAGCCCCGGAGCGCAGATTGGTCGGGAATGGTCTACACCTGGCGAACCTGCGGGGTGTTGGGGCGGGATGGGGAATGGATTCCAGGTGAAGCAGGCGAGCAGCCAGAACAGCCAACTCCGCCCTCGGTGCAGGGAGTCTCCGCCCCCTTCGCCACCGGCGACTCAAACCAAAACAGCTGGGTTTCTCTCCGCAAAGACGAACCCGAGCGTCCTTCCCGGACGCGACCTACGTGTTTTCTCAGCCTACTGCGACAGTAGCGCGCACACACTGCCCTCAAAACAGCCACCCCAGAGTTGAGCCTTAGACACCACAAGCTTTTTCTTCGGGGGTCGCCAGCGTCACTCGTCCCCAGCCAAAGGGCCCCTGTCCCACACGCCTCCCCCAAATCGCGAAGGCCTGTCCCGCGGGCCTCCCACCGAGTGGGGCGGCCACCCGTTGCTATTCCAAAACTTCAGGACTGATCCAAGTCGCCCACACCCCGTCACAATCGCAGTCCGGAAGGGAAGGTTAGTCCTCGAGAAGAAAAGCCTCGTCACCACAGAGACCTCTCCCGAGACTGGCCAGGCCCCTACACTACAGGGGCTGAGGGCTGTAAGCACGAGCCCAAAAGGTCCAGCTGCGGTCCGCCCTGCACAAGGCGCTGGAGTGGACCGGGGAGGCCCCTTACCCAGTGGAAGGACTCCCGGACCGAGTGAGAAAGTTAGACAGGTTTCCGATCCTGATCCGCCATCAGCCGCCGAACCTCTTCCGCCACTATCGCCTGCCTCCGCAGACCGGCTACACCTCCCCTCGCAGCCGACAGCCGGCGTTGCGTCACTTCCGCCCACAGGGCGGTCTCTTCCGCCTCCTGGCAGGTTCGCCCCGCCCATCAGCGACGACACGCCCCCAGCCCGCTCCGTGGCAGGACGCGAAGTCTGACCCAGGTGGTAGTCGTCCCAGGGGTAGGCTATTTCTCTCTTTCCTTCGCCCTTTCCATTTTCGCTCAGCGACTTAATCACAGCAAACAGTGCGTTTGGATTTACTTTTCTGATTTTATATTATTATTTTGACATACGAAATGGGGAAAAACACCGAGGTTTAAGTAACTCACCAGCCGTGTCTAAAGGGCAGCTAAGAGGTCCATAAACAGTACTGTGTCCCTGCCAGCATCTCAGTCGGCCTAAACCAACCCACGGATTTTATAGATAAGGAAATAACCAGAGAAGCATGGGAGTGACCACACGGCTAGGGCTGCAACCCACTGAACTCCAAGGCTGTCTCTCAACTCCTGACCCAGTCCTGTGCTTTTAAAAACTGCCAAGTTTTGTTCACCGAAACCCCAGGTTCTCCCAGGAGCCTTTCAGTTCTAATGCTCTCTGATTGTGTTTGCTCTCGCTCCAGCAGAGGCCTCTTTTCCACCCGCATTTCTGTGAGTTGCCTGTATCATTTTCCGTGTGTGATCTTTGTCCCCCGTTCTCCGTTATTTATAAAATCACTTTCGCCTGTTGTGTATGTTGCCTTCCTATTATTGGACATTCAGTTTGAATTGTAACTCCACAGAAGCAAGTATGTCCCATTCGAATTCATCAGATTCCTCTGTTGCCATAAAACCATGATAAAACTTGCAATAGCACCAGAAAGGATGTGTAAATTAGCATTAACTGTTGAAGCACATTCTAAATACAGAACATTCAAAATTATCTTTCATATACTTTCATCTTCCACGTATTTCAGATGACCTTAGCTTCGCTAATACAGGTTCTCAATATTTACAGACTGATTTGTTTCCTGTATATTGACATTTTTGAACTTGGTAACGGCTGGATATTATACTTGATCATAGAATTTCAAAAGAACCTTAACAGGTCATTCATTTAGTCCCTCTCCTTATTTTCCAGATGAAGAAATAGGTGTGAATAATGAACATTTCACTCGGGTTACTGGTAGCAACTTTCTACCAGTAGAAATAACCGTGTCCCTTAAGAAATGTAAACATAGCGTTGAACTTTATAACCACAATTTGTCTTAGATGTCACTCTTTGTATTTTTAAATCACATTCCTAATTACATGTAATAAATTTTTAATTACCACTAATTTTCGGTTAATGAAATCAGAAAAACAATCTGCTTAATAAAAACCATAATTGAAAGACATTTTCTTTTCCTTTTTTTTTTTTTGAAACGGAGTTTTGCTCTCATTGCCCAGGCTGGAATGCAGTGCCACGATCTTGGCTCACTGCAGCCTGTGCCTCCCAGGTTCCAGCCATTCCGGAGACTCAGACTCCCAGGTAGCTGGGATTACAGGAATGTGCCACCACCTCCAGCTAATTTTTGTATTTTAAGTAGAGACGGGTTTTGCCATGTTAGTCAGGCTAATCTCAAAAGACATTTTCAAAGGTATTTTTGCTTTGTTATTTTTAATAATTTCTTGAATTTTTAGACCTTATTTTCCCAGGAAGGTATTTGTTCTGGAATTTTAACTTGCTTCATTCATTTTAGTAATCAATTTTTAGACCACGTTTTTCCCACAAAGATAGACATCCTCTTCGTATTTAATTGAATTTCTGTTTTCTGTTTGTTTGTTTGCTTTTGTTTTGAGACAGAGTCTTGCTCTGTCATCCAGGTCAGAGCGCAGTGGCATGATCTCAGCTCACTGCAACCTCCACCTCCCAGTTTAAGCTATTCTTCTGCCTCAGCCTTCCCAGTAGCTGGGATAACAGGTGCCCGCTACCACGCGCAGCTAATTTTTGTATTTTTAGTAGAGTTGGGGCTTCTCCATGTTGGCCAGGCTGGTCTCGAACTCCTGACCTCAAGTGATCCACCTGCCTCAGACTCCCAAAGAGCTGGGATTACTAGCATGAGCCACTATGCCTGGATTTAATTGAATTTCTACAAATTAGCCTATTATATGTAAGGCAGTAGACTACAGCTAGAAGAGATTTGATTCACTTCCTTTAAATGAAATCTTTCTGCCAGATGGATTTCAGAATTCAGAATTTTTCAGACTTTAGAGAGGTGTGTTTTATGTGACATCTGGAGCAGCACCCATAGTCAACATTTTTTTCCAGAAAAATTATCAATGTCACACTAAGATAAATGAAGTGTATAGCCTCACTTCAGTTAAGATCAGGTTTTTCATGTCAGGTTCTGCAACTTTGCCCTTGGATTTAGGTCAAGTTTTAATGACAAATGAGTCAGGTCAAACAGGTTTTGCCACCAAATGTTAAGAAAACATTTGATTTTCAGACCTTTTTAGTTTTCACAATGGTGAATAAGGGATTGTAGATCTATTGAAAGAATTATTGGAAAGTAAATCAGTGAGTAACCCATGATTTTTCTGGAGCAACTACAGTTTCAAGTAGTTTCTAGGCAGTTGTCCTGTGTTTTGATTGGGAAAATATGCTGACTATATTTAAAAGACCTAGTTCTTTCATTAGAGGAATTTATGATAGCAAAGGGAAGAAAGAAATGAGCCCATGAAAATGTAGGCAACTAAAGTATAAATGAATAAGATCCATGTTCAGAGATGGGAGAAGGTACAGACTTGTGTTAGCAGTATACTTTTCAGGGAGGAGGCAGGCCTGGACTATCAAAGTTAGGTATGAGTTTGAGGAGGAGATGTAGGAGGAAGACTTTCCAGTCAGAATTTAAGAGCTTGGGCAAAGGAATCAGGAAGAAAATAATAATTTCCTCCAAAGTTCATGTATTTCCCATCATGTCATGTTGCTTCTTACTAAGAGCATTTTGTTCATTTACTATGTGCTCTGGGAAACAAAGAATCGAGCATGGTTTCTTCCCTGAAACTGCTTAAAATCTGTTCAAGATATTGCAGGATGGTATAGGTAAGTGTCAAATTTGCAGGAAATGGACTCTGAGAAATAAAGTAGAAAGATATACAGAATAATTAATTTTGAAATTAGCAAAGCTTTGTAAAAGAGATTGGTCTCGAAATTTCGAAACAGTAGTAAGATTTGAAAAGATGAAAGAAAGGCTTACATAGAATAATGTAGTTTAAAAGGCACAAATGGGACAATTATTGAGTGAAACATGGATTGAAAATTTTTTTAAAAGTTCAAATAGACGTGTTTTATTAGAAACATCATTACAGGTTGTAAAGCCAGGCCAATGAGTTGTTCTCCTTTCTTAGAACAGTGGTTTATGGTAGAATTTGTGTTAAAGATTCCTTTTGCTATAACTGATTCTTAATTTAAAAAACAAAAACAAACAAACAAAAAAAAAAACCACCTTTGCAAACCTCTGTTTTCAAAAAGAAAGCTTTTAAAGACAAGATTTGAATAATAGTAGGTTTTGGATAGGCAGAGAAAGAGAGGATTCCAAACACTCTAAAAAAGGGTTGTTTTCTCTTTCCCTATCTGTTAGATTTTATTGATATACTCATTGTTCTTTGTTTCCCAACCCAGATGCTGGTAAAAAAAAAAAAAAAAAAAAAAAAACCTTTGCTCCTTTGAGGTAGATAACATTCCATCTGGCTGTTATCTTCTAATCTCCTCGTTCCTCATTCAGTGAAGACTGTCACCTAGTACACAGTCTCCTTCGTTCTACTTGGATGAGATTAAAATGAAAAGGCCAACATCCCAGCATTTTAATTTCCTGACTCCCTCATCTCAAATACTCTCCTCCAGTCCACTCCAGATACCTATTTCTGTGGTCACACCTCGGACCTTGTCATCATCTTCAAAAGCAGGCCTCCTACTCTTTGACCACAACCTGCTATTCTTCTAACTTGCTCATTCAAATATGCCCAGCAGAACTATTTTTCAAACTCATCAGTATCTCAGTCCATTAAGCTTTCTTCTTTTAATACTTTCCTCAGGGCTGGGCGCGGTGGGTCACGCCTGTAATCCCAGCACTTTGGGAGGCCGAGGCCGGTGGATCACAAGGTCAAGAGATCGAGACCATCCTGGTCAACATGGTGAAACCCCGTCTCTACTAAAAATACAAAAAATTAGCTGGGCATGGTGGCGCGTGCCTGTAATCCCAGCTACTCAGGAGGCTGAGGCAGGAGAACTGCCTGAACCCAGGAGGCGGAGGTTGCGGTGAGCCGAGATCGCGCCATTGCACTCCAGCCTGGGTAACAAGAGCGAAACTCTGTCTCAAAAAAAAAAAAAAAAAAAAACTGCTTTCCTCAGTATCCAACTTACAGTCCATGGGCTATCATTTCATTAACATGACTTCCAATACCCGTAACTCCCTTGACTTCCTAACTTGCACATTAAGGACAATTTCCTATAAAAGTGTATTACAGACTTTGTGGTCATCACATGCTTTACCACTAAAGTTTATGTCTGGAAATACTAAGCAGAAACTTTCAAGTTAAAATTCAGTGTTTTGGGAAGTTTCTTGCCCTATCAAAAAGAGAAACTGCAATTTATGTTATTAAGAAACAGAGTCTGCAGAGGTTTATATTTCAGTAAGACCTTTGCCCCACTGGCTCCTAACAGTGTTCTTTATTCCTTGTGCAACTGAAAGGTCACTAGAATGTAAATATTCTCTAACCTCTCTTCCTCATGTTACTGAGAAGAGTAACAGCCAGAAAAGTACTTTGAATTCTTAAGGTACTTAGGCCAACAAGATTCTTCTCTCCCAATGTTTCTTATTAAATACCTGTATTTTGTGAGTTACTGTGTATCAATGATAATTAAAGTTAATAAAAATTATTTTAAGAAAATGTTATTAAGATAATCTTCAAATATTTAATTTTAATCAAGGCTAAATCAAAGTTTAGACTCAAATATGTTCTTATTTCACAGATCCCAACACCTCCTACATTCTCAGGAACTCTACATGGTCTCGTTTTTATATTCAAGCCCCCACCTCCACCGTATCTTTTCCATTGTCTTTTTAAACATGCTGAAGTCCCTTCAATTTTTAAAAACTTTCCCAGATCCTTATTTCCCTCCAGCTCCTATTGTCTTTTGGCTTCATGAGCAATCTCCTTGCTTCTAGAAAGAATTGTCTATATTATACTCCCTCATCTTCCATCTATTTCCAGCAAGTTCCAGAAGGCATATTTCTAGCAAGATGCAGAGGGCTGATTTCTAACAAGTTCCAGATAGTGGATGTCCAGCAAGTTCCAGATGGTAGACTTCTGGCAAGTTCCAGAAGGTGAATTTCCAGCAAATTTCACCAGCTCAGCAACACAAGACTTCTCTGTGAGACTTTTCTGTGGGTCTCTGTTCAGGGCCCACAGCCGTGCCCAATCCAGGGCCTCAGTGCCAGTCCTGAGAGGTGATCTTGCTTGGACACTCTTATCTCAGACCTAGGGGTAGTGTCTCTCATTGTATCTGCCATTCTTATATACTTTAGGGCTCCTTTTACTCCTGTTAGCCTTGTTACTCCAATCTCCTATTATAGTTAATAATTCTTCATATTAAACTTTTCTTGTTCATATTACTGTGTGGTTTCTGTCTACTAATTGGACCCAGACTGATACCACCACTCTATCGCTTCATTTAGCTGCATAGGTAGAGGCTGTTTTGTTTATTTTTCTTTCTTCCCTTGAAGTAATTGCTCAGAGTTCATTTAGTTCCAACCAAGTAGGGTTGCTGCCATGTAGGTCTTTGTTGTACTGCAATTTTCTGCTGCTCCTTGATGTTAATTATGATGCATAGGGGCTAGAATTTCTTTAGTAAGGTATAGTTTAGGTTGCAGAATTCAATGAATGATGATTTATTGCCATTTAACATTGGGTTTAATAGATGAAAGAAATGTCTTTATTCTCACAAGAGACCATGGGTAGGCTGATCCTGCCATGAGGACAAAAGGAAAAATGAAATTATTACTAGGTACTTATGCTGAGCATTTTTAGAAAGTAATTTGTAATACATTTTATTAGTTAATTGTGAAAATTGGCTTTTCGGATTACTTAGTGTGATACAGCAAGTTCTAAGACAAGTTGTGAGTAGACAAAATTCCCCTTCCTGAATCTTTCCTTTTCTACACTTTTTCCTCTTTTTCAGGTACCCTTCACAGGTTTAACAGCCCCCACCGGCACCAAGCAGTCTTAACTCCCAAGGAAAGCCAAGCTGGAATGAAGCGTGTTAAATAAAATATGAAATCTTCTAAAGAGGTAACCATTGTTAATAATTTTGTTGTGTTTTTCCAGATAGTTTTTTTTAACTTTTTATTATGAAATAATTATAGACTAACAGGAAGTGGCAAAAAAAAAAAAAATAGTAAAGGGAGTCTGCTGTACCCTTCCTCCAGTATCTGAGTTGAATTGTGTGCCCCAAAAAGATAAGCTCAAGTCCTAATCCTGACCTTTGAATGTCACCTGATCTAGGGTCATTTCAGATGTAATCAAGTGGAGATGAGGTCACACTGGATTAGGGTGGGCCCCAATCCAGTGGCTGGTATTCTTGTGAGAAGAGGGATATTTGGACACAAATACACAGAGAACACCACAGGACAACAGAGGCAGACACTGAAGTACTGTATGTGCAAGCACAGGAACACCAGGGATTTGATAGCAACCACTAGAAACTGGGGAAGAAGTCAGAAAGAATCCTCTTCTAGACTCTTCAAAGAGCATGGACATGTCAATACCTTGATTTCAGACTTCCAGCCTGCAGAACTAAGAGAGAACAGATTCCTATTATTTTGAGCTATTCAGTTTGTGATAATTTATTACAGCAGCCCTAGGAAACTAATATGCTCGGCTTCCTCCAATGGTAATAGTTAGTATAACTATAGTATAATATCAAAGCCAGAATATTGATATTAGTACTATACTGTTAACTAGACCACAGGCCCTGAACTCTGATTTTTTTAATCACACAAGTGCGCGCACGCACACACACACACACACACACACACATCTCTTGCTTTTTAAATTCTTTGTTCTCAGTTTACATAAAGTTTAGCCATTAGAAACATGACAAAGGTTTTTTTTTTAATACAGAGCACCTTCAAATTAAAAACAGAAAAAGACTAACCAATGGAAAAATTGATTAAAATATATAAATAGGCAATTCATAGAAGGAAATTTATAAAAAGTCAATGAACACATGAAAAGATGCTGAGCTAGACTAATGATCAGGGAAATAAAAATTAAATCACAAGGAAATGTTTTTCACCATTAAATTGATACAAGTGTAGAGATGGATCAGAGAGAGACACTTAAACTCAGAGAGATGGGATGTAAATTGCTTCAAAATTTTTTAGAAGACACTTTAGCATTATACATAAAATTTAAGGTGTTTGTACTATTTGACCAGCAATTGTACTTCCAGGATTCTTGGAAATACTTACGCATATGCAGAAAAAATATTTAATAGGACATATTACTTTGAATAGGGAAAAATTAGACAAGCTAAATGTTGATTAATGGGGGAATGGTTAGATTAATGGTGATATGCCCATATTATGCAGCCATCAAACAAATGAAGTAGACAATCACATATTGTAAGTGAATATGGAAAATAATAAACAATAGGTATTAGAGAAGCTGTGTTTAAAGAGTGTGTGCTCTAACTGAATTCATAATCTGGCTCTATCACTTACTAGTTCTGGAAACCTGGGTAGTTTAAATATTTACTTAACTTTTGGAATTTCAATTTCCTTATAGGAAAATTAGAGTGGTAATAATGTTAGTACCTGTCTTAGATGGTTGTGTTATCAGCAGTTAATGTGTTAGTTTACATAAACAATATTTCAAATTGGTATCTAGTACACAGCTATTATTCAGTAATAATAATGTTAACTATTACCATTATTGTTTATATAAAAATATATAAATATATTTTTTACCAGTACCTTATATATTCATATGTATTTATATCTGTCTGTATATATGGAAGGATACATATAAAATTGTGATGTTTTCTAGAAAGGGGTATACCTCTTTTTTTTTTCATATGTCTCCTATTTTTCTGAGAAGGAGTATAACTTTCATCTTCAGTAATACATACTTCCGTAGTTGACTTTTGCTGTTGTTCTTGGCCAAACAACATCTGAACCTCCTTGCTTTGGAAATCTCCCACCTTATGCAGCAGATTTTGTATTTCATTATAATTATCGGAAATGTAAGAAATGTGTTTTTTCATACTCTCTTGTTATCAGGGCCTAGGCTCCACTAGTTAGCTACTTACAGAATTCATTCTCACCCAGGAGAGGCAGTAGCTTGGTGGAAACTCTATCAGGTCTCCAGAGGGAGACATGGCAATAATTGTAGCATCAGTGTTAGCAGAACCAGCTGTGTGGACAGTGGGAGCAACGGGAGTAGTTCTTCGAAGGCCTGGTCCCCCACTATGATTTTCAAGCCTTCCCAGAGGATCTGTGAACTGTCCACCACCTGTTCAGTAAAAACTGTTTTCCTAGATAAGCCAGAGTTTGTTTCTTTACTAGACACTGCAAAAACTGATTTTTGAAATGAAAAGCCTTCCTAATTTTTTATTATGAATAATTTCAAGCATATAGAAAAGTTAAGGGCGGACGCAGTGTCTCACGCCTGTAATCCCAGCACTTTAAGAGGCCAAGGCAGGTGAATCACCTGAGGTCAGGAGTTTGAGACCAACCTGGCCAACATGGTGAAACCCATCTCTACTAAAAATATGAAAGTTAGCCAGACGTGGTGGCATGTGCCTGTAATCCCAGCTACTTGGAAGGCTGAGGCAGGAGAATCTCTTGAACCCAGGAGGTCAGGTGCACTACTGCACTCCATCTGGTCGACAGAGCAAGACTCCATCTCAAAAAAAAGAAAAGAAAAGTTAGAAGAACAGTAAAATGAGTAACTGCATATCATCCATCCAGATTCATTCAAGAATTAGTAATATTTTATATATTTGTCTTATGTGTATGTTTGTGTACTTTCTGAACATTTGAAAGTTAGTTGCAAACACCTAGGAAAATGAATAATTTCATAATATCTTCCTATAAATGAGCCATATTCAGAATTCGCCAAATGTCCCAAGAATTCCTTTTGTACCTATTTTTTTTTCAAGCCAAGGTCCAACAAAATACATTGTATTTGGTTATGTCTGCTCAGTCTCTTGTAATAAAAAATGTAATTGAAAAAAGGGCAATATATGGCCTTTGATCTTTTATTGTCTTCTACCTATTGACTGAGTAGGTAAATATAGGAACTAACAGTTACTTCTCACTAATCGAATGCCAGGCTTATATGAGGTGTTGGGCATATCAATATGAATAGGACAAGGTCCCTAACCTCAACGATATAGTCCCTCTAGAGGTGTTTCTCCAAATGCACACAGTTTGCCTGCCTCACTTTTACCCAACTTAAGGAACAGAAATGGACAGGGGATATTAGACTTAATCATGTTCTTGACCCAGAGCCACAGTATGGGGCAGGAGAGCTGAGCAGGGCTGAATGCAAACATCTAAGGAGTTATCTATCATCTACTTCTCTCTCTTTCTTTCTTTCTTTTTTCCTTCCTTCCTTCCTCCCTTCCTTCCTTCCTTTCTTTTCCTCTTTCTTTCCTTTCTTTCTCTCTCACTCTCTTTTTTTTTTTTGGAAATGGAGTCTCACTGTGTCGCTCAGGCTGGAGTGCAGTGGCGCAATCTCTACTCACTGCAACCTCTGCCTCCTGAGTTCAAGTGATTCTCCTGCCTTAGCCTCCTGAGTAGCTGGGATTACAGGCATGAGCCACCATACCCAGCTAATTTTTGTGTTTTTAGTGGAGATGGGGTTCCACCATGTTGGCCAGACTGGTCTGGAAGTCCTGGCCTCAAGTGATTCATCCCCTCTGCTTCCCAAAGTGCTGGGATTACAGGCGGAGCCACCAAGCCTGGCTCATCCACTACGTTCAAAGTCCATACAAACGCATGGCCATCAGGGACTGTCACAGGCTGATTCCAGTCTAACTGTCCAGCCACAACTCTCACCACTTCCTCTTACAGAACTCGAACTAGACCCACAGTTTCTAGAATATGCTTCATGTTTTCCCATCCCTACATCGTATGGAAATACTTTCCCCCACCTCTATCTTCAAACTCCTATCTATACTGCAAGGCCCAAGATATATGCCACAAGCTCGGTGCAAATGCTGTAGAATCTACTTCTAACTGAAGAAAGCTTTCCTTCTTTTGTGCTCTAGTTTGTGTATCTCTTATTTTGCTTATAAGTTTTATTTTATATTATTATATTGTGCTTTTTCCCTAAGTAACTCACTGAAGGCAAGAACTTTATTTTAGTACTTTCTTATACTACTCATCATGTAGTAGGTATTCAATTGGTTTTTGTGAATTTGATTATAACTAATCGTACAACTTTGAAAGTAATTAGAGAGTAACTTTAACAAAACACCAGGCATTAAAAAGAATTCTAAGGAAAATGAGATTCAAATGGCTGATACTGTAGACCAGGTCCGTTTCACATCAAACATTGCTTTCTCAGGAAACCCTTCTGAGATGTTCCCAAATTAAGGCATGTTTCTATTATAATCTTTCAGCACCACATACTTTATTCATAATTCATAATTATAAGCATTTTTGCTTATTTCATTAATATATTTAGCATTAGACAGAAGATTCTGTAAGGCAAAGAGTTGTATTTGGTTTTGTCTATTATAGCCCAGCACCAAAGTGAATGGCATCTCACAGTATGATTTTCAAATGTTTCATAAATATTTGTTAAATAAATTTATGAATAAATGAATGGAATTGTATAATCATGAATCATGATGCCCAAGAATCAAAACATTATAAAGGCCCAAGAATCAAAACATTATAAAGGAAAACACTAATAACTGTGTAAGAAATAGTCCCAGCAGAGTGACCAGACCCTTAAGCTACAAAAGAACACATGGGTATCATGCTGTGCGCAGTGTTATTCTTTACTGATGATCGTAAGTTTTTTAAATTACATGTGGGTCAGGCATGGTGGCACACAGCCTGTAATCTCAGCACTCTGGGAGGCCAAGCTAGGTGGATTGCCTGAGCTCAGGAGATCAAGACCATCCCAGGCAACATGGTGAAACCCCGTCTCTACTAAAATGCAAAAAAATTAGCTGGATGTGGTGGAGTGCGCCTACAATCCTAGCTGCTGGGAAGATTGAGGCAGAAGAATCGCTTAAACCCAGGAGGCAGAGGTTGCAGTGAGCCAAGATTGTGCCACTGCCCACCAGCCTGTGAGAAAGGGTGAGACCCCATCTCCAAAAAAAAAACAAAAAAAGGACATGTGAATTAATTTAATGGAAAATTATTTTAATAAAGCTGTTTTTATAAACCCACTGCTACATAGTCTAAGAATAGTGGGCAGTTTTTTAAAAATTCTTTTCCTGGCCAGATGCTGTGGCTCATGCCTATAATCCCTATACTTTAAGAAGCCAAAGCAGGAGGATTGTTTTGAGCCCAGGAGTTTGAAACTAGCCTTAGGCAGCATAGTGAGACCTTGTCTCTACAAAAAAATTTAAAAATTAGCTGCGCAGGCCAGGCATGATAGCACAGGCCAAGCATGGTAGGTAGCTCATGCCTGTAATCCCAACACTTTGGGAAGCTGAGACAGGTGGATCACCTGATGTCAGGAGTTTTGAGACTAGCCTGGCCAACATGGTGAAACCTTTTCTCTACTAAAAATACAAAAGTTAGGCCGGGCACGGTGGCTCAAGCCTGTAATCCCAGCACTTTGGGAGGCCGAGGTGGGTGGATCACAAGGTCGAGAGATCGAGACCATCCTGGTCAACATGGGGAAACCCCATCTCTACTAAAAATACAAAAGTTAGGCCGGGCACGGTGGCTCAAGCCTGTAATCCCAGCACTTTGGGAGGCCGAGGTGGGTGGATCACAAGGTCGAGAGATCGAGACCATCCTGGTCAACATGGTGAAACCCCGTCTCTACTAAAAATAAAAAATAAAAAATTAGCTGGGCATGGTGGCGCGTGCTTATAATCCCAGCTACTGAGGAGGCTGAGGCAGGAGAATTGCCTGAACCCAGGAGGCGGAGGTTGCGGTGAGCCGAGATCGCGCCATTGCACTCCAGCCTGGGTAACAAGAGCGAAACTCGGTCTCAAAAAAAAAAACAAAACAAAACAAAAGTTAGCTGGGCATGGTGGCACATGCCTGTAATCCCAGCTACTTGGGAGGCTGAGGCAGGAGAATTGCTTGAACCCAGGAGGCGGAGGTTGCAGTGAGCCGATCTGCACCACTGAATGCCAGTCTGGGTGACAGAGTTAGACTCTGTCTAAAAACAAAAAAAAGCAGCTGGGCTTGGTGGCACATGCCTGTAGTTCCAGCTATTCAGGAGGCTGAGGTGGGAGGACTTGAGTCCAGGAGTTCCAGGCCTCAGTGAGCTATGATCATGCCACTGCACTCCAGTCGGGGCAACAGTGCAAGATTCTGTCTCTAAAGAAAAAAAAAAATCTTTTTCCATATATATATGTATTTGAGTATGTGTATACTATTGCTATAAACATACATAATATGTATGTATTATACACATATACACACATGTTTATATATCATATATATGCACATGGCCTTCTTCAATTCGTTTATTAAAAGTTATTTTTTAATTTGCAAGAAAATGATCTTGTAGGCCAGAGAAATTATTAACACTGTGTCTAATTTGAAGAAAGTAAAATGGAGATACAGCAATTATCTGATTCATGTGATAAACACATTCAGTTGACAATATAAACCAAAACTTAACGGTATGTAGATTACCATCTTATTTACATTGACCATATTTTCTGGATGACTTATAAATCTCTATTTTCATTGTGGGAAGAGCAAGCATAGATTTTTATTCTCTAAAATTTATCTTTAAAAAGAATGAAAAAATTTCTTTTCAGCGTACTTTTAATATTCTTCAAAACAGTATAGCACATTAGACTCCAGTATAACTACTGTCTTTGACACAAGCTAAGATCACATGGTGTTAACACTTCTTATTAAGGAAAATGTCCCTCTGTAGGTTTTCTATGTTCATTTCTGACACTTAATTAGATTTAATAAAGTTATCCCATTTATAGATTGCAAGAGCTGCCAGGACTTCTGAAACTGTACCGGAAAGATGGATGAAATTTGTGACTTTTCTCACATGAGGCCAAGTGAGATCAGACACATTAATTCTACATATGTAGCTGAGAATGTGTGTGCCTCCATGTCTGTGGCAAAGAAGCTCAGTGAACTTAAGGCGTGAGCTTTGGCAGCTTTCTGCAGCATGATGGGCATGAAGAAAAATGTTTATAAAAGAACACATGTGAATCCTTGGTACCTCTCGGTGTGATCACTACATTGCCAAACAGTAAAGGAATGTTTAAGTACAAATAAATTATGCATTCCCTGAATGATGTCTGCTCCCCAGTGTGTAATTACTGGATGTGTACTTGGGAGTTCCAAGTTTAAGCAAGTGTTTCATTTCTCACTTAAGGGACTCAGCACACCTCCTGGCACCCACCATACAGTAAACAACAGCTTCCAGATGCCAAAAGCACATTCCTGCCAGCAGCCAGCAGATGGCTGTGTGGATGGCAAACAGGATGCCCTCACACACTACTCCATCCTGCTGACTGGCTTGTTTAATTTACTTATTTGATCCCTACAAAAAAAGTCATATAATTAATTTCTGAACTTTGAAGTGTTATAATAAAATAAGCAGCCATTAACACACCACCCAAACTTAAGAAGAATGACAGCATTATCTATCTTTTTCACCTGCCTGTATATGTTTCTCTCCTTTACCTCACAGAATCTTCTCATCTTTCTGCCACCTCATTAGAGGTAACTGAAATCTTGATTTTTTTGCATTTGTTTCTATGTTTTAAAAAATGGTTTTAGGCCGGGCGCGGTGGCTCAAGCCTGTAATCCCAGCACTTTGGGAGGCCGAGGCGGGTGGATCACAAGGTCAAGAGATCGAGACCATCTTGGTCAACATGGTGAAACCCCGTCTCTACTAAAAATACAAAAAAAAAAATAGCTGGGCATGGTGGTGCGTGCCTGTAATCCCAGCTGCTCAGGAGGCTGAGGCAGGAGAATTGCCTGAACCCAGGAGGCGGAGGTTGCGGTGAGCCGAGATCGCGCCATTGCACTCCAGCCTGGGTAACAAGAGCGAAACTCCGTCTCAAAAAAAAAAAAAAAAAAAAAAAAAAATGGTTTTAGTAGATAGGTATAATACAGATATAGATATTTAAACTTTGCACTGTTTCGTTTTCCTTATTTTGTGCTTTATAAAAACAACGTATTTAAAGCCGCCTTCTGCAACTTGATTTTGTCCACCCAAGGGTATGTTTCCAAGATTCGTCTATATTGTTGCTTGTAGTTGTAACTCACACATTCATTTTCACTGCTATATTAAATTATATTGTGTGACAATAGCATGGTTTATGGATTCAGTCTACTGTGAATA
The DNA here is from genome assembly GCF_048565385.1 of Saimiri boliviensis. Taxonomy (NCBI): domain Eukaryota; kingdom Metazoa; phylum Chordata; class Mammalia; order Primates; family Cebidae; genus Saimiri; species Saimiri boliviensis. Next base: position 94,188,378 of record NC_133458.1, on the reverse strand, counting down.
GAACTACGCAATCTTGTTGTTGTTTGCTCTTATGAATGATGCTGCCATGAAAGTCTCCTGTGAAGAGGTGCATGACTTCTCTAGAAAAAAGGCCTAGAGTTGAATTGTTGAGTCTTAGAGTCTGCAGAAGCTCAATTTTTTACAAGACAGAGCCAAACTTTTCAAAAGTGATTTTATCAATTCACATTCTCACCAGTGATATGTAAGAGTGCCTCTTAGTCCACATTCTCACCAGCACTTGATATAATCAGCCTTTAGTTTTTACTAATCTAGTAAGTATAAATAGTATCTCAGTTGAGGTCATTCCTGAACTATTTTCATCTTGCCCAATTCTGACCATATTCCAAGCCATCCAAAGACCTGTGGATCTAGAAAGAATTAAAGGAAGTAGAGAGAGGTAGAGAGTATCATGTTTAGCCATGGAGACTCAAAATTGAGTTGATCCCTGCAAAAGCATTTTCTGGGAGACTCAAGGTTATGTAACATGTACATTTATACCTTAGATTAATATATACATTTTTGTTTCTTCCATATGCCAGGTAGTTTTATAGATCCAGGGATATCCCTGTCATGAAACAGACAAGATCCTTGCCCTCTTGATGGGGACAATAAAGAAATGGATTTAGGATCTAATATTAGAAAGTGAAGGCCAGTTTTGGGGCCAGATAGGCCATTGCTGTAATCCATTCTCCATAACACACTAGACATGTGACTTCTCTGAACCTCTTTCGTCTTTTATAAACAGCAGTTATCATCTTGCAAGGCTATTGAAAGAATCAGGAGCTGGTATAAAAAGATTAGTATTCTCCCCTGACTGGAGCAAGAGGATCCCAGGATCTCAAGGATGGGGCAATGGCATCTTCTAGATTGCTCCTCCTGGGGCTGGACCCACAGGACAACTCTTCTCATAAATGTTGACAGAGCCTGTGCGCCTCTGCTAACCAGCACTGGCTTTTCATTGCATCCTGATAACTACCGATCACCTCTCCCACTTCCTTTAATGGACATCTTGTTTCCAGTACTGCTTTTTCCTCTCTGTGAAGCTGTAAGCCTTGGTATTGAGCTATGTTCTTTCCAGCCACACTATCCTCCTTGCTATTTTTCAGACATTGTAGATAATCTTATTTACATATTGATTTTTAACAAACCAACCAGTAAAAATATATATGAGTCAATCTGGGAAAGTTGACCACTAGTTAATATTCAATAGTATTAAGGAATTATAGACAATTTTTGAAGTGTGACAGTGATGTGGCATGTCAAAGGAAAGTGCGCCCATCTTTCAAAATACATACTGAATTTCTTATGGATTAAATTATATGATGCCTTGACTTGCTTTAAAATAATCCAGTGGGAGGCTGATTAATTGGTTGGAAGTATAGCAGCAGATTAATGAATACATGGGGTTTGCTATATAATTCTGTCTGCTTTTGGATAGTTTAATTTTTTCCATAATAAAAGTTAAAAATATGATGCATATATGCGTCTGCCTTAGGGCCTATTGACATACTGTCACCTCTGCCAGGAATATTGTTCTTCCAGGTAGGCATACAGTGTACTTCCTTAGTTTATTCTGGCCTCTGCCAAATAAGGCCCCAAAGAGGGGCCCTTTCTGACTACCTTATGCAAAACAGCATCCCTTTTATCCTGTTTACTTTTCTAGTACTTTATCCTGCTTTTTTTTTTAAATAACATCCTTCACTAAGTGATATTTGCCGTCTTTGTGTTTGTAAAAATTGTAGGCTCTGTTTGGAGAGGAACTTAGTTTGTTTACTGACTGTAATGTCTCCATGCCTTGAACAGTGTGAGGCAGTTAAGAGAAACTAAAAATACATTATTTAAATGAATGGGCCGGGCGCCATGGCTCATGCCTGTAATCCCAGTTCTTTGGGAGGCTGAGGCGGGTGGATCACCTGAGGCCAAGAGTTCCAGACCAGCCTGGCCAGCATGGCAAATCCCCATCTCTACTAAAAATACAAAAATTAGCCAGGTGCGGTGGCGTACACCTGTAATGCCAGCTGCTCGGCAGGCTAAGGCACGAGAATTACTCAAACCCAGGGGGCAGAGGTTACAGTGAGCCAGGATTGTGCCACTGCACTCCAGCCTAGGTGACAAAGTAAGATTCCATCTTAAAAAAAAAAAAAGTTTGTATGTGTGTGTGTGTGCATATATATATAATGAAATAATATATATATATGCACACACACACACACACACACACATAATTTAAATGAATGAATGTACATGTTACACAGCTCAGTCCTCATCAAAGCCAAATCAGTAAATCTGCTATATGGAGTTACTCTATCTGCCACCAACTGATTATTCAGTCTGACTCATGCATTTAGGGATGGGAGAAAGCACTTTGTAAATGCTAAGGCCCTATATAGGTTAGTTATCATTATTTCCAATCCAGTTTGGAGGTACCAAAAGAATTGTCAGATTACTACAGTGAGGTCACCAGGAGTGTAATGTCTTAGAAAAGCTTTCATTTTAGAATCGGTTCTTCTGAAGGTCACTGCCTAGAAACAAATATGCTGTAGCTAACTTAACCCTTAGAAACATAGACCATCCGCCAGGTGCAGTGGCTCACGCCTGTAATCCCAGCACTTTGGGAGGCTGAGGTGGTGGATTACTTGAGGTCAGGAGTTCAAAATCAGCCTAACCAACATGGGTAAAACCCCCGTCTCTACTAAAAAATAGAAAAATTAGCCAAGCATGGTGGCGCATGCCTATAATCCCAGCTACTCAGGAGACAGAGGCAGAAGAATCACTTGAACCCGGGAGGCAGAGGTTGCAGTGGGCTGATATCATGCCACTGTACTCCAGCCTGGGTGATGGAGCAAGACTCTGTCTCAAAAAAGAAAAAAAAAATTCTTTGAAAAACATAATTTTGGATTGCATTTCCAATAGTACTGAATTTACTCTGAGCTTCTTACAACCATAAACTGATCCTTTTCTGTACCATTGTGCACATTAACACGAGACTGACCGGGCCTCTGCCCATGGAGCCAAGGAAATCAGGGTTCTGACTTCATAGAGAAAACCAGAGGAACTTGAAGGACAGTTGTCTCTCATTCTCCCTCCTTACCTTCCCTGCTCTGTTTAATGTGATAACAGTGATTTCTGGATACTCTTGCCAGATCTTGATTTCTAGGACTTTGGTTCTGCTCCTGCTATTTCCCACATTGGTTTTGGGGAGTTAATAATAAAGACAGCTACTGAGTTAGAAGGCTTTAGAGCTGCCCATTCCACAAAGACTGGCCCAAGGCAGAAGGTAAACAACTTCAAAAAAACTTCAGTGGTTTTGTGTGTGTGTGTGTGTCTGTGTGTGTGTGTGTGTGTGTGTGTTTTTAGACGGGGTTTCACCACATTGGCCAGGCTGGTTTCAAACTCCTGACCTCAGGTGATCCATCCGCCTTAGCCTCCCAAAGTGCTGGGATTACAGGCATAAGCCACTGCATCCTGCCTAACCTCAGTGTTTTTTTTTATGAAGTAACAAACTTTTAAAATCATGAGTTTATTGAAGGATTTCAAATTTAGCATATTTTACTTCAGACAAACATACTTCTCCAAGTTTCTATGAACAGTCATATTGCAAGCATTACACATAACACATATGTAGCATACGTATATGATAGCAAAGATTTTTCTTATCTGAACTATACTCATAATGGAATGTTACATAGTTACTGTAATAATACATAAAAGGAGAATACGATTTTAATGTGAGAAATTCTAAAGCATACTAAAGTTTGTGTAAACAGTGCTAAATGAGCATTTTCAAAACATTTTCTTTTTTTTTTTTTTTTTTTTTTGAGACGGAGTTTCGCTCTTGTTGCCCAGGCTGGAGTGCAATGGCGCGATCTCGGCTCACCGCAACCTCCGCCTCCTGGGTTCAGGCAATTCTCCTGCCTCAGCCTCCTCAGTAGCTGGGATTACAGGCACACGCCACCATGCCCAGCTAATTTTTAGTATTTTTAGTAGAGACGGGGTTTCACCATGTTGACCAGGATGGTTTCAATCTCTTGACCTCGTGATCCACCCGCCTCGGCCTCCCAAAGTGCTGGGATTACAGGCTTGAGCCACCGCGCCCGGCTAACATTTTCTTTAATATCTGCCTTCAAGAAGATTTTTCTGCTTAGAAAAGACCAAGTGGACCTACTATTAGTTTCCCACATCTTATAAATCTGACTGATGTGGATTGTGGTTCTTTTCGCATATAAATTTTTTATGGAAAAGAGCCTGGAATTCTGCGAAGGGCCACTCGCATGTAGTAATCATGCCTTGTTTTCAATAGTTTCCATGAGAAAGGAATCATAGATGCCAGGCGCGGTGGCTCAAGCCTGTAATCCCAGCACTTTGGGAGGACGAGGCAGGTGGATCACGAGGTCAAGAGATCGAGACCATCCTGGTCAACATGGTGAAACCCTGTCTCTACTAAAAATACAAAAAATTAGCTGGGCATGGTGGCACATGCCTGTAATCCCAGCTACTGAGGAGGCTGAGGCAGGAGAATTGCCTGAACCCAGGAGGCGGAGGTTGCAGTGAGCCGAGACCGCGCCATTGCACTCCAGCCTGGGTAACAAGAACGAAACTCCGTCTCAAAAAAAAAAAAAAAAAAAAAAGAAAGGAATCATAGAACAAAAAATACGGATAGGATGGCCAACTTCTGCTTTATGCAAAGATGAGGCCAGGAGGAGACAACCCAAGAACTGACCAAGGAAGCAGAAACGTTCACCACAGTGAGCCTTGGGGGAGGCCACGAATGCTGACAAGCTCCTTCTAAAAATAAAATGTCACACCTAACATTAAAATAAAATCATTTTTCGCAGACTTTCTATGGAAAGGCCTTTCCGTTTGTCTAATAACTAGTTCCTATAAAGAATTCCGAGCTTGGGGGATAGGAGAACAGGAGAAGCAAACACATGGAAGGATAGCTGGTTAGTAAATAGTTCATTATTATCAAGATGTATGATATAGAAGTCTATTTTGTGCTTCACTACCCTAGCCTAGATGAATTCATGGAAATTCTATGTATATTATATTTAATTTATCATGAAATATTTCAGACTTTCAAAAAAGCATAAAGAATAATAAATGCCAGGCATGGTAGCTCACACCTGTAGTCCCAGCACTTTGAGAGGCTGAGGCAAGCAAATCACTGGAGCCCAGGATCCAGCCTGGGCAACAGGATGAAAGCCTGTCTCTACAAAAACTACAAAAATTAGCTGAGTATGGTGGCATGTGCCTGTAGTCCTAGCTACTTGGGAGGCTGACGTGGGAGGATCACCTTAGCCAGGGAGATCAAGGCTGCAATGAGCCATGATCATGCCACTGCACTCCAGTCTGGGTGAAAGAGTGAGGCCCTTCTGAAAAAAGAAAGAAAGAAAGGGAGAGAGGGAAGGAAGGAAGGAAGGGAGGGAGGGAGGGAGGGAGGGAGGAAGGGAGGGAGGGAGGGAGGGAAAGAAGGAAGGAAGATTGATTTTCATGCAACCTTAATCCAGCTTAAAAATAAAACGTTGTCAAACTTTATCAATACTGACTTTATCATCAATATCTTGGAATGTTGACTTATTGATAAAGAAGGGCTCTGTGTACTCCCAGAGATTGCTCTCCCCTCCATACAGGGGTAACTACTATTCTGAATTGAGTGTTTATCAGCCCATGCATTTCTTGAAAATTATATTTCATACCAACTCTGTGGAAGCTATAAGCATACTCTTTCAATTCTGAAGCTCTAGGGCACGTTTAAAATTGTGCTAAAAATATCTCTCATTGCTATAGTAAGTTACATTAAAAATATTCTTAGCATAACATGAAGATTTCCACCATACATTATTTTAAATGAGTCAACTAATTGGTAGTAAATATCCCAAGTCAAATAATAGTTGCAAATAATCTGGGGACTCTGTGGATTAAATTTATGGTTTTTATTCTACCTTATTTTAAACTGAAAAAAAAAAAAATCAGCCATTCAAAAGTAGAAGGAACCCTTGATTACCTGGAGCTTGGCCAATGCTCATGGCATATCTAATCAATGGACAGTAGCCAGAATGAAACAGTTTAAAGGGGCTAATGACTAAGGAGTGTACGCTATACTTTTTAATGGAAGCAAAATTCCCAATGAACTCAGCCTTGTGTTTGACCATCCCTGGTTATAACTTAAGCATGTTTTAGAGTTGTGTGAATGCTTGCTAACCAGCAGGGCATCTTTTAATAAATCTCTGTACTGTTATAGTCACCCAAGACCCCTTTTCTACTAGAAACCAACTACTCTTGCCAGAATGGTAGAACAACTGATGCACTTAGGGCATTGTTTTAGGCTGGGTAAGGAAAAATATGAATGGGTCAAACAAAGCACAGTTTATTTTGTGAAGGGCCAGGTCAGTGACACAATGACAGAAATTGTCAGTGAAGAAAGCTATAGTCTCTAGCACTTGGTTTGTGGGGTTTTAGTTCCTAGGACAAAGACCTTATATTCTTAATACAAGTCCACAATTGTTTTATCTAAAATTTTGAAATCCAAAGAACTCTTGACATTGACAGTTTGTCACATCTGAAAATGCCAAAAGCTTGTACTAGTCTGAACTCATTTAGTGGCAAATCGTCACCTGAACTGATGTCAGGCTATTTAAAATCTATTTAAACCATTTACTGTTACTATTTTTATATTTTGCTGCAGAAATATGAATGCATTTGATTAGAAGGCTTTGCTCCAGACTCCCTGGAGGTGCTGTAATATATAGAATTACCATTCTAAAATCCAAAACCTTTTGAATTTTAGACTATGGTCAGCCCTACAGGTTTCAAATAAGGGATTCTGGAACTAGAATGGCTATCACTAATTTAAGAGATGCCATGGGCTGAAGCTGTTAGCCTTTTGACTATCTTATTTGATTCTCACATTGACCCTATGACTGAGATTAACATATTTCTGTACCTTTGCTGTTGTATGAATATACATAATATAACTTAATTTAAATAAGATTTTTCCTGTAGCGTAGCCCCTTGATTGCTGGGAAAACCCCAAAGCTGAGAACACTGGATCCTAAAACTGAGGAAAATAGGTGCCTACACTTCTCACTCATAATTCTCAGGAAAACTTTTAGCTATGTTGTGAGTTCCAGCTCTTCACCATGCTTTCTTAATGCTTCTTCCTTCTCCATCCCCAGCCCAATCCACATTAGGAGGACAATAAGAGAATCTCTGGTAAATTTGTACATTTGGGAAAGGCCTGCGAGGAGAGAGTCATTCCCCAGCTTAAGTTGCAATTATGTCCTGATCTTGCTGATTTACCCTTTGTGCCCACTTGACCATACGGAAAAAGGAATCAGGGCGTGACAACAAGGAAGGGAGAGGGGACAGTGGAGAAGCACACTGCTCCCTTGCTGAGGTATGTTAGCCTTAGCTGGTAAAACACAAATGGGTCAGTGGAAACAGTTGTGGATTTGGCTTTGGTTTTTTTTTTTGTATGAGTAATTGGTCAGATTTCTCTTGAGGGTGGCAAGGATCTGCGTGGACCCTGACAAAGACAGGCTTGAGCCATCTTGGGTGTTCCTATGGGGCAAGATCAAGGGGTGGCAGGACTGGAAAAGAAGGAAAGGAGAGGGTGTTGGTGGATTTTAAAAAGCATCAGGCTAGCTTCTCTCTAGTCAGAAACCTAAACAGTGGGGAGGAGCCCTATAGGGATCCCCAGAGAAGCTCCACTGGATGCCTGTTTTGCAGAGAGCATCTACAGCCAAGAGGGGACAACATAGCGAGATTCAGTGAAAAGATGTTTGCCATTTTTCGTTGCCCTCTCCCTTGCAATGATACATAGAGGAGAAAAGGACCCAGGGGTATGTGTGTGCAGATGTTTGCCCTTTTAGGTTTCTCTCACTTTGATACACACTGTTAACTCCATGCCCACCCCCATCCCGCTGTACTCTTTCCTCTACCTTGGCAGAGAAACTCTCTGGCTTAGACATGAACAAAAGAACATTGTTATTCAGCACAGCAAAGCAAGCTGGAATTTTCCAAAGGAATATGATTGAAGGCAAAAGAACGTAAAGAAAACACAAAGTTCTTAAGTACAGTGAGGCTAAGAAGGCACAGTTTTCCCCTCCTGCAATAACCGAATAGCACCAGGCTCTCACTGGTGGTGTCCACACTCTTGAGAATCCCATCCAGTGAAACCCTCAGATCACCCACATACTCTGTCTCCACACCCTTCTTAGTCTTCATGCCTTCTTAGAAGGAGGTTTGAAGGACATCCTGGGTGGATAATAGGTGATATCAACTCACTGCAACCTCTGCCTCCCAGGTTCAAGCGATTCTTCTGCCTCTGTCTCCTGAGTAGCTGGGATTACAGACACATGCCATCATGCTCGGCTAATTTTTGTATTTTTAATAGATAAAAAAAATAGTGCTGTTTTTTAGCTTTTGACATCCATTTTCTTACTTAACCTTCACAAAGACTCCTGTGGGAGATATCCTAATCACAATTCCACAAAGAGTGATTGAAAATTAGAAAGATGAAGCACTTAACTGTTAGTGATTTCATACTGAGGCCAGGTTTGAGCCTGGATTTGTCTGATGCCTGTCTGGCAGTGAAGAGGCTGTGGTCTACCACAGACCTGAGTGGCTTTATCAAAGTTACTTCACCTCTCTGAACCTTTCTCTCATCTATATAGCACCTATTTCATAGTTATGAAACATTCACATAAGTGCCTGCATATGATAAGTACTCAAAAAATGTTTCCCATCTGCAATGGACTAAATATATCCCACCCCCCACATTCATATATTGAAATCTTAGCCCTCATTGTGATGATAGGAGGAAAGACCTTTGAGAGGTAATATGTCATAAGGGTGGAGCCCTCATGAATGGCATTAGTGCCCTTATAATGCCTTCAGAGGGCTCTCTTGTCCTCTTTCTGCCTTGTGAGAGTCCATTGAGAAGCTGGCAGTCTGCAACCTGGAAAAGGGCCACCCCAGAACCAACCATGCTGGTACCCTGATCTTGGACTTCCAACCTCTAGAACTGCAACAAGTAAATCTCCGTTGTTGCTAAGCCATTCAGTCTATGACACTTTATTGCAGCAGCCCTAACTGTCTAAAACGCTACCATCACCATCATTATTATTACTAATATTAATGATACCAGCATGGGAAGACACGACCTGTCTCTGTCTTCCTTCTCTCTACATTTATATGTATTAATCTTCCCATTCTTTCTCACATTCCTCCTACCTTCATGGGTAGGTAAAGTTTATTTCTTTTTCTTTTTAACTGATTGCCCTGCTGATTGAATAAATTATCATAGGTTTGTTGGAACAAACCATATCAAACTTGTCAATCCACCTGTAGGCGAAACTTGGCTTCTTTACCTAGAGTGCTAGCCTGGCATCTGGACTTTAGTATAATGACACAATATTACATCCCAGGTGATATGATTTGGCTCTGCGTCTCCACCCAAATCTCCCGTCAAATTGTAATTCCTACTGTTAGAGGAAGAACCTGGTGGGAGGTGATTCAATCATAGGAGTGGATTTCCCCCTTGCTGCTCTTGTGATAGTGAGTTATCACATGATCTGGTTATTTAAAAGCATGCAGCAAGGCTGGGCACGGTGGCTCATGCCTGTAATCCCAGCTCTTTGGGATGCTAAGGCAGGCAGATCACCTGAGGTCAGGAGTTGGAGACCAGCCTGGTCAACATGATGAAATCCCATCACTACCAAAAATACAAAAAATTAGCTGGACGTGGTGGCAGGCGCCTGTAATCCCAGCTACTTGGGAGGCTGAGACAGGAGAATGGCTTGAACCCAGGAAGCATAGGTTGCAGTGAGCTGAGATCACGCCACTGCACTCCAGCCTGGGCGACAAGAGTAAAACTCCATCTCAAAAAAAAAAAAAATGTGCAGTACTTCCCCCTTCGCTCTCTCTCCTCTGCTTTGATATGTAAAGGCATGCTCACTTACCTCTTGCCTTCTGCTTGTGATTATAAATTTTGTGAGGACTACTAATCATGCTTCCTGTATAGACTGTGGAACTGTGAGTCAACTACACCTCTTCATAAATTAGTTACCTAGTCTCAGGCATGTTTTTGTAGTAGTACAATAATGAACTAATACATCAGAACTAGCTAAACATTTCTATCTCATGTCTAAAGGATGTCTTTGTTTCCCAAACCCCCGTGGTGAACCTCCTCGAGGCCAGCCATTCATCACACTTTTCCCAACTCATATGGCTCATGCTTGAGCCAGGTAAACTACAGCCTCTTCATTGCTAACCAGGTGTTAGACAAATCCAGGCTCAAACCTGGGCTCAGTACAAAGTTACTAATAGTAAGTGCTGAATTTATCTAATTTTCAATTCACTCTTTGTGGAATCGTGATTAGGATATCTACCACAAGAGTCTTTATGAAGGTTAAATAAGAAAATGAATGTCAAGCACTTAATGCAGAGGCTGGTCCACATCGCGAAGGCTCAGTAAATGGTGGCCAACGTCATTAGTACATGTTTATGATATCACAACTCCTTTACATCAACAGTTATGTGGGCAATACATATCAAAGGAAAAAAGAACTTTCTTTCTTTCTTTTTTTTTTTTTTTTGGATGGAGTCTTGCTCTGTCACCAGGCTGGAGTGCAGTGGTGTGATCTCAGCTTACTGCAACCTACACCTCCCAGGTTCAAGCTATTCTCCCTGCCACAGCATCCCAAGTAGTTGGGATTACAGACACAAGCCACCACACCCAGCTAATTTTTGTATTTTTATTAGAGACGGGGTTTCACCGTGTTGGTCAGGATGGCCTCAATATCTTGACCTCATGATCTGCCCTCCTCAGCCTCCCAAAGTGCTGGGATAACAAGGGTGAGCCACCACGCCCTGCTGGACTTTCTTTTACATAGTCTCTCACCCACATAGAACCTATTCAGTAAACCAGTGTTTCTCAACCTTAAGATACACATTGGCCGGGCGTGGTGGCTTACGCCTGTAATCCCAGCACTTCGGGAGGCCGAGGCGGGTGGATCACGAGGTCGAGAGATCGAGACCATCCTGGTCAACATGGTGAAACCCCGTCTCTACTAAAAATACAAAAAAATCAGCTGGGCATGGTGGCACGTGCCTGTAATCCCAGCTACTCAGGAGGCTGAGGCAGGAGAATCGTCTGAACCCAGGAGGCGGAGGTTGCGGTGAGCCGAGATCACGCCATTGCACTCCAGCCTGGGTAACAAGAGCGAAACTCCGTCTCAAAAAAAAAAAAAAAAAAAAAAAGAAGATACACATTAAGAGTCACTTGTTTACCCCTGAATCTTAATAATGTTCTACTCACCTAAGATAGAAGTACAAGTAGCACATATATGGACCTGGGTACTATTGGTTGCTTAATTTTGATCTCTTTATTGACAACTCCAAATCATAATTGAACGCAGCTTCCCTGCATTTATTGTTCTTAGGAATGTGATGGTTAAAGGCAAGAAATTTAACTGTAACACGAATGTATTGATATTTCACACCCACATTCACTAGCTGGGGCCACATTCCCCAGTCTGATCTCTGTTTCTATCCAAATTCCTTTCTGCAAAGTGTGGTCATTTCTGCCCCATAGCAGGAGCTAAAGCACTGGTTAAATAAATGAACTCACAGCAGAGAATGCCTTTCATGTTACAATCTTGGATGTTGTATGACTTCGTGGATAAGAGACATAGCACCCTTTCTTTGAAATATACCAAGCAGAAGCAGTGCAGTGAGCTTCTGAGTCAGACACATCTGTGACCCTGGGAAGATTAATTAACCTATGTGAGTTATCTATAAAGATGAAGATAATGACAGCACCTACCTCCTGAATGGTTGGTGATTAAATGAGTCCATCAATGAGCAGTGCACAGCTTTTAAGAGGTAGTCTCCTTAGTGCTGACCTCATATCTTCTTTTTTTTCTTTTTCGAGGTGGTATTTTGCTCTGTTGCCCAGGCTGGAGTTCAGTGGCACCATCTTGGTTCACTGCAACCTCTGCCTCCTGGGTTCAAGCGATTCTCCTGCCTCAGTCCCCCAAATAGCTGGGATTACAGGTGTGTGCCACCATGCCGGGCTAATTTTTGTATTTTTAGTGGAGACGGGGTTCATCATGTTGGCCAGGCTGGTCTCAAACTCCTGATCTCAGATGATCCACCCTACTTAGCCTCCCAAAGTGTTGGGATTACAGGCGTGAGCCACCATGCCTGGCCTCACATCTTTTCTTGGAATTGCCCCAACCTCTTTCTTACTTTCATTCGCCTTCTAGTTCCTGACCAGGGATCTTCTTTGGCAAGATTATATCTGGAGAATCATGTTTATTTCTGAGCATTTGAAGAGGGCTTTGACCAGGACAATAAAGGCCAGAAAACTGTCATATGTAAAGTGGACTTTTAGACATTAGGTAAAAACTAAGGCAATGTGAATAAAGTATGGACTTCAGTTAATCATATCAGCTTATTAACTGTAACAAATGTACCATAATAACATCAATAATAGAGGAAATTAGGTAGCCAGGAGCAGTGGCTCACACCTGTAATCCCAGCACTTTGGGAGGCCAAGGTGGGCAGATCACAATGTCAGGAGTTCAAGACCAGCCTGACCAACATGCTGAAACCTGTCCCTACTAAAAATACAAAAATTAGCTGGGCGTGGTGGCACATGCCTGTAATCCCAGCTACTCAGGAGGCTGAGGCAAGAGAATTGCTTGAACCTGGGAGGCAAAGGTTGCAGTAAGCCATCACGCCATTGCACTCCAGCCTGGGCAACAGAGCGAGACTCTGTCTCAAAAAAAATAGAGGAAATTAGGTGTGGGGTACGTGAGAACTCACTGTAATATTCTTGTACTTTTTATATCAATCTAATATTATTCTAAAATAAAAAGTTTATTCACTGTTAAAAATATTTATCAATATTAAAACTATAAAAGTCAAGATTTACATATGTTTATAATTTATTCCTATATGTACATGACAAAAAATTATCAGAATAAAAGTGGAATTTTTTTTTTTTTTGGTAGAGTCAATGTCTTACTATGTTGACCAAGCTGGTCTCAAACTCCTGGCCTTAAGAAATCCTCCCATCTTGGCCTCCCAAAGTGCTGGAATTATAGGCATTGAACCCCTGGTGATGCCTGGCCAAGAAGTTTTTTAAATAAACCTTTAGCCAGGAATAAAAATCACATTGGGGAGATAAAAATACTTGTTACTTTCTTGAAATATTTGCAGGCTTCTGTTGCGTGGAAGGTAAGATATGTGCCATATAGTTCCCAAGGAGAAATTAATGAGCAGAAATTACAAATAATCCAGTTTTACATCAGTTAATGATTAAAACCGTACCCCCTCACACATACACACATGCAAAATGGACACATTATAAAGTAGTGTATAACCACTTTGAAAGTTGTCCATGCAAGCCGGGCGCGGTGGCTCACGCCTGTAATCCCAGCACTTTGGGAGGACGAGGCGGGTGGATCACGAGGTCAAGAGATCGAGACCATCCTGGTCAACATGGTGAAACCCCGTCTCTACTAAAAATACAAAAATTAGCTGGGCATGGTGGCGCACGCCTGTAGTCCCAGCTACTCGGGAGGCTGAGGCAGAAGAATTGCTTGAACCCAGGAGGCGGAGGTTGCAGTGAGACAAGATCATGCCATTGCACTCCAGCCTGGGTAACAAGAGCGAAACTCCGTCTCAAAAAAAAAAAAAAAGAAAGAAAGAAAGTTGTCCTTGCAGAAGACAAATGACCCCTGTCAAGCCAATGTTGCAATGAGTGGATAGGAAGTTGAACTTGATGAAATTGTACGTGTTTTATGACCATTTGCTTAACCTTATGTCCATTGGTTCTACCTTGCCCTTTTCTACCTTCGTCCTTTTGGTTCATTAAGTTTTGAATTTGGAAAGGTCTTCAGAGACTACTTAGTTCTTATCTGGGTTGTGATTTTCTGACAATCTTCTTAACCTCTGGTATTTTAAGCAAACACATCACTAGGAATTCCACTTGTTCAGCTTAAATCACTGTTGTTTGTTATTTCTTACTCTGGCTCAAGATCCTCATCTCAGGCTTTCTTTGCTTTGACAACCTGTTTAAACTAGAAATCTCACAGTTTTGTTCTTGCCCTCCTGACATACAAGTGAAGCTATGGTTGGTCCTTCTGCCCCATATAGTCCCATGGACCTGCTGGGCCACGAGAAACAAAAAACTCTCTACAATGGATCACTGCCCTGGCCCCAGGCTGGCATCCAGTCTGAGTCATTATTTTCATGTGACACATTACTCATGGCCTTATATTTAGTGCACGAGTGGATCCTAGAAATGACACAGAAATGCAGCTTGGAAAATGCACCATGACTCACAAAACAGATAAACTGCACCAAACCATAATGTGCCACACACACAATCTAAGTTCAAATTAACCCTATCTCCTTCAGATTCACATTTTTCAAGTAAGAACCCAGGTAAACTGACTTAACTGAAATTTTGCAGACTCATATCTTGTGCAGATAGGACCACTGACTCTTCTAACAGCCTACTTCATTTACATATTCTGACCACCCCCTGCGGAGACCATGTTTACTACCTGTCACCTCAAGCCACCTTTTGATTAACTGCAGTCCCTGCCCAAGTTCCCTTTCCTGACTCCTTCCTTTTGAGACACCATCACAGTCATGCTCTGCCTTGCTTAGTATGCATAATAAATCCAGCTTTGAATAATCAACAGGTATTTCTAGTGATCTTTGATTAGTGAGTCTAACAGTTCTTTTGCCTGGTTATGCTCATTTTCTTCGTTGCCTAGCACACACCTACTCTTGCTTCAAGAATCAACTTAACTATCACTATGAGTCTTCCCTGATTTCTTCTTCACCTTTATCCTCTGCACTACTAGTTACCTCATCCTCTGTGTTGCCCAAGCACTTGGCCCAGATCTCCATTAGCTTTCCTCTCACTATATTTTCCTTCTTTTGTTTATATCTGCCCACTCTTTCCACCTTTCATTAAAAACAAGAACACTTTTATGCATCTTTATATGTCCAATGTTTACCCTGGTCCTAGATACCAAACAGGCACTGAATAAATAACTGTTACTTAAACTCAGATTATTCATAATAGAACTGCGAATAGAGCTTTAAGGGGTGCGTATGTTACTGTTCTTTCTCAGCCATCATATATATATGTATAAGGGAGCCTCATGTACAAATTTCCATTAACACCCATTCCTTTGTGGTAAGAAGAGTCTCTAAAACTGGGTACTGGGTGGCCAGGGTCACAAGTGATAATATAGGATTATAGGGACCCAGGTGATGGGCATGACAAATGCTGTTTGCAATTCTGTCTTGCACAAGGAAGAACAGCCCATTAAGCATTTTCATTTTACAAATTATTTTCATTATGCCTGCCTACTTATTACTGGTGGAAGATGTCTAAGTTCTTGGTGTTTTAAACAAAGAATTGGACAAAATGCACAAGCAAAGCAAAACCAAAAGCACAGATTTATTGAAATGAAAGTACACTCCACAGAGTGGGAGCAGGCTCCAGCAAGTGGCTCAAGAGCACTGGTTACAGAATTTTCTGGTGCAAGGAAACCAGTCAGAGGCTGAAGTAAAATTACAAAGTTATACCCTATGCAAACGTCTGATTGGTTGCAGGAGGGTACCAATCAGAGGTATTTTTCATTTTTCATCTGCAACACAGAAGGCGAGGGGTGTTGCAAAGGAAGTAGCCTCTGATACTTTTGTTACTTGGGTGTGGAAAGTTGGGGTTTTCCTTTTGATTCAGTTCTAGGAAGTCAGCATGAATCAGCCTTAGGTTCCCTGCCTCCAGTCCCTGTTCTCCTGCCTCATGCTGGGTGGGCTAGAAATTTTTTTTTAAACTAATTACTAAAAGAATACATAACTTAGCTTCTTGTAAAAAAAACAGCTGGGTGTGGTAGCACACAGCTGTAGTCCCAAGTCACTCAAGACGCTGAGGCAGAAGGATCACTCGAGGCCAGGAGTTTATATATGTAATAGATAAAACTATTACATAAATATATTACACTACTTCTATCCTAATGCAAGCACTACTTTTCCAAAGATATTTGCTATTATTAGTTAAATGTACATCCTTCCAGATTATTTCCTTGCATTACATGCATAGGAAAAATATAGTACTGTTTTTTGTATGTGTTTAATACAAATGTAATCAAGAAAGTAGTCAAGACTAAATGTCTTTTAATTTTTTTCTTTTTGAGACAGAATCTTTCTCTTTCATCTACACTGGAGTGCAATGGCACAATCTTGGCTCATTGCAACCTTTGCCTTTCAGATTCAAGCAATTCTCATGTCTCAGCCTCCCAAGGAGCTGGAATCACAGGCACCTGCCACCACACCTGGCTAATTTTGATATTTTTAGTAGAGACAGGGTTTTGCCATATTGACCAGCCTGGTCTTGAACTCCTGACCTCAAGTGATCCACCTGCCTGCCTCCCAAAGTGCTGGGATTACTGGCGTGAGCCACTGGGCCCAGCCAAGACTAAATGTCTTTAGACCTTCATATGCATATGAGATATCAGTGGTAAAGATTTCCTGAAAGATGTTCATTTACTTGGCTCTGTTACTTAACCTGTGTCTAAGTAAAAAAGTTAAGAACTGAGCATACCCAGAGCATGTGTGTATTCTGCATATAGCCTATTAATACTTACATTAATAAATATAAATCTATATTATATTATCCTTATGTTACCCCAGAATAATGGCTGATTCCCGTTATAGCTCAAGGGAATGTTGTGAAGATTAATGAGAGAGTTCATAAAACTATTTCAACTCTTTAGAATGCAAAAGCTAAAAATAAAGCAGTATGCTTTAAGTGATCAAAAACATCTGAATGCACAAGCTACATATTATCTTTAGTGGAAAAATAATTATTACTTTATACTGAAAGGCTTATATCTAGTTATAAAATTCTTATTCAACACTAGAAAAATCATAACGTAGATATCTCTTCTTTCTCACTTACATAAAACTCTAGTTTACCTGTGTAAGTGGGTCATCATTACATGTATAAATTTATATTTTAGAGTAGGAAAATCACACTCATACTCAATAATTTGTTTCCAGTGCCAACTTGAAGTATTTCCAACCAAACATTGAAAATGTACTTTTGAAATGTATGATGAAAAAGTATCGAGTAATGATGAATTGATGCATTCACAGTTGGAAAGTAGTAAGAGTTTGTGGTTGTGAACTATATTTGCTAATAAATTGTGTTTTAAAAGCTGCAAAAGGCTTTTAGAAATGCAATTAATATGCACATTAAAAAGTGTTCCAGGAAATCACCAGCTCAATATGGAAAAGTAATATGAGTAAAACACATAGTCACTATAACACTGTGTTTATGTAGCCCCTACTTTATGTGTAAAGGCCTTGTCTATCATAAACATGGTTGGAATAGGCAATGTACATTTATACCCAGCTAAGAGTTAATTCTCTCCCCACTTAATCATCTGAACAGAGGCTTATTGTAACCAATCTTGTTGGTATTGGGTCATTATCCTCTGCTTTCCTCAGACACAATGATGTTTTAAGGACATATCTTAAAAGGGTAAGTTTTACTAAGGGAGAGACTGGGCTAGAAGAGGCTACAGGGAAATTAACTCCTAGGTTTTCTGTCAGAGAATGTGTTAGGGTTCTCCAGAGAACTAGAACCAATAGGGTGTGTCTGTGTATGTGTACATGTACATATATAAAGAGAGAAATATTTATTTTAAGGAATTGGCTCAAGCAATTACAGAGAGTGGTCACCCCCAAATCTGCAGTTCAAGTGTGAAGGCCATCTGCCACTAGAACTTGCTCTGGGGGTGGTAGAGGTCCATCTTTTGTTGGAGTCAGGGCTTCTTCAATTGACTGGATGAGGCCCATCCACGTTAGGCAAAATAATCAGCTTTACTCAAAGTCCAGTGATTTAAAGTTAATCTCATCCAAAAATACTCTCATAGAAACATCCTGAATAATCCATGTATTTGGGCACCATGGCCCAGCCAAAATGACATATAAAAGTAACCAGCCATGGAGAACCATGGCAGAAGAGCCTTTGGGGGCTCCCATAAGGAAAAAAGAATACCTGCTGGCACTGCTAGTCAGCAACCTGCTGCAGAAAAATTTGAAATCCCTGTGAGCCAATTAGCTCCTGTTTTCAGCATGAAGCCTGCTATTCCTGAGAAGCCCCTTCAGGTCCTGCTCCAGCTCTGATCTTCTCTTTTAAAATCACTTCTCATCAGATAAATGTGAAATAGCTCCCACTTATTATTACAGTTAATCTTTACAGCAACCTTGTTAAGCATCATTTATTTTATTTAAAAAAAAATTATTTACTTTTTAAATTTTTAAAAAATTTATTAAAAACAAAAACAAAAAAGAATCATAAAAGAGGCAGAATATTGGCTGGGCGAGGTGCCTCATGCCTGTAATGCTAGCACTTTACATGGCGGAGGCAGATGGATCACTTGAGGTCAGGAGTTTGAGACCAGCCTGGTCAACATGGTGAAACCCTGTTGTACCAAAAATTAGTCAGGTGTGGTGGCGTGCGCCTATAGTCCCAGCTATTCAGGAGGCTGAGGTGAGAGAATCGCTTGAACCCAGGAAGCAGAGGTGGCTGTGTGCCAAGATTATGCCTATGCACTTCAGCCTGGGCAACACAGTAAGACCTTGCCTCAGGAAAAAAAAAAAAAAAAAAAAAAAGAGGCAAACTATTGTAATAGAACATTTCCTGGATTGGGAGATAAGGTGTCGAAGATGATGATGATGATGGCCAGGCACTCTGACAAGTACTGAGCATATTTTATTCTCTGCATTTATGCAAGAGAAAATCAGAGTTCAGAGATCAGCTTGCCTGACGCCACATAGCCAGTAAATAACAAAGATAGTATCGACCGGGCGCGGTGGCTCAAGCCTGTAATCCCAGCACTTTGGGAGGCCGAGGCGGGTGGATCACAAGGTCAAGAGATCGAGACCATCTTGGTCAACATGGTGAAACCCCGTCTCTACTAAAAATACAAAAAAAAAATAGCTGGGCATGGTGGTGCGTGCCTGTAATCCCAGCTACTCAGGAGGCTGAGGCAGGAGAATTGCCTGAACCCAGGAGGCGGAGGTTGCGGTGAGCCGAGATCGCGCCATTGCACTCCAGCCTGGGTAACAAGAGCGAAACTCCGTCTCAAAAAAAAAAAAAAAAAACAAAGATAGTATCAAAGCCAGGTTTCAGACAGACTTCAAGTTTTATACTGTTGCTACCTAGAGCAACAACTGTCTTGGCTTCAAAATTTCATTGCCATGAAGAGTTTTGTTGGAGGGCTGTGACTGACTGCTAGTTTCCTACCCAATATCCATTCTCATCTTCTTCTTTAGTAAGTAACAGGATCACTATTTTATTCAGGTAGCAGCATGCCCAGCTAAAAGACTGCAACTTCCCAGCCATGATGTAAGCAGAAGTTGCTGAATGAGCCCATGTGTCCTGCAACCCCCACTCCTGCCTCCTGTCTGGAATATGGACATGATGGCTTCAGCATACATAAATGTAGACTTAGCCTGATCTTTGAGTATAGTCAGTAACACAGGGAACATATTAGAAGAAAACAGACCATAAGCCTCCTCAGTTTTTTTAAAATAAACTTTTAATTTTGAAATAATTTTAGATTTACAGAAAAGTGGCAAAGATATAGTATAAAGAATTCCCATACCTTGAAAACATTATGCTAAGTGAAAGAATCCAGTCTTCTGATTACTCTCTCTAACGCCCACATACTGTGTGATTCCATTTACATGAAATATCCCAGACAGGCAAATCCAGAGAGACAGAAAATGGATTAGTGGTTTGCCAGGGGCTGGGGAGAAGGGAGAGTGGAGAGTGCTTAATGAGCACAGGGCTCCCTTTTGGGGTCACAAAAATGTTCTGGACTTGGACAGTGGTGATTGTTGCATAACACTGTGAATGCACTGATTCCACTGAATTACTGAGTCGGACACTTAAAAATGGTGAGTTTTACCACTATATAATAAAGTTCTCTTATACCTTTCAACAAGCTACCCCTAATATTAACATAAATGTACCTCACCATGGTACATTTGTCAAAACCAAGAAATCAATGATGGAATGACACTATAAAGATTTCTTCACGCTGTACATTTGACATTCTCCTCTTTTCTGAAAAGGTGTCTTTATTGCAATTACCCTTTGTTTCCCCAACTGTTATATACAGGGTGTGTTGGAGGCAGATCACTTGTCTTTTGGTTTTTCTTTTTTCTTTTTTTTTTTTTTTTTTGAGACAGTATTTCTCTGTGTCGCCCAGGCTCAAGTGCAGTGGTGTGATTTTGGCTCACTGCAGCCTCAACCTCCTAGGTGCCAACTATTTTTGTTGTTGTTGTTTTAGAGACAGGATCTTGCCATGTTGGAGAGGCTGGTCTCAAACTCCTGAGCTCAAGGGATCTGCCTGTCTCAGCCTCCGAAAGTTCTGGGATTACCAGTGTGAGCCATCACATCCAGCCTTGTCTTTTAGTTTCTAAAATCACAAAGGGTCACACCTAGTGTTTACCAGATGGTTAGGGCTGCACCTAGAAATCATGGAATTTTGCTGAATACTATCACTGGAGGAGACCTTGGGAAAAGAGTGGGTATATTCTATGTATGGGAAGAAGGATGTTTAGAAGTTGGATCACCAAAGTAACAGTCTGTGCCAGAAGCCACTAGTTGTGTACTCACTACCCATGCTTCTCTTTTTACAGGCCCCTTATTTAATTTGGGATGGCAATGTATTTGAGCTCCCATTAATTCAGTGATAATCCTAGCATAGAGATTTGCCATTTCCCAAATGTATTTAATATCTTTTCCATATTTTATTCTTCTGACTAATTAATAATTATGATGCTTACAGGAGATAGTAGATTTTTGACAATTTTTTCTAGCTGAGAATAAATGCAAAAGTTTCCTTTAGCATTTGCCAATGTTCCTGAGATGATCTCAAAACCCCAGGTTTAAATATTTAAATTTTTATCTCATATTTTATGATTATATGACAATGAGTTGCATGAACAAAATATTAAAGTCAACCTTGTTTCTCTTTTAAAATTATTATAATTACTTTTAGGTCTTAGTGGCTATGATTTTCATCTTTTCATATTTTGCATTCCGCAAGACATTGGATTAACAGATTTTTTTAAATCCACATCCTAAACCAGAATTGGGGTAAGAGGGAGGCTTAGGAATGGGAGTACTGGGTATTTTCTGTCTCTGTTATAGAATATAGATGGTCCTGCTAGCAAAGAAGGAGACCCTGGGAAGGCAGCCAATGAGGTTTGCCACAGGGGTCTTGTAGCTATCGTCACTCCATGTGCCCTGCATGTTTCTTAAGGCCAATAAGCTAAAATAAGAAGGATGTGAATGTCACATGGGGTGGAAGGACAAGGAGAGGGTTAAAAGACAAATGGCTGGTATAGAATGGCAGTCTGATGCATATGTAATATCCCAGAGTCAGGAAAACTGTAAACTATCCTTAATCCGCAAAGCTATTCAAGTCAGCATGACAAAACTGAGGGAAATCAGATGAATGCTGGTATTCAACGTTCAGCTGATTTCCCTCAGAAATATTCAATGGATCTTTTTCCTACTCTCTGAAGCCTCACACGTATTGAAAGTGATCTTTCTGTTGGAATATTCCCTCTTAATGGTTTGACTAGCTTTACCTCATATTTATTTGTTCATAATTGTTATTCAAGAGTTCTCTGGTGCTGCTGTAGGTTCTGGGTCATTAGATGGTAATTCATGGTTAGAAGTCCAGAAACTAATGGATAGAGCATTGTTTACTCTAGAAGATATGATAATCCTTCATTTGCATTTATTGATGAGGAGCCTCACCCAGCCTTTACAGAATACAAAGAAAGAAAGATGACATGCTATATTTGGGTTCCAGTCAATAGAATTATACCTTCCTAGCAGCCTCCCAAGAGCTATTTTCAGCATTTTCCTTAGAACAAAAGAGTTAATGAATAGCAGAGCAAAAGAGAAGGTTGACTTGTCATTGCGTGTTGTAAAGCATAGACAAACTTCTTTTGTTTTGCTGTTGTTAATAAAAAACATAATGTGCATCTTAATCAAATTTAAAATGTGGGCATTTGAATATTTTTAATTAGAAGGACTGGTGCATAGTGCCACCTTTAGTCAAATCTAGAGTTCCCGTTTCAGGGTTAAGTAATAAATGTGGGCATTATTACCTTTTACAATACACCATTGATAGAACACCAACTTTAAAGCCAATTAAAGGTTGGCAATCTTCCTACCATTGGCAAAATAACACTTGTTAACAGTTCCCCTTGTGACACGTTTCAGCATAATCACTGATTTCTGGAAACCTTATTTAGCACTTACGGATATTTTGAAATCTCTAATGAATTTCTTTTTATAGACATTTTTACGTTTTACTCTAATTTTTTAAAGGTGTTCAGGTAGTTTAATTTTATACACTCAGATGGTGTATGTACCCAGATATTTATATGTGAAAGACAAAATGTCAGAATATGTAGAACTATACTTTATAAATAATAAATAGTTTGCTCATAATACCCAGATTTTAGCAGTTCCGTTTTTGAAACCTAATTATGCCCAAATTCATTCAGAAAAATCTCACATTCGAACCTAAATATACAGAAATTGTTCTGTTTAATAAACTATAAGTTCTTGTAATTTAAAAACTGGTTAAAAATTGGTTGGAATTAGTACATTCTTTCACAGTTATTTACTTGAAATAAAAATGTTGTGGAGGCTGGTAAAGTCTTTTTTCATTTCATATGGAAATAATTTGATAAGTTTGGCAAAGAGGTGAGAAACATAAAAATGACCTAAGAATATTGAAGTGATTTCAGCTTTGAGTTACTAACACCAAGCAGAGAACTAGTTTTCACCAATTAAAGATTATATGCCATGCAAAATGCTAATGCAGAAATGGACAACAGCTAGTTTTCATTTAAATTTCGTAATCTGGCATGCTTCAAGTAGATAACATTAATGCAAGATGGTTCAGTGCATCCAGATATTGGCAGTAGATTGATTTAGGTAGTCATTAATGATCTTTAAAAAATCAGCAACCTTTAGAAGCTGCTTACATCACTTTTGCTTTATGTAATGTAGTCACACATTAATTAGCAATACTACACAGGAACAGAAAATCGTAATTTAGGCCAGGCGTGGTGGCGTATGCCTGAAATCCCAGCACTTTGGGAGGCCAAGGCAGGCAGATTGCTTGAGGTCAGGAGTTCAAGACCAGCCTGGCCAATATGGCAAAACCTCATCTCTACTAAAAATACAAAAAATTAGCTAGGCCGGACGCGGTGGCTCAAGCCTGTAATCCCAGCACTTTGGGAGGCCGAGGCGGGCGGATCACAAGGTCAAGAGATCGAGACCATCCTGGCCAACATGGTGAAACCCCGTCTCTAATAAAAATACAAAAAATTAGCTGGGCGTGGCGGCATGCGCCTGTAGTCCCAGCTACTCTGGAGGCTGAGGCAGGAGAATTGCCTGAACCCAGGAGGCGGAGGTTGCAGTGAGCCGAGATTGTGCCACTGCACTCCAGCCTAGTGCCTGGTGACAGAGTGAGACTCTGTCTCAAAAAAAAAAAAAAAAAAAAAAAAAAAAAATTAGCTGGATGTGGTGGCGTGTGCCTGTAGTCCCAGCTACTCAGGAGGCTGAGGCATGAGAATCGCTTGAACCCAGGAAACAGTGGAAGACAAAAAGAAACTGGACTACAGAGGAAGACTAAAGAGAAAGAAAGAAAGGAAGAAAGAGAAAAAAAAGAAAAGGAAGGAAGGAAGAAAGAAAAAATAATAATTTCACGTCTTTTTTTTTTTTTTTTTTTTTTTGAGACGGAGTTTCGCTCTTGTTACCCAGGCTGGAGTGCAATGGCGCAATCTCGGCTCACCGCAACCTCCGCCTGCTGGGTTCAGGCAATTCTCCTGCCTCAGTCTCCTGAGTAGCTGGGATTACAGGCACACGCCACCGTGCTAATTTTTTGTATTTTTAGTAGAGACAGGGTTTCACTATGTTGGCCAGGATGGCCTCGATCTCTTGACCTCGTGATCCACCCGCCTCGGCTTCCCAAAGTGCTGGGATTACAGGCTTGAGCCGCTGCGCCCAGCCCAATTTCACATGTCTTTATCTTTGGCCATCTGTTCCTTGACCCACACAGTGTTTATCTCAGGACTAAATATCATTATAAATGTTCAATTGCCCTTCTTTTTAAAAAGAACTCAATTGTTACAAGCTTAATTAAATACTTATTATTTGGTTTGGTTCAATAAACAGAAAACTCTTCCAAAGAAGTGTACTTGTTTAGGGATATGCTTTTTGTTTGTTTGTTTTCTCTTCTTTTTTTTTTTTTTTTTAAGAGACAGGGTTTCACCATGTTGGTCAGGCTGGTCTTGAACTCCCAACCTCAGGTGATCTGCCCGCCTTGGCATCCAAAGTGCTTGGATTACAGGTGTGAGCCACCATGCCTGGCCAGGGATATGTTTTTTTTTAAATTTAGAGCAAGACACAATTGAAAAGTTTGCAAATAATGTTGATAATGGTGAGAAATCAGATATAACCTATGTAAATAAAAATTGAAGTTTGCTTAAATAATTTCTTTCAGTTGGTATGGCAGGGACTGTTAGTTGCCTACCCATCTCCATTTACCTTTATTTCTTAGTAATAGTCTTATTTCTTGCTGGGTGGCCATGCATCTACCCAGCAAGATGACTACATTTTCCAGCTGTCCTTTGAATTAAGTGTAGTCCCATGACTAAGTTCTGGCTAATGACATGGAAGCAGAGTTGGGCTTCTTCGAAGGCTCCCTGCAGGGAGCTGATTCAGCCCGAAGGGAAGACTCCTTTGTACCCCTTTTGCTGATGTTGAACTTCAACAGTCAGCTTGGACTATGAAGTGACCTTGAGGTTGGAGACCCCCATATGAAGGAGGAAGAAGATAAAAGAAGACCAAATCCTGGAAGATTTGGAGTCTACAGTCATACAAGGACCTGTGCTCAGAAGGGCCTCACAAGTGGTTCAGTGCTCTATTATTGCTATCTTGACATTTTTAATAACTGTCATCTTTGATGTTGTATTTTTTGGTTTGGTTTTGTTTTTTGCGCCTGGGTCTCCCTCCATTGCCCAGGCTGCAGTGCAGTCTCACTGTAACTTCTGCCACTTTAGCTCAAGTGATTCTCCTTCCTCAGTCTTCAGAGTAGCTGGGACTACAGGCATGGACCTCCACGTCTGGCTAATTTTTTTTTTTTTTTTTTTTTTTTAATTTCTTGTAGAGACAGGGTTTTGCCACATTACCCAGGCTGTTCTCAAACATCTGAGCTCAAGTGACCCACCTGGCTTGGCCTCCCCAGGTGCTGTGATTGCCGGCATGAGCCACTGCGCCCAGTCTGCAGTTTCACCTTCATTTCTTAGTAACAGTCTTATTTCTTGGTGGGTGACTATGTATCCAGCGATGCATTGTATCATGTGCTTTCTAAGTAAAGTCTAGTAGAACAAGGAAGCATGAGTGTGAGAAGAGGAGTTACACACAATCAGCACGTCTGCTGTTTCTTGTTGCCCTATCTGCACGTAGCCCCATGAGCTCTGAATTCCGGAGGCCCCACAAGGAGTGGGAGTTCAGTGAGACTCACAGTGTACGAGGAAAATGTGTTAGATCTGTGACTAATTAATTAGGGTACTGATGGCCCCAACAGGCCACACTTTTCATCTGAACTGGAACTTGATATGCAGAAAGAAGGCAGTGGCATTTCTAGGAACATAAACAATCAAGGAATCCTGTTATGTCATTTCTTTTTTTTTTTTTTTTTTTTTTTTTTTTAAGACGGAGTTTCGCTCTTGTTACCCAGGCTGGAGTGCAATGGCGCGATCTCGGCTCACCGCAACCTCCGCCTCCTGGGTTCAGGCAGTTCTCCTGCCTCAGCCTCCTAAGTAGCTGGGATTACAGGCACGTGCCACCATGTCCAGCTAATTTTTTGTATTTTTAGTAGAGGCGGGATTTCACCATGTTGACCAGGATGGTCTCGATCTCTTAACATCGTGATCCACCCACCTCGTCCTCCCAAAGTGCTGGGATTACAGGCGTGAGCCACTGTGCCCGGCCCCTGTTATGTCATTTCTAACTTATGCTACTTCCCTGTAGTAGTCACAACTTACCCTGAAAATAATAACATAGAAGGAAAAGGAAAGATGGACAGCCTATAGTTCCTTTTCATTTCAGTCCTTCCTTACTCATCAGAAGCCAAAGGTAGAGTGTTGGTATAAGGTGCTTGTATCGAGAAGTGAAATAAAAATGGTTGATTTCATTTTATGCAATATTTTCATTATTCTGGTTAAGAACAAAGTATAAATGCACACATATGCTATGAAATATGAATTATGTGATTTTAGTGATCTCATGTACACAAATTAAATGTTCTTACACTTGCATTTAAAACTAGCATTGCTTAATATAAAGAAGAAGGGTAAAATTCATGCTATTATTGTAAGTTTTTGTTGTTCTTGTTACTTAGAATAACATTAAATAAGAGAGTTTAAAAAACACGATGGCAAGTTCAGAGAGATGTCTCAGTAGAAAAGAGAAATTTTTATGTTTCTGCACTCTTTTTGTTTGTTTGTTTGAGATGGAGTCTCACTCTGTTACCCAGGCTGGAGTGTAATGACACAATCTCAGCTCACTGCAACCTCCACCTCCTGGATCAAGAGATTCTCCCACCTCGGCCTCCCAAGTACCAGAGATTACAGGCACCCGCCATCATGCCTGGCTAATTTTTGTATTTTTGTAGAGATAGGCTTTCACCGTGTTGGTCAGGCTGGTCTTGAACTCCTGACCTCAGGTGATCCACCTGCCTTGGCCTCCTAAAGTTTTGGGATTACAGGGATGAGCCACTGCACCCAGCCTATATTTTAGTACTCTTAAGGAAACATTTTTCTAATTTTTGAACAGGGGGCTCCACATTTTCATTTTGCACTGGGCCCCACAATTGCATAGCCAGCCTTGACATCAAGGAATCACCACACCATCTTTGAACTGCCGGCTTTTGTGTTTAAATCACCATTTCATTTCGTCAAATACTATCCTTGCCTTTATAGTGTATAGTATTTTGATTTTTTGGAAAACTTTTGTTGGATTTCAAAAACAGTGGGGTATGGCATTCTTTTAAATTTTTGTTTTAAATATACAAACAAACACATAGCACACATAGGAAAGGAGGCTAAAAATAATTATACCAAAATATTAATGTTCATAATGTTTATCTCTAAGAGTTGGAATTATTGGTGCTATTTTCTTTATGTTTGTATAGTTTTCTGTGTTGTTCATTATTTCTTAAATGAATATGTAATATTTTTATAGTTACATGAAATTTAGAAAATTTACAAATGAATCCTGAATCAGTATGAAAGTTACTATTGAATCTAGAAACTATGTGAAATTTAGTTGTGTAATTTTTTTTTCAGACTTTCCTTAATTTAGGGATTTTCAAACCATAAAAACTATACAGGTTAGTCG
Organism: Saimiri boliviensis; assembly: GCF_048565385.1. Taxonomy (NCBI): domain Eukaryota; kingdom Metazoa; phylum Chordata; class Mammalia; order Primates; family Cebidae; genus Saimiri; species Saimiri boliviensis. The sequence goes on along the minus strand of NC_133458.1, from coordinate 94,160,831 downwards.
TAACAACTGAGATTATACAAAGTTATATTTTTAAAAACAATTTTTCCTGGCACTGTGGCACATGCCTGTGGTCCCAGCTATTCAGAAGCCTGAAGTAGGAGGATTATTTGAGCCTAGAGGTTCCAGTTAGCTTGGAGAACGCAGCCAGACCCTGTCTCTTTAAAAAAGCCAAAAAACGGCCGGGCGCGGTGGCTCAAGCCTGTAATCCCAGCACTTTGGGAGGCCAAGGCGGGTGGATCACGAGGTCAAGAGATCGAGACCATCCTGGTCAACACGGTGAAACCCTTTCTCTACTAAAAATACAAAAAATTAGCTGGGCATGGTGGTGTGTGCCTGTAATCCCAGCTACTCAGGAGGCTGAGGCAGGAGAATTGCTTGAACCCAGGAGGCGGAGGTTGCGGTGAGCCGAGATCGTGCCATTGCACTCCAGCCTGGGTAACAAGAGTGAAACTCCGTCTCAAAAAAAAAAAGAAAAAAAAGCCAAAAAACTGTTTTATCTCTACATTCTGTCTCTGCCATCTAAGGCTAACATGTTAAAAGACCAACATGTATCATTTCACAAATTATAAAATATAACCTAGCCTATATAATTTGCTCATCTCTCACACACACACAGACACACACACACACACACACATTGATTTTTGAGTTTGTTTCTGTGAAATAGAATTATATTATAAACATGAATCCATAGCTCACTATTTTTTACTTAATGTATCACAAACTTCTCTACAAGAAAATATATAAATTTATCAAATTTCTTACTTCTCCATGTGTACATAGAGACATATTTTATTTGTTTATTTTATTTTATTTTTTGAGGTGGAGTCTCAGTGTCTTGCCCAGGCTGGAGTGCAGTGGCACAATCTCACCTCACTGCAGTTTCCGCTTCCCAGGTTCAAGCAATTCCCTGCCTCAGCCGCCCAAGTAGCTGGGATTACAGGCGCCTGCCACCATGCCCAGCTAATTTTTGTATTTTTAATAGAGACAGGGTTTCATCATCTTGACCAGGCTGGTCTTGAAATCCTGACCTTGTGATCCACACACCTTGGCCTCCCAAAGCACTGGGATTACAGGCACGAGCCTCCTCGCCCAGCCCATAGAGACATATTATATATATATGTATATATATATATTTTTTTTTAATTGCATTTTAGGTTTTGGGGTACATGTGAAGAACATGCAAGATTGTTGCATAGGTACACACGTGGCAGTGTGATTTGCTGCCTTCTTCCCTATCACCTATATCTGGCATCTCTCCCCATGCTATCTCTCCCCAACACCCCACTCCCCACTGTCCCTCCCCTATTTCCCCCCAACAGACCCCAGTGTGTAGTGCTCCCCTCCCTGTGTCCATGTGTTCTCATTGTTCAACACCCGCCTGTGAGTGAGAATATGCGGTGTTTGATTTTCTGCTCTTGTGTCAGTTTGCTGAGAATGATGGTTTCCAGGTTCATCCATGTCCCTACAAAGGACATGAACTCATCTTTTTTATGGCTGCATAGTATTTCATTGTGTATATGTGCCACATTTTCCCTGTCCAGTCTATCATCGATGGACATTTGGGTTGGTTCCAGGTCTTTGCTATTGCAAATAGTGCTGCAATGAACATACCTGTGCATGTGTCCTTATAGTAGAACGATTTACAATCCTTTGGATATATATCCAGTAATGGGATTGCTGGGTCAAATGGAATTTCTATTTCTAGGTCCTTGAGGCATCACCACACTGTCTTCCACAGTGGTTGAACTAATTTACACTCCCACCAACAGTGTAAAAGTGCTCCTATTTCTCCACATCCTCTCCAGCATCTGTTGTAGAGACATATTTTAAATCCCATTTTAAACTTCTCACTTTGGAACTTGGAGATATCTTTTGACAAAGATGCTTTGCTTGACCAAACTTTAGTCAGGCTCCTGAACCTTCTCCTAGGCCCATCTATGCACTTCCTTGTAAAATCCAGTTTTGGTAAGAGCCCTGCTAAGTCAGTTTAGCAAGAACTCCGCACCCTGCATATCCTATCACCCTTGATAACTTGATCAGGTTCCTCAAACTTCACCATCCCACAGGAGATGTCTGATCACCCTGGCTGGTCTTCAACAAGAATCCTGTTAGGTCAATTTCACCAGAATCCCCCTTACCCTTGATGTTTCCTCTTGGTAATTTTCTATCCACTGACCCCTACCCTGCTTTTTGGCTATAAATTCCCACTTGCCTGTGTTGTATTCAGAGTTGAACCCAATCTCTCCTTCACTGCAAAATCCCCTTGCCATGGTTCTTACTTGTATTGCAATCTTCCTGAATAAAGTCTTCTTTATCATGCTTTAACAAACATCATTGTATAATTTTTTCTTTAACACTTTTAAGTATACATTTATTAAAATAAACATTCTATCTATGGGCCGGGCACAGTGGCTCAAGCCTGTAATCCCAGCACTTTGCGAGGCCGAGGCGGGTGGATCACGAGGTCAAGAGATCGAGACCATCCTGGTCAACACGGTGAAACTCCGTCTCTACTAAAAATACAAAAAATTAGCTGGCATGGTGGCACGTGCCTGTAATCCCAGCTACTCAGGAGGCTGAGGCAGGAGAATTGCCTGAACCCAGGAGGTGGAGGTTGCGGTGAGCCGAGATCGCGCCATTGCACTCCAGCCTGGGTAACAAGAGTGAAACTCCATCTAAAAAAAAAAAAAAAAAAAAAAAAATTCTATCTATGGTGCTGTGGAGGGCAGAGGGTGGGTTTTTTTATGGGTTGGATGTTGCTTCCAAGTAAATTCATTCTGCCATCTTGATCAGAGTATATGGAAGGGAATGCTTTATATTTGTGTTTCCAGACAAGACTTATTTCCCACTCATATGTTTTCTCCTTGCCTGCCCTTTCTTACGCTGTATTTCATCCTATATCATGATAAAATATTGAGTCAGTCCTCTGGTCTGCAGTATGATTTTTGGTACATCATTCTCCTATTTTTTTGATGGAAAGTAGGTTTGGTACCTTAAAGAAGTAAGTCAATACGTAATCCATTATCTATTAGATTAACCTTAGAAGGCTAGGCAAACAGAAGCTTTACATTAACAGTAACTGCTGAGGAACTGGGGGAATTGAGGGATGCTTACTGGGTTGCAAAAGTGATTGATATTATAAAATTAGGTTTGGATGATTTTTTTTTTTTTTGAGACGGAGTTTTCTCTCTTATTACCCAGGCTGGAGTGCAATGGCACGATCTCGGCTCACTGCAACCTCCGCGTCCTGGGCTCAGGCAATTCTCCTGCCTCAGCCTCCTGAGTAGCTGGGATTACGGGCACGCGCCACCACGCCCAGCTAGTTTTTTGTATTTTTAGTAGAGACGGGGTTTCACCATATTGACCAGGATGGTCTCGATCTCTCGACCTCATGATCCACCCGCCTCGGCCTCCCAAAGTGCTGGGATTACAGGCTTGAGCCACCGCGCCCGGCCTTATTATAAAATTATGATTATTCCTGCATGATACTGAAAACAGATTAGTAAGGAATTGTCTCAAAACTGATGACTTTGGGTCCTTGCATAGACAAGTCTCAGTGAATTCCTCAGTAACCTCAGTGTCCTTATCAGTATGAAGCAGTTGGCAAGAAGAGTCTATCTACTCTCTAGTGCACATATATACACTTAAATGCCCTTAAATCTTCATTTAATCTGGGCTGGGGAAGAGTTCTGTACCATTGAATGGTTTTCTTATCATTTTACATGAGTAATTAACTTGTTTCTTCTTGGTAACATGTCCACCATTGCATCACCTATTTATAATGAATCACACTTTAATTTTTCTTATTTGTGGCTTTATCCTTATTGCCAGTTATTCATTGTTCATTGCTGTGCTCTGCAGTCTCTGCTGATGAGACTAGAAATTGAGTCTATCACCACAGGGAACAGGTAATTACCCTTTGGGGATTATATTTTTGAAAAAATAAATGGGGAGTTTTTACTCCTCAAATGAGTCAACAGAAAAATCTTTACAGGATGCAAGCATAAAATATAGGTTAAACAGCCACTACATCAAAAATATTATGGAAATGAGAAAAAAAGAAAAACCCTTTCAAGTCTATAGCTAGAATATCTTTTTCCAAGCTTGATTTTTGTACCAAAAGCTGTTCATTATTGCAGGGGCTTTCCTTACAATGCAGATAGAAAATAAAAATTAAATGCAGAAAAGCTAAATTAAAATTAACCCTCTGCCCCAAATATATATCAATAAATTACTGTGTCTCCCCAAACCAAGGTCATCTCAGGTTAAATGTGGTGATTAAAGAGGGCCTTGTCCTCAAGGCCTGGCCTGGCAGAAGCAAGCTTATGCAATAGGAAGTTTGTCTCTGGCACACGAACATCTGCAAACAGCTCCCTTTCTCTCTGCAGCCACTTCTCCCTCCCTCTAGCTCTCAGGGGTCTCCCTGTCCTTGCTAATTTTTTCCCTCAGCTGACAGCAAATTAATGGACAAGAGGGTATTGTTTGTGGAGAAAATTGTGCTGCTAAGTATTTACAGTCTTTGTATGTTTCAATATTTTTTGTTTTTTTAGTTATTAGAAACAGGGAGAAAAATTCTGGTAGAAAAACCAGTTTGGCTTTGGGTAGTGAAACCATATGGCAATTTAATATAATCAAACCTTAGTAATTAATTTCGCATTGTAATTGTGTTAAGTAACGCTAAGGTATCTAAGCAGCAGAGGTGGAAGAGGGAAAGTAAGAGTTAGCAGTATTTTCGCAATTTTCTTTTTCTGAGGGTAGAAATAGTCATGGGATCTATCAGACTATGGGGAAATTGCTATTTTCTTCTCTTTTGAAAAAATATTTAGCGTCGGGCGCGGTGGCTCAAGCCTGTAATCCCAGCACTTTGGGAGGCCAAGGCGGGTGGATCACAAGGTCAAGAGATCGAGACCATCCTGGTCAACATGGTGAAATCCCGTCTCTACTAAAAATACAAAAAACTAGCTGGGCATGGTGGCGCGTGCCTGTAATCCCAGCTACTCAGGAGGCTGAGGCAGGAGAACTGCCTGAACCCGGGAGGCGGAGGTTGCAGTGAGCCGAGATCGCACCATTGCACTCCAGCCTGGGTAACAAGAGCGAAACTCCATCTCAAAAAAAAAAAAAAAATATTTAGCAAAGGTGAAAAGCCACCACGAGGAGAATTGTAATCAGAAAGTTTCATTCTTGTAGGGGTTAAAATGTAAGTGTAATAGGCTTAAATATTGGGAAAATATAATTTAAACACCAGGCACTTCCTGCCTACAGCATAAGCAAACAGGCTGAAAGATGGTGGGACTGAAAACTAATATGTACTCTGGCCAAATTCTATATTCAACAGGAAAATCCCCACATTTGACTAGACTCAAGAGTAAAAAAAACAAAAAACAAAAAACTTCACACTTAACTGTGAACTTTTACTAACACATTATGTTCTTTTCCATCCTTCTCTTTTCAATTAGATATTTTTAATAGTTAATTATGGCTGTAAGTTATATAATTATATTTTCTTTTTTTCCTTTTTTGGGACAGAGTTTCACTCTTGCTACCCAGGCTGGAGTGCAATGGCGCGATCTCGGCTCACCGCAACCTCTGCCTCCTGGGTTCAGGCAATTCTCCTGCCTCAGCCTCCTAAGTAGCTGGGATTACAGGCACGTGCCACCATGCCCAGCTAATTTTTTGTATTTTTAGTAGAGATGGGGTTTCACCATGTTGACCAGGATGGTCTCGATCTCTTGACCTCGTGATCCACCCGCCTTGGCCTCCCAAAGTGCTGGGATTACAGGCTTGAGCCACCGTGCCCAGCCATAATTATGTTTTCTTAATAGGGTTTAAAGTGTTTAAGGTACTTTTCTGGTTCTTTAGACTTGGGATCTTCCCGTTGTATTATAATTTGAATATATACTTTAACTTTATTTTATTTTATTTTTAGAGACAAGATCTTTCCATCTGTGGCCCAGACTGCAGTGCAGTGGCTTGATCATAGTTCACTGAAGCCTCAAACTCCTGGGCTCAAGAGATCCTCTTGCCTCAGCCTCCCAAGTTGTTAATACTACAGGCATACAGCACTGTGCCCAGCTTATTTTTTATTTTTTTGTAGAGATGGAGTTTGGGGAGGGGGCTAGCAGTCTCAACTATGTTGATCTCGACTTCTGGCCTCAAGTGATGCTTCTGCTTCAGCCTCCTGAAGTGCTGGGATTACAGGCCTTAGGCACAGTGACTGGCCTAATTTTATTTTTATCAAATCCTTGGAGCTGTAGGTTTAGCTCATTCACTTTATGGAATAAGTCCACTGCACAAATACGTTACTGGAGAAGCCAGTCTTCCCTGTCGAACCAATCAGCTAAATCAGACTTACTGCCTATTATTTCAAAATGTAAATGAATGGCATATCATTGTGAATCTTAATTCCACAAGAGAGAGAGACAGAAACAAGGTAAGAGAGAGAAGGCATGGAGAGTTGCCAAGATTTTGTTGCCTGGATAAAATAAGGCTTTAGTAATTTTTCCTGAGACTTTCTTTGCTAGCTCTTTCTTTCTCTTTCTCTTTCTTTCTTTTTCTTTCCCTCCCTTCCTTCCTTCCTTCCTTCCTTCCTTTCCCTTCCTTCCTTCCTCTTTCTTTCTTTCTTTCTTCCTTTCTTTCTTCCTTTCTTCCTTTCTTTCATTCATTCTTTTTTGTTGTTGTTGGGGAGGAATGAGAAGAAGCCTCCTCAGAAGCAGCACATTTTAACTTATCCCCTTGTGAGTTACCCTCAAGACTTTTCTACCCCAGAGCAATGCACAAAGATAAGATTCAGGTTGGGGGAGAGTTAAGTCTGTCTTCTCTGAGACGGTAGAAGGGTGAATGTGTAAAGGGGGATATTGGCAAGCCTGAAAAGGAGGGCTCTCAGAAAACAAAGATGTAGAAGTTGGGAATCTGGAAACTGATTGCACTATACATCACTTGTGCTTTTGGAAAGTCTTCATGTACTCCAGGAATACGGGTATCCAGTTTGAAGCCTACTCCAATGAACTCTTTTTAGAAGTGCATGTGCTATAAAGATAGAAGATAGCCTTCCAGTGGAGAGGCATGCAAACAGCATCAGGCCTTCCAGAAACTCAGTAGGGTAAAGGGTACTGCTTTGTGAACACTTCCCACTATTGGAAGAACTCGCATTCCAAGGTTAAATTCTTTTCTTTATTTTAATCTATATGTTTTGAATTTTTAGAGACAAAAAATCCTATAAGACAAAAACATAAAACTAGAGTAGTATTTATTTTGCATTTTTTTTGCTCTACCAAAGTGGTATAAGACAGCTTCTGATTTACTTTCCACTGAAGCTCCTAAACGATAATGATAGCGTATTAAGGGAGAGTTTAAAGTAATGCCACATGTCAGAGGGTTTGAAAGCATGCCAAAAACATGCCCCCACTTTGATGACAACGATTGTATGGGTGAAATACAAACTTCATAATAGATAAACTAATGTTTCAAAGGAATGCTTCAAAGGACATTCTTCAGCATCACTTTATGGCTAACATGTTTTCATTTTACCAGTCTTTCCCAAAGCGTATCATTCCCTATTTTCTCCACAAATTGTAAAACATCCCCTAAAAGAGAACTAGCCATAAGGAAGGGTCAGATCACTACCGGTAGGGAATGTTTGTTGCATTATTCTCTCAGTATTTCTGACTCTCATATTCAGGTAATACTTTACCACATCTTTGAGGATATTGCTACTCCTTCAATCCATACAGTTCTGGGCTGTCATTTATATTCCTACCATCATAGAAGTTGTCACGTGAAGCAAGTCTAATCATTCATAGTATTCCAACCTCCCGGCCACACACTGGCCCAGTAGCAGGTATATGATCCAAGCTGGGCCAATTACAGTCTTTCCCTGGGATATTTATATCAAATTAGAGCACTTCAGTGAGGCTACTGAAACACAAAAATGCTAAGTTGTGTTGGATTTCTTATGGAAAATGATAAACAATGAAGTTTTCCCATTCGGGTCTCATATGGAGCAGGTCATGTAGGTAGAGTAGACAATGGAAAACAAAGACACAAATAAGAACACACAAATTATAAGGACTTGAACCCAGGCCCTGGAATGGTATTCACACAAACAATTGCCTGCATCACTGAGAGACAGGGAGGGCCCTGGTAACTTATGGATGACAGAGTCTAAAAATCAGGTATCAAAAGATAGAAGTTTCCAGGACAGATGTAACAGGAAAGTCCTATGACATGACTTTTTGGCAAGCAGAAAGAATGCCCGTGGGCTTTCGGCACTGACAGAACTTCCTGCATTGAAAGGAACTGTGTGTGAAAGGAGACAGGGATGTGAGGTTTTTAGAAGGGATGTAGGCTTTGCATGACTGAGGACAAGCTGGAGGCCGGGTGTGAAGGGATACGGAGGCAGCTGCAATACCTGTGTTTCAATAGTGCCGTCATGTGGCTATGACACCAGCAACAGCCCAGATCTAGCCCAGTGTGCCACTTGGGTTGCCGGAGCCGAATTTCTGGTTTTCTCTTCTAGAGGCAGACCTGACTGTCCAGTCCCTGAGTGGTATGGATTTCTTATGGTGGGAGGTGGGAACGATTAGAGAGATGGGATTACAGAGAAGAAAGATATTTTTCTGTCAGAGAAGTATTATTTGGGTAACACAAATAGACGGGTCCTCATTTTGTCCTTCGGGTCAGAGAAGTGGAGTTTGTAAGGGATGGTGTGCTGGAGTTGGCTTGTACCAGCTTATGAGAGCCGAGCATTAAATTTTCAGGAATTTTGCAAGCTCGTTGCTAAACGAAGCAATCATGAAAAATAAAATACACATGTCAGATTTAATGACAAAACGTTTACTGGGGAAAGAGCAGATTGAGATGCAACTCCATTTGTCAAATCATTGCTCAATTGTAACCATATGTTGGCTACAGAAACAAAAGCTTGGCAAAAATTAACAAACACATTCTTCAAGGATCCATTGGCTACATGGAAGTCACAATACAAGTATTGAATATTTTACTATTATTTGTAAATTGTATACTTTATATCTTTTATATCACAAAATTTATAATAAACTTATACACACACATATAAATATGTATGCCCACTTTTATTCCCTGAAGAGTTCGTTGTTAAACATTTACTAACACACCACTACTTCTAGGTAATATGCTTATAATTAATTGCTAATAACAACAAAATATAAATAATGCCTAATTTCATTCCAGACACACTCACTTAGTTCCAGACTAGTATGACACCATCCTAAGTCATACGCCATCAATGCCACAAAAATTTCAGGCTGTTACCAGTGCTTAATAGGAATTCCCATTAAGTTATTTACTTAAATGCTTTGATGACAAATAGACAAGTGAACTCCTATGAGATCTATGGTGAGACTGAAACTGTGTTGAAATGCTAAGTGCACAATATTTCTGGAAAGTAACATTTTATTCCCCCCTATATAGTTCGATTTTATATAATTATATAAGAAGTCAGATCTCACCATGAGCAACTTTTTTTTTTTCTTTTTTGAGATGGAGTCTTGCTATGTTTCCCAGGCTGGTTATAAACTCTTGAGTTCAAATGATCCTCCCACAAAGCTGAAATTACAGGCACACATTATAGTGCCTAGTTCATGGAAACAGTGGAAAGGTGGATTCTTATGCATGAAGACAACTAACAACACAATCTTTGCGACTCTAGAAAATGAAAAGGACAAGAGAGAAGCTTCCATTTTCAATGGCAGACTGTACACGTGTATTTGATCTGAATGCCATTAAAATGACAATAAAGGAAGAAAAATTGGAAAGGAAATAAAATCACAAGAATGAAGAGAATGTAGTCTTTGCATGAGTGTGGACAAGCTGGAGGCTGGGTGTGAAGGGATACTGAGGCAAGATTGAAGAGAATGGAATGCGAATCATCAATAGATGAGATTTGTTTAAAATTTATGGAACTTAGAAAAGAGATGGAAGCATGTAATGGATTAAACAGAAGGAAGGAGGGCCAGGCGCGGTGGTTCAAGCCTGTAATCCCAGCACTTTGGGAGGCCGAGACAGGTGGATCACGAGGTCGAGAGATCGAGACCATCCTGGTCAACATGGTGAAACCCTGTCTCTACTAAAAATACAAAAAACTAGCTGGGCGTGGTGGCGCGTGCCTGTAATCCCAGCTACTTAGGAGGCTGAGGCAGGAGAATTGCCTGAACCCAGGAGGCGGAGGTTGCGGTGAGCCGAGATCGTGCCATTGCACTCCAGCCTGGGTAACAAGAGCGAAACTCCGTCTCAAAAAACAAAACAAAACAAAACAAAACAAAAAAAACAGAAGGAAGGAAGCTGTAACGCAGATACAATCAGGAGGGGCTGCAGTGGCAGTAGGAATGAATTTGACCAGTAGCACTTCAGAGAAATTCAGAGGTTGGAGAACTTGGAGTCAAACCAGCATGAGAAGATGATAAAGATACTCCAGGTCTCAGAAACTCCTTTTCTTAGGAAATTACTTGATGTACTCAAGAAAAAAATAAGAAGAAGGGAAATCAGAAAGAAAATGATTTAGAATTCAGAAAATGTGGAACTACTCAGGAGTTCAATAAAAAGAACTTATTTTGGGTACTGCAGGCCTAGACATAAGTCTTTCCAAATTGAAACAAGAATTCAGCAGTGACCAAAAAGAGTATCTTCGCTAAGAAAGAAATGAATCCCATGTCATAGGTAAAAAAAATAAAATGTTGGAAGATATTTGGATATGTCAAAGTAAGCAAAGTAAGCATGTTCTTTTTCTTCATGGAAAAAAAAAAAGCAAGGCAATTAGAAACTAGAGGAAAACAAAAATGCTGAAATAAAGTTGTATTTCTAATATTAATCAATCTAAAATACAGTATAATCTAAGCAATTATATTGTGTTTAGAGTACAAGGAAATACAATACAATATAAGACAGAGTATAAAAACCAATCTGGCTGGGAGTGGTGGTGCACACCTATAGCTCCAGGTACTTGGGAGGCTGAGGCAGGAGGATTGCTTGAACCGGGGAGGCAGAGGTTGCAGTGAGCCGAGATCACACCATTGCACTCCAGCCTGGGAGACTAGCAAATCTCCATCCCTTTTTTTTTTTTTTTTTTTTTTCCTAAAAATTAAGGGCTGCTGCTTGATCAGGAGCAAAGCTCCATCTCAAAAGACAAAAATAAAAACAAGCTAGTTGACTATGATGTCAGAAGCATTCTCCTTCATGTATACAGCAATCCTAAATGGAATTTATAGTTTGGAAAAAAGCAAACTTCCTGGCTCTATATTGAATAATACCTTTATAGTCTAAATAATGAATTTAATAAAGTTGAATTATGATTCAAGTTTTAGAATCAATTTATAGATAAGACACAGAAAATGTTATTATGTTATGGCCACAGAACAAAATGTAATCCACTCCTGACAATATAAAAGAAAAATAAAGCTGATAGAAATTGGTAGGTAAAAGTTGAAGAAGAGAAGTAAATGAAAGCGACACTAATAACAGTTTTTTTTAAAAAAAACATAATGGGGAATTAAGAAATACTGTCTTAACCTTTTTTAAAAAAACATAGTGGAGAATTAAGAAATACTGTCTTAACCTTTTTTAAAAAAAACATAATGGAGAATTAAGAAATACTGTCTTTGAGTAAGAGAACAAGAAATAAAAATTTAAATATTATAAAATTTAAAAAATGATATAACTATCAAATATCTAAAAGAGGAAACACGGAAAGAGATGTAGATGTAAGTTGAATGAGTTAAATCCTCATCTTTTAGAGTGGGAGATCAACAAATAAATCAAGACATGAAAATATGAACATATTATTTAGATTTATAAAGTCTTTACTAGAAGTAAAATCACAACAATTAAACGCTGTGGTTTCTGGGGAGCAGGGGAGTATTGTTTCTCATACTTGCTTTTATAAGATGAAAAAATTTTAACCATATAAACATAGGACTTTGATAAATATAAAATTTAAAGTAAAGTAGTGAGGCAGGATAGTATGTGAAACATGAGCTCTAAAGTCAGTTTATGAGTGTTTAGTCTCAGCCTCACCATTTACTGACTATGTGACCTTGGTATGTTACTTAATTCCTTTGTTCCTTACTATCTGTGTGACCTTGAGAATATTACTTCATTCTTTTGTGCCTTACATGGCTGTTCTGAGTATTAAATAAGCCAGTGCAGGCTGGGCACGGTGGCTCATGTCTGTAATCCCAGCACTTTGGAAGGCCGAGGCGGGTGAATCACGAGGTCAGGAGTGTGAGATCAGCCCAGCCAACATGGTGAAACCCTGTCTCTACTAAAAATATAAAAATTAGCTGCACCTGTAATCCCAGCTACTTGGGAGGCTGAGGCAGGAGAATCACTTGAACCCGGGAGGTGGAGGTTGCAGTGTGCTGAGATTGAGCCACTGCACTCTAGCCCAGACAACAGAGTGAGACTCAGTCTCAAAAACAAAAACAAAAGGCCAGTGTATATTAAGGGCTTATTAAAGTGCCTATCATACATGAAATGGCCATTATTGTCATCTAATTTTGAGATAGACAACAGCTAAGGCTTTTGGAACTCTATGAGGGTGGATAGAGCTTTTCCTATTATCTAAAGCTGTCTTATTCTATAGATAGAATATTCTATAGAACCTCTTTAGAAGAAATTTTGATGATTGCTGTTAAAATGTAAAATGCATATTTTTGAACCAGTTATTCCATTTCTAGGAATTTATCCTCAAATTTCTATTCACATATTTGTTTAAAGATGTAAATTTTTAAATGTCCATTTCATCACTATTTTTGATAGTAAAAAATTAGAATTGGTTAAATGAATTGTAGTAAATCCATACCATATAATATCATGCAGTCTTTAAAAAGTGAGATAGATCTGTATGTATTTATTGAAATGATCTCCAAGATATATGAAGTACAAAAACAAGATGTAAAACAATGTATATATTTGAGTGGAAATGAAACACGCAGACATGCACACACACACACACACACACACACAGAGGAAACTTGTTCTGGGGTTGACTCTGGAGAGATTAATGATGCCTGAAATGAGAGGGACATTTACTTTGATTGCCCTTTTATACTACTTGTATTTTACCATATGGTTATTTAAAAAAAAAAATTTTTTTATTTTTGAGATGGAGTCTCGCTCTTGTCACCCAGGCCGGAGTGCAGTGGCGGGATCTTGGCTCATTGCAACATCCGCCATCACGCCCAGCTAATTTTTGTACTTGTAGTAGAGATGGGGTTTTGCCATGTTGGCCAGGCTGGTCTCAAACTCCTGGTCTGATCCGCCTGCCTTGGCCTCCCAAAATGCTAGGATTACAGGCATGAATTAAGGCTCTAAAATATTTCAGAAGTGAAATAAAATTAAAACTAACTCACAATTTCATTTAGGATGCTTTTTGAAAGTAACAGAAAACCAAACTCTACTTTGTTTTCATTGGCTTATGTAACTGGGAATTTACATAATGGAAGTCCAGAGTAGGGCAGGCTTCGAGTTTCACCTGGTGCAGGCTGCCAGGACTGTTATTTATTCCTGTTTGTTGGATTCATTTTCTTTCTCTTTTTTCTTTTTGAGACAGGGGCTCACTTTGTCACACAGCATGGAGTACAGTGGTACAATCACAGCTCACTGCAGCCTCAACCTTCTGGGCATAGGTGATCCTCCCACCTCAGCCTCCTGAGTATCTGAAACTACAAGTGTGCACCACCATGCCCAGCTAATTTTTGTTTGTTTGTTTTTTGAGATGCTGTCTTGCTCTGTCACCCAGGCAGGAGTGCAGTGTCGTGATCTTGGCTCACTGCAACCTCCACCTCCTGGGTTCAAGCAATTCTCCTGCCTCTACACTCCCAAGTAGCTGGGATTACAGGCATGTGCCACCACGCCTGGCTAATTTTTGTATTTTTAGTAGAGATGGGGTTTCAGCATATAGGCAAGAGTGGTCTCAAACTGCTGATCTCATGTGATCCACCTGCCTTGGCCTCCCAAAGGGTTGAGATTACAGGCCTGAGCCACCATGCCTGGCTGGATTCATTTACACACTGGCTTTTCTCATGACCAAATGTTACCTTCACATCTGCTCTCGTTAATGTCCAGAGAAAGAGAGGAAATCTCTCAGGAGGTTCTGCAGGTGTCCTATTACATCTCATTGGCTTAAACTGGTTCTTATGTCATTCCTGAACTACTCCCCGTAGTCAAAGGAATGCCATATGCGGATAAACTTGGGCCTGGGTTCCTGAACCAGTCACTGTGGCAAGGGAGATGATATTACCCTTCATTCAAAATAATCTTCCTCTGAAGCTAGGTGTAACAGTGTTTTCTGAAGTACAAGAGAAGAATTATACTGGAACCTGAATTAGGACACTATTAGAAAAGGGAAGAGAAGGCCGGGTGCAGTGGCTCATGCCTGTAATCCCAGCACTTTGGGAGGCCGAGGTAGGTGGATCATGAGGTCAAGAGATCGAGACTGTTCTGGTCAACATGGTGAAACCCCGTCTCTACTAAAAATACAAAAATTAGCTGGGCATGGTGGCGCACGCCTGTAGTCCCAGCTACTCAGGAGGCTGAGGCAGGAGACTTACTTGAACCCAGGAGGCAGAGGTTGCGGTGAGCCGAGATCGCGCCATTGCACTCCAGCCTGGGTAACAAGAGCAAAACTCCATCTCAAAAAAACAAGAAAAGAAAAGGGAAGAGAGGAAAATTGGTGCCTTGCAAGTAACCAACAGAGACCATGACTCCCACTCTAGTCTTCCTCAATCCTATTATAAAATCCTTTCCACTATAGCCTCCAAAAAGTTCACAAATTATTGTCAAAGAGAAGGAATTAATTTCTCTTCTATAGCAACAAAGTAATGTCTGACAATAATGATCACAATATGTCTTTTAAAAAGATGTAATTTATAGGAAATTCTCCCATTTGATACAGATCAGTTGTTAGATTATCCTATTACTTAGAAAACAACCATTGGGGGAATAGAAATACAACTATATCTTCAAGAATGTCAGGCCTGGAGAGGATATAGAATAATTATCATCATGAAGAATGTATAACTATAAACTCCAAAGTGGGATTCGTTAGGTCTAAGTTTCCCTCACTAGTAATTGTCTACAAAGAAACAATGTAACGGTGACACAGAGAAGGCCACAAAAAGCCTAACAAATAAGCTGCAGAATCTTTCCTTGCTAATAAAAATTATATTAAAATTTTAAAATCATGTTAAATTTATGTTAAAATTACCATGAACATTCTCTGTCTCCCAAATTTAGCCCAATATAGAGCCCAATATTAATGTTATCAAGAGAAACGATGGCAACTGTGAACTTTCCAGCTTATCTGTTTTTCATTGTATGCCCAGCGAAAGGAGATATTCCCAAAGAACTGCATAATGGAAGTGACGCTGAACGTTTCATGGACACCATCTACAAAACAATTATTATTGGCTGTATTTTGGACTTCAGAGTCTTGTCTTTGAGGTCTCGAAAGACCTGATAGCTCTTCTGGGCTGCATGGGATCCCTCTAGACGAGTTGTTGGAATGGTGATTGAAGTGGATAATGGAGTATTATTTGGGGTGTGTAATGGACTATATGTTTGTGTCCCAAATTCATATGTTAACTCCTAAAATACATTCAGTGGTGAAATTTGGAGATGGAGTTTTAGGACATGAGGGAGAAGTGCTCATGAATGGGAGGACTAGGGCCCTTGTAAAAGAGGCCTCAGAGAGAGCCCTCACCCCTTCAGCATGTGAGGACACAGTAAGAAGAAGTGTCTATGAACCCAGAAGCAGGCCCTCACCAGAGACTGAATCGCTTGATGCCTTGATCTTGAATTTCCCAGCCTTCAGAATTGTAAGAAATCAATTTCTGTTGTTTTAAAGCCACCCAATTTGTGGCATTTAAAAAAATAAATGTTATTGTGTATACTTAAGGAACACAACATCGTGTTACAGGATACATATAGATAGCAAAATGATTATTAGAGTGTAACAAATAAACATATCCGTCATCTCACATGGTAACTCATTATGTGTGTAGAGAGGGTTAGAGCAGGTAAAATCTACTCACTTAGCAGGAATCCCAAATATAGCCCAGTTTTATTAACTCTAGCTGTACTATGGCCACGGTGTTGTACATCAGCTCCCTAGACTTGTTCATCCTCGATACCTGCTACTTTGTAACTTCTAACCTACATCTCCCGGTTTCTTCCCTCCACCCACCTAACCCTGGTAACCACTGCTTTATTCTCTATCTGTGCATATTTGACTTTTTTTTTTTTTTTAGATTCAACTTATAAGTAAGACAATGTAGTATTTTTATTTCTGTCTGGCTGATTTCACTTAGCATAATGTTCTCCAGATTCATCCATATTGTGGCAAATCATAGGAGCTCTTTTTTTTTGTTGTTCTGTTTTTTTGAGACGGAGTCTTTCTGTGTTGCCCAGACTAGAGTGCAGTAGTGTGATTTCGGCTTACAGCAACGTTCACCTCCCAGGTTCAAGAGATTCTCCCGCCTCAGCCTCCCGAGTAGATTGTACTACAGGCGCCTGCCACTGTGCCTGGCTATATTTTTTGTGTTTTCCTGCCCCCTGAGTTGGAGTTTTGCTCTGTCACCCAGGCTGGAGTGCAGTGGTGAGATTCTTGGCTCACTGTAACCTCTGCCTCCTGGGTTCAAGCAATTCTCCAACCTCAGCTTCCCGAGTGGCTAGGATTACAGATACCTGCCACCAAGCCTCGCTAATTTATATATTTTTAGTAGAGACAGGGTTTCCGCCATGTTGCCTAGGCTGGTCTTAAACTCCTGAGTTTGGGCAATCCATCTGCCCCCGCCTCCCAAAGTGCTAGTATTACCACTGTGCTGGCCTTTTTTTTTTTTTAAAAAAAAAGACAGGGTCTTGTTCTGTTACCCAGGTTGGAATGTAGTGGCATGATCATGACTCACTGTTATCATGAATTTCTGGCCTCAAGTGGTTCTCTCATTTTAGCCTCCCAAAGCACTGGGATCACAGGTGTTAGCCACTGTACCTGACCAAGATCTCCCTTTTTAAGGCAGAATAATATTCCATTATACACACACACACACACACACACACACACACACACACATTGTGATACATATATATGTAAATATATTTGTATTTTTACACATATATATAAATATATGTATTTATGCATATGTACAGATCTACCATAATTTCTTTTTTTTTTTGGAGACGGAGTTTCGCTCTTGTTACCCAGGCTGGAGTGCAATGGCACGATCTCGGCTCACCGCAACCTCCGCCTCCTGGATTCAAGCAATTCTCCTGCCTCAGCCTCCTGAGTAGCTGGGATTACAGGCACACGCCACCATGCCCAGCTAATTTTTTGTATTTTTAGTAGAGACGGGGTTTCACCTTGTTGACCAGGATGGTCTCGATCTCTCGACCTTGTGATCCACCCGCCTCGGCTTCCCAAAGTGCTGGGATTACAGGCTTGAGCCACCGCGCCCGGCTCCTTTTCTTTTTCTTTTGAGACAGAGTCACACTTGGTCGCTCAGGCTAGAATGCAGTGGCACAATCTCGGTTAATTGCAACCTCTGCCTCCTGGGGTCAAACAGTTCTCTTGCCTCAGCCTCTCGAGTAGCTGAGATTATAGGCACCTGCCACCATGGCCTGCTAATTTTTGTATTTTTAGTAGAATTGTTTTTTTACCATGTTGGCCAGGCTGGTCTCAAATTCCTGACCTCAGGTGATCCACCTGCCTTAGACTCCCAAAATGCTGGATTACAGGCATAGGCCACCATGCCCAACCTCCACCATGCCCAACCTCCACAATTTCTTTTTTCATTCATCTGTTGTCAGGCGATATTTTGTTACAGCAGCCCAAATAATCTAAGGCAGAGTGAAACCCACAATTCTAGTACATATTTTAAATATTGCCTGAATGGAGTTATTTTAAAAAAAATTTCATAGTGTGAAGTTTGGCATATTAAAGGTAATTAACCTATTAGGAAGATGCCCTAAATTTGAAGTATTCTAGCACGTAGTTGATGAATTCTTAGCTGTGAGTTTAGGGGTGATGGGAAGTACACTGGGACCTGGGAATTGGTAAGTTTTACAAGGCAGGTCACAAGAGTAGGTCCTCTGAAGGGGTCTGTATGATAGGAACCTACTCAGTGGTCTATACTGTTCTATCACATTTTGCAGGTACATGGTTGAATGTCCAGTGTTAAGTGTAGTCAGGCACAAGTGTGAATAAAACTCTCTTCATTAACAGTCTCATCATTCCTGAGATGAACCCAGAGAAATGGGAAAGTTTATAATTAAATCGAATGACATAGTCCCTTAGCAGTCTTAGAGGGCAGAAAAGGGAATAACAGCATTTTGAAAATTGCCAATTTATTTTTTGGCCAAGAGTACCATTTGCACTTGCCTGACTAATGAAAGAAGTTATGTTACACATGGGACCATTGGAGTCCCTAATGAGTCAAATTAGTTTCCTTGAAAGGGCCCCAGTGGCCCTCTCAGTTTACATCCTGGCACAGCAGAAAGACCTGGACCTTGTCTGCTGGGACATGAAACTGGCTGTACTTGCATGGGAGGCCTTCCTTACTCTTGGTTCACATGGCTGAATGTCAGTGTACGCTCAAAGCCTTGTAAGCTTGGACAGATGTAGGAAGTTTGTTTGGTGACATTGGTTAAGTTTTGCCAGTCCTTTTTAGGTTGTAGGACTAGATAGTAGAGGTTTCTGAGTGGAAGATCTGGAATGGGGGTAGTTTTCTGACTTCTTGGTCTGAAAGCATCTTAAAGCCTGAAATTAACCATTGAAAGTATTAAGCCCCTGGCCTTCATTTCTAGGGGCCCATATCTGCCGAGGGCTTCATTCTGAACTTACTAGGAGTGCTAGGTCTTTTTTTCTATTTTTGAGACAGGATCTTGCTTGGCCGCCCAGGCTGGAGTGCAGTGGCACAATCATGGCTCACTGCAGCATTGACCTCTTGGGCTCAAGTGATCCTCCCACCTGAGAACCCTCCCTCCCCCACCCCCAGTAGCTGGGATTACAGGCCTGTGCCACCACACCCAACTGATCTTTGTGTTTTTTTTTTTTATAGAAATGGGGTCTCAGCATGTTGCTCCAGCTGGTCTTGAGCTCCTGGCCTCAGGTGATCCACCTGCCTCGGCCTCGCTAAGTGCTGGAATTACAGGCGTGAGCCACCATGCCTTGCAATAGATCTTCTTGAGGTGGGGTCTTTAGGAGTTGAAGGTGGACTTCATGGTGAGGAGCTGCTCTTCTACTCTAGTAATTAAGCTCCTCTGGCATCAGTCTGTGTGAAACTACTGAGCATGTAGCAGGGCACCTCCCCAGGTGTTTCCTTTTTAGGACAATGGCACTGAATGCTAACATGTAGGGTGCATAACAGGGTTGCCGACTTCCTGACTGCTGGATTCTGAGTGACCTCCTGGCCTTTCTCTAGAACTTCAAAGTCCCGTATGGGAGCCACTGGCCACAGGTGGCTACTGAGCACTTGAAAGGTGGCCGGTACGAATTGAGATGTACTATAAGCCTAAAATAGAACCTGGAATTAAAAGATTTAGTCTAAGAAACCGTAAAATATATTGTTAATCACTTTAAAATATTGATTATATAAAGAAATGATATTTTAAATATCTGGCTACATAAAATATGCTATTAAAATTAATTTCACTTATTTATTTATTTATTTATTTTGAGACGGAGTTTCGCTCTTGTTACCCAGGCTGGAGTGCAATGGCGTGATCTCGGCTCACTGCAACCTCCGCCTCCTGGGTTCAGGCAATTCTCCTGCCTCAGCCTCCTGAGTAGCTGGGATTACAGGCACGCACCACCATGCCCAGCTAATTTTTTGTATTTTTAGTAGAGACGGGGTTTCACCATGTTGACCAGGATGGTCTCGATCTCTCGACCTTGTGATCCACCCGCCTCGGCCTCCCAAAGTGCTGGGATTACAGGCTTGAGCCACCGTGCCCGGCCAATAATTTCACTTATTTATACTCTTTTGGAATGTGGCTACTAGAAAATTTAAATGGCTCAAATTATGTTTCTTTTGCACAGTGCTGCTCCAGATAATAGTCAGTGGGAGAGTAAGGCTAATGAATGTGTGGCCAGAGGGTGTAAAATCCAAAATCTATGAATAGATATTGTATCTGAGGAAGTGCTCTCTACAGTCAAGGCATTCAGAATTGAATATCTCCAGTTTGCCAGGAGGTCAACATACCACATCCATTTCAGTCCAGGACTTTCAGCACCACAGGTGTGTGAGAAGCAAGATCCAGGGACCAAAGAAGTCTATCAATTCAGAGTCATACAAAATATTGTTAGAAAACTCACATTTATAGCCAGTATTCAAACATCTGAACTGGGCTTGGAAAAAAAATTTTTTTTTTTTCCCTGAGAGATATGCCCAAGGCTTTAGCCTCCTTAGAGATCGCTCTGATGAGCCTCTCAGGACCTATTAGTACTGGCTGCAGAGGAAGTGAGTGGATAATGATGCCCTGTGGTCACTGTGTGCAGGCCACAGTATTCTCAACATAGGATCTCATTCTTCCCAAGGAGCATGGGACACTGCAGCCTGGTTTGAAGTGAGGAGAGAGCTTTTCTTCAAGAACAGTTGGCTACATGTTATGGGATACTATACATATAATTCAGCATCTGCCACAAATGCGTCATGAAAGATTGGTTCATGTTGGACACTGCAGAGCCTTTGGCTGGAAACAAATGGAAAAAGCAAATGGAAAAACAAGTGGAAAACTCAGAGTACTGCACTGGCCTTCTAATACACTCACCTCAATGGCCAGTCACAGCCTTTCTTCCCTGAGAAATCTTTGGCGTGCTGTGGGGGCATCTGGAGAGTGTTCGCCAATCTTGACCCTATGATTCACCTGCGCACCCAGAGGGGTAACTTTGGGCACCCAGCAGCATTTGGAACCAATCGATTCTGAACAGAACTTTCAGTGGACTGTACTTCAGTCAGCTTCCTGCTTGGTTTCCCATTTTGGCTTTCTTCCCCTTACACTGCCAGGCTGGAAACCTTTAGACTTGCCAATTATGTCTGGTGGCTCCAGCCTTAGACCCTTGGCTCCCCCTCAAGGGATTTGCCTTGGATCTGTTCTACCAGATCTCCTCTATTTGTATTTCCTTAGATATTAAAAAAACAAAAACAAAGCAAAATAAAAAACAGTTAACATAGCAGACCTGGTTCCTTCCCAGGTTTGCCCTTGGCTGACATCTCGGAACTTGAATTTGGAAAAGGTTTCTACTGTGCTAACTGATAAAAGTGGCTCACTATACCTAAACTGTACAAACAGTGTGAATTTGTGCTGAATACCTGCTTTCTTTCTGGGAGTTTGGAATTTGGTAGTAGGCAGAGGATGCTTGTGTGATTTAACTGCCAGTAAAAATGCTGGGTGCAGAATGTATGATGAGCTTCTCTGATAGATAACATTTCCCATGTGTCATCACGACTCATTACTAAGGAGTTAGGCATGTCTTGTGTGACATCATAAGGAAGGAATTATCAAAAGCTTGAGCTTGGTTTCCTCTGGACTTTGTTCCATGTGCTTTTGCCTTTGCTGATTTTGCTTTGTACCCTTTTGCTATAATAAATCATAGTCTTGAGTGTGACCATATGCTGACTCCTGAGTCCTTCTAGCAACTAACCAAATCTGGTGATGGTCTTGGGGGCCCTTGACACATCAGGTAATATACGGAAACCACTGGAGGATGTCTTGAATGTAATTTTTAGTTTGATTATTTTCTTAGAATATATTCAGAATAGGAGTCCCTGAATACACCAAGCATTATATAATATGGTTGGGAGATCTAAAGCACTAAAGCTGAGGCTAATAATATGTGGAAAATTGGCATATGTTGTAAATTTCTCAAAAGACGCCTGTTAGAACAGGTTACATAGGGTATACTCAAGAGAGATCAGTGCAGGAAGACCAAGGAAGGTTTGAAGGACCCAGTATGGCAGAAAGACATGCAAATCAGAGGCAGGACCCTCCTTAGACAGAACCCAAGGCCATATTCCAGGAAAGGGAATAGAGAGACAAGGGCTGGTATTGTCTCAGTCACACTGGCTGAGTAGGTTAAAATCAGAAAGTGTGTTGGAAAAACAAAATAAAACAAAACCTGGATCTGCAAGAAAAAATAAACTCCTGGCCGGGTGTGGTGGCTCAAGCCTGTAATCCCAGCACTTTGGGAGGCCGAGGCGGGTGGATCACGAGGTCGAGAGATCAAGACCATCCTGGTCAACATGGTGAAACCCTGTCTCTACTACAAATACAAAAAACTAGCTGGGCGTGGTGGCACGTGCCTGTAATCCCAGCTACTTAGGAGGCTGAGGCAGGAGAATTGCCTGAGCCCAGGAGGCAGAGGTTGTGGTGAGCCGAGATCGCGCCATTGCACTCCAGCCTGGGTAACAAGAGCGAAACTCTGTCTCAAAAAAAAAAAAAAAAAAAAAAAAACTCATTTTTTTTTTTTTTCTCCAGGGTGGAACAGTGTTACTGTCACCCAGGCTGGAGTGCAGTAGTGCAATCTCAGCTCACTGCAACTTCTACCTCCCAGGGTCAAGCAATCCTCCCAGCTCAGCCTCCTGAGTAGCTGGGACCACAGGTGCACGCCACCACGCCCAGCTAATTATTTTTTGTATTTTTAGTAGAGATGGGATTTTACCTTGTTGCCCAGGCTCTTCTTGAACTCCTGAGCTCAAGTTCTCTGCCCACCTCGGCTTTCCAAAGTGTTGGGATTACAGAGGTGAGCCACCACACCTGGCCACTTCTTTTTTTAAGGTATACTGTTCTTGATAAAGCTGTGGTCAGGAATCACTTTAGGGAAAAAATGTTTACAAATAGAAAGAGTAAAAAAAAAATGTTATTGAGAGGTATTTTCATTATTCTACCCTACAAAATGAAAGTTGTTTGTATATGTATGGTGTAGATTAAGTTTAGCCCTGAATATTTTTTATGTATTAAGTATTTAAAAAAAAAAAAAACTAAAAAAAGCCCTAAAAATAAAAAAAAGTCCTGAGAGGCCTCATTAGTTTTGTTTTCTCACGGACAACCAGAGTTCAAACTCCCAAAGGGGATGCAGTCCCTGATTTTTTGAAAGACAGAATATTACAGTGGTTATGAGCATGGCCTTTGGAATCAGATGCCTTGTTTTGAGTTCTAGTCCTATTTATAGCTGTGTAATCTTGGACAAGTTAATAACCTCTTCACTTCTGCCTTATCTTCAAATGCAAATAATAATTATAATTACTTCAAAGGTTGCTGAAAGAAAGACCTGAACTAATCCATGTAAAGAACTACATAGTGTCTGGCATATAGAGTATGCTCAATAAATGGTAGAGATCATTGTTATTATTTTTTAATTTATTATTATGTTTTTAAAGACGGGGTTTCACTATGCTGGTCAGGCTGATCTTGAACTCCTGACCTTGTGATCTGCCCACCTCAGCCTCCCAAAGAGCTGGGATTACAGGCGTGAGCCACCGCGCCTGGCTGATCATTGTTATTATTATAAGACATGATTCCTTTGCTCTTAGAAAGTGAATTCATAGGATGTTGTAAATAACTGAGAGCTATAGTGATAAGCACTGATAACTTACAAATGTGATAAAACAGAATGTCCCCTAACATTTTAGTTATAAAACTAACTAACAGGAATCACATGAAGGATAGCTTGAAGGCCCAGAAAATTTTAATGAAACCAGTTTAAAGTTATTATCACATCTTAAGAATATATCAGTCAAAACAAATTGCTGTTCAACTGTGGCAGGACAGAACAGTAGTTCCAGGACTTTGAGTTTTATGACCTAGTTAGGAAAAAAAAATTGCAGAATGTAATGAAGTGCTGCCAACTTTTCAATTTACCCAAGACTGGCATGAAAAGGATCTAACAGTCAGCTACCACTGTCATGTCCGAAAGGAAAAGATGTTTTATCTCCAAAAAATAACAAATAGCGTATCTTCAGAACAAAGATCATACTTCCCAGAACGTCTGCTAATCTAGGGAGATTTTTTTTCCTTTTTTCCCCAAACAGGTGAAAATCTCCTTAAAGGCAAGCAATACTCTTTGGACCAGCCCTTGGGATAAGAAAAGTCACAGTTGGGGTTGGGCACAGTGACTTATGCTTGTAATCCTAGTGCTTCAGGAGGTTGAGGTGGGAGGATCGCTTGAGCTTGAGTGAGGAATTTGAGTAGTGAGATCCCTGCCCCACCCACCTGCACCATCTCTACTATAAAAAAATTTTTTGTTTTAATTATCCAGGCATAGTGGTGCATGTCTGTAGTCCCACCTACGCAGGAAGCTGAGAAGGGAGGGTTGCTTGAGTCTAGGAGATTGAGGCTGCAGCTGAGAACATCACATTTTACTCTAGCCTGGACCACAGAGCAAGCTCCTGTCTCAAAAAAAGAAAAGGCAAACACCAGCAGTGCCCACTGTCCAAGCAAAAGGAAACTATACTATCTAACTTTGACCTATTCCTGGTTCCAGTTCCAACACCATTTCTTTTTTCTCTCTTTGTTTCTTTTGTAGGGTCAGGGTCTCACTATGTTGCTCAGACTGGTCTTGAACTCCAGGCCTCAAGTGATTCTCCCACCTCAACCTCCCAAAGTGCTGGAATTATAGACCTGAGCCAACTGTGCCCTGCCTTACAACACCATTACCAATGTGAAGACAAATATAGGCGATTTAGGCATTGATTTTGAGTACTTTCTGTTAAGTATATTCACCAGACATTTGATTTGTCTGTTTCTCTTATACTCATGAAGCAACCATCTAATTCCAATGTAGATCAACCTACAGGGAGAGCCTGGGTTGACCACATGAATTTCAGATATTTCTGGCAAATCACAGAAATGACTTCTAAATATGGCTTAGCTTCCTATGTAGCTTCATTACAGGAGAGAGAATATGTTGATTATGTCCACAGGGGTATTGCTGTTTTATTTCTCCTAGTAGATTAGTAAATTTGTATTCTGGTGCTATTTTGGTCTCTTGTGCTTTTCAGACAACTTGTCCCAGTCTCTCGGGGCCTGATTACTCCCAGGCACTGAGAAAATGATATTTCCAGGCTATGGAAGCAGCTGGTCTTCTTGTACACCATGGCACATGCACGATATTCCTTTTCTTTTTTTAATTTTTAGGCAGAGTCTTGCTCTGTTGCCCAGACTGGAGTGTAGTGGTGCAATCTCAGCTCACTGCAACCTCCACCTCCCAGGTTCAAGTTGATTCTCCTGCCTCAGCCTCCCAGGTAGCTGGGATTACAGATGTGCATCACCACGCCCAATTAATTTTTATATTTTCAGTAGATATGGGGTTTCACCATGTTGGCCAGGCTGGTCTCAAACTCCTGACCTCAGGTGATCTGCCCACCTCGACATCCCAAAGTACTGGGATTACAGACGTGAACCACTGCACCCAGCCATGCTATTCCATTTTTAAAGTTATACCTACCTACTGATGTATAAAAAAAAAAAAATACGTAAAGAATGACATGGCTTTATTAGTCAAGGTGCAAGATAAACTCCAAAATATATTGACTTTAATGAAGTTTCTTTCTCTCTTACAAGTCTAGAGTAAGAGGTCCAAGGCTGGTTTGGGGGTCCTACTTGGTTAGAGCAGAGGTTTGGATTTCATTCAGATATCCAAGTTTCTTCTGTCTCCTTGCTTTACTACCTCTCTAGGTATTATCTTCATCCACATAGTTGAAACTGGCTGTCTCCATGTTTATATTCTAGTCTGTGGGTATGGAAAAAAAAATGTTGAGGGCAAGGGACTCTGGCTTTAAGGAAAGATGTGGAAATCACACACATTACTTCTGCTCACATCTTATTGGTCCAAATTTAGTCATATAACCACATCTAGCTGCAAGGCAGGCTGGAAATACTCTGCTCAGTGTCATGCCTTGTGGCTAGGAATATATAAAACATGTTGGTTTCTTTGAATTATTGATCCAGACTTGTGGAATGATCCCTGTGAAATGTTTCCTGACCTTACTATTACGTAAAGAATAACAATAAACCTGCCTCCCCTTCTTCCCTGTCAGAGGTAACCTCTAACTGAAACCTGGGTTAATTATTCTCTTGCTTAAAATGATAGTTTTAGGCTGGGCACAATGGCTCACACCTGTAATCTAGCCCTTTGGGAGGCCAAGGCAGGCAGACCACTTGAGGTCAGGAGTTTGAGACCAGCCTGGCCAACAGGGTGAAACCCCATCTCTACTCAAAATACAAAAATTAACCAGGCATGTTGGCAGGTGCCTGTAATCCCAGCTACCTCAGGAGGCTGAAGCAGGAGAATCACTTGGACCCTGGAGGCAGAGGTTGCAGTGAGCTCAGATCATGCCACTGCACTCCAGTCTGGTCAAAAAGAGCAAAAATCCAACTCAAAATAATAATAATAATAATAATAATAATAGTTTTACTATCTGTATATGTATTCAAAAAATGAAATACTTTTTGTTCTGCCTGTTTTGAGTACCAAATAAATGCACTTATTCTTTTGTGACTTGCTAAACATTGCTTTGACTTTTGGTTCCTTTTTGCTTAACAATTTCATTTTTAATTTTTTTCTCCTGTTACATTTTACTGCAAATGGAAGGAACCAAGCCCCTTCTTTAACACTGCTTAGAAATCTCCAATTTCGGGCCGGGCGCGGTGGCTCAAGCCTGTAATCCCAGCACTTTGGGAGGCCAAGGTGGGTGAATCACGAGGTCAAGAGATCGAGACCATCCTGGTCAACATAGTGAAACCCCGTCTCTACTAAAGATACAAAAAATTAGCTGGGCATGGTGACACATGCCTGTAATCCCAGCTACTCAGGAGGCTGAGGCAGGAGAATTGCCTGAACCCAGGAGGCGGAGGTTGCGGTGAGCCGAGATGGCGCTATTGCACTCCAGCCTGGGTAACAAGAGCGAAACTCCGTCTCAAAAAAAAAAAAAAAAAAAAGAAATCTCCAATTTCGCCGGGCGCGGTGGCTCAAGCCTGTAATCCCAGCACTTTGGGAGGCCGAGGCGGATGGATCACGAGGTCAATAGATCGAGACCATCCTGGTCAACATGGTGAAACTCCCTCTCTACTAAAAATACAAAAAAAATTAGCTGGGCATGGTGGCACATGCCTGTAATCCCAGCTACTCAGGAGGCTGAGGCAGGAGAATTGCCTGAGCCCAGGAGGCGGAGGTTGTGGTGAGCCGAGATCGTGCCATTGCACTCCAGCCTGGGTAACAAGAGCAAAACTCCGTCTCAAAAAAAAAAAAAAAAGAAAAGAAATCTCCAATTTCATCACTTGTGAGTTCTACCTTCCACAAAACACTAGAACATAAACACAATTCAGCCAACTACTTTGCCATATGTATAAACTAAATGGGAAAGTTTGTTTTTTGTTTTTGAGATAGGGATTCATTCTGTAGCTCAAGTTGGAGTGAAGTGGTGTGATCGTGGCTCACTGCAGTGTTGACCTCCTGAGCCCAAGCAGTCCTCCCACCTCAGCCTCCCAAGTAGCTTGGACCACAGGAATGTACCACTGCACCTTGCTAATTTCTTTTATTTTTTGTGGAAACAATGTCTCGCTATGTTGCCCAGGCATATCTTGAACTCCAGGGCTCAAGCAATCTTCTCACCTCAGCCTCCCAAAATGCTGGGATTACAGGCGGGAACCCCCCTGCCCAGCCCTCTACTCACTTTTCCCCCTTAGCATTTAAACATACTCAAATGTCTTTCCTCTTTAAAATGAAAACAAACAAATAAAAACCTTCCTTGAATTTGCTGTCTTCTAATTTCTCCTTTCCTTCACAGGTCATGTTTCTTGAAAAAATAGGTAAGATTCATTGTCTTTATTTCTCCATTTCTCATTCTTTCCTTAAGCTATTGTGACTGGCCCCACCATTTCACTCAACCTGCTCTCCATATTAAAATCAACAATAACTTTTTTTTTTTTTTTTTTTTTTTTTTTTGAGACGGAGTCTGACTCTGTCACCCAGCTGGAATGCAGTGGTG
The DNA here is from genome assembly GCF_048565385.1 of Saimiri boliviensis. Classification (NCBI taxonomy): domain Eukaryota; kingdom Metazoa; phylum Chordata; class Mammalia; order Primates; family Cebidae; genus Saimiri; species Saimiri boliviensis. The sequence goes on along the minus strand of NC_133458.1, from coordinate 94,132,815 downwards.
TGATCTCGGCTCACTGCAACCTCCGCCTCCCAGATTTAAGCTATTCTCCTACCTTAGCCTCCTTAGTAACTGGGATCACAGGTGTGTGCCGCCACACACAGCTAACTCTTGTACCACGTTGGTCAGGCTGGTCTCGAACTCCTGACCTCATGATCTGCCCACCTCGGCCTCCCAAAGTGCTGTGATTATAGGCGAGAGTCACCGCGCCCGGTCAGTCAACAATAACTCTTAGCTGTAAAAGCCTATACAGACTTTTCTGTTCTTATCTTACCAATCACTGATTATAGTAACCAGCACTGTGAAACACTCCTTCTTTGAGCTTTGCTGCTGCTTCAACTTCTCTGACATCTTTCTGTCGTTGTTTTCCTCCCCTATGGACTCTCCATCTCCATCTTCATAAACTGATTTTTCTACACCCCTTTCCACCTCTTTAGGGGTGTTCCCACGGGCTTTATCAGCAACCACGTTCCCTTCTCATCTTAGAAATGTTTGGATAACCCCATCTACACTGATGATTTAAGTATCATCTATTAGCCCACGACTCCCAAATATGTATCTCTAACTCAGACTCTCCATATGGCCAGTTCCCTTTGAGCATGCCCACTTTCGACTCAGTGTTACTCAGTTTTCTGTCTTAGGAGATGTCACTTTCATCTACCCACTCACCCAAAAGGCTGGGAATCTTCCTAGGTTACCCATTCTCCCTAAGTCTCCTTCAACCCCTGAAAGTAACTGATAATATCAGTTTTGCATCTCAGATATCTCTCATACCTGCCTCTTTCTTTCTAGGCTTGCTATCACTCTCAGCATGAATTATTCCTGAGCATCTATTATGTCTTAGATAGTTTTATCTTTTATGGTAGTGGCTCTTAATGATCACTGTAGAGCAGAACTTGAGGAGATTAAAAATAAATTTGGCTGGGTAAAGTGGCTTATGCCTGCAATCCCAGAACTTTGAAGGCTGAGGTGGGTGAATCACCTGAGGTCAGAGTTCGAGACCAGCCTGACCAACATGACCCCATCTCTACTAAAAATACAAAGTTAGCCAGACATGGTGGCACATGCCTGTAATCTCAGCCAGTCAGGAGGCTGAGCAAGGAGAATTGTTTAAACCTAGGAGGTGGAGGTTGCAGTGAGCCAAGATCCTGCCATTGTACTCTAGTCTGGGCAACAAGAGTACAACTCTGTCTCAAAAAAAAAAAAAAAAAAATCAAATGGTTGATGACTCACCTTAGAAATTACTTTTAGATGACTAGACTTTCATATTTTGAAAAAGTTCTAATGTGCACTTAGAATGGCAAGCCATTGCTTTATGATCTGTGAAGATGAATTGGGCTACATGTAGAAGTCATCTGACTGGGAAGTATCAGAGTGACCCAAGGCTACCAGAATTATGTCATGAGCCTCTGGTAATTATACTTTGAACAAAGCCAAATAAACAACTGCAAAACCACATACTTCAGCTATTCTTGTTATAATTGTTATATGGGATATTGGACAAAGTTGATCCACTGCTTTCTCCATCACAAAGGGGCCAGTAGGTTATATAAACATATGATATCAACGTGGGAGACTGCTGACTTCTCCAAAGGCATCTGATTTTAATTTCTTCTTTTTCTTTTTTTATTTCTTTCTAATTCCATGAAACATTGTGATTACCATTTTTAAAAACACTGTAGCACATTTTGAAAATAAAATTTTACCTGGAGCTGTCAGTCTAAAATCCTATTTGAAGTCATGCCTGTGGATTAATTTGCTAAGTAACTGTCTGAGGTTGACACCCATTGTTGTTATCCTGTAGCTCTTCATCTTCTTGTGGGTAACCAGAACATATCTTTCCTTCATCCCGCATGCTCAAGTCATTTAGTTTGAGTGAGAATGACCTCAGCTTAGCTCCATTCTGAGCCCTGATACCAGAGCTTTGTATTATTCCATTGTTTTGTCAATAGCAATTGATTCAGAGATAAGCTAGAAACTAATCAGATTCTGTGAGGACAAAAGTTTCCTCTGTCTTCCATGAGGAAAATCATATCCACCCCAGGATGGTTCAGTATGAGTATGTAAGCAGCCATAGCCACTGGTCATGAGCTGCTATGGTAGCAACTAGGATAGCGCATGATGCTTGAAGATGAAGCCAAGACCATGGCAGGCAGAGTGGAGACACAGAGAACAAGTTTCTCTACTACGGAGTTCTCAGTAATGCAGACCAACATCCTCTTTTTATTTATTTAGGCGAATTAAAGTTTTAAAATAATCTGTGCTATGGTCTGAATGTGTTTCCTAAAATTGATAGTTGGAAATTAATCCCCCATAAAACAGTGTTGGGATGCGGGGCCTTCTGGGAGGTGTTTAGGTCATGAGGGATCTGCCACTGTAAAAAAGACTTGTGGGAGTAGGTTTGCCCTCTTTCACTCTTCTGCCATGTGAGGACACAGCCAGCAGGCCCACAGCACCTTAATCTGGGCTTCCTAGACCCAGAACTGTAAGAAATACATTTCTGTTTCTTATAAATTACTCTGTTTGTGGTATTCTCTTACAGCAGCACAAAATGAACTAAGACAACCTGTAACATAAAGACGGATTTAATATGCGGTCTTTATCAGAATTAAAATAGTTTTGGCTGGGTGTGGTGGATCACGCCTGTAATCCCAGCACTTTGGGAGGCCAAGGCGGGTGGATCATCTGAGGTCAAGAGTTCAAGAGCAGCCTGGCAAACATGGTAAAACCCTGTCTCTACTAAAAATACCAAAAATTAGCTGGGCATGGTGGTGGGTGCTTGTTATCCCAGCTACTTGGGAGGCTGAGGCAGAAGAATCGCTTGAACACTAGGGGCAGAGGTTGCAGTGAGCCGAGATTGTGCCATTGCACTCTAGCCTGGGAAACAAGAGCAAAACTTGTCTAAAAAAAAAAAACAAAAACAGTTTTATCACTTGTATACATCCCTTTCTAATGTTATTAATTCTTATGCTAGTTAATTTTTTTTACTAGTTATATAACTAGCAAAAAAGTAAGGATGATTTTTTCTTTCCATACTCAGAGAGCATAAAAATTCAGGTCCATGACTGAGCAACAAAATTATCAAGATGGACTGTAATGGGGATTTGTGGGAATTTGTAACACCTTTACACCATAGACATCATCAAAAGAGTTAGTCTCAGGCTCCTTACTATCATACCTTATTAGAAAGTATGCTGGGCATGGTGGCTCATGCCTGGAATCCCAGCACTTTGGGAGGCTGGTGCAGGTGGATCACTTGAGGTCAGGAGTTTGAGAACAGCCTGACCAACATGGTGAAACCTTGTCTCTACTAAAAAAATACAAAGTTAGCCAGATGTGGTGGTGCACACCATAATCCCAGCTACTCGGGAGGCTGAAGGAGGAGAATTGCTTGAACCTAGGAGGCAGAAGTTGCAGTGATCCGGGATAGTTCCATTGCACTCAAGCCTGGACAAGAAGAGTGAAACTCCCATCTCAGAAAAAAAGAAAAGAAAGAAAAAGTATGTAGTGCATTGCTCAATAGTATTTATGAACATTAACATGTTTAGATATGTTTTATGAAACAGAAACAAAAGAATATAGTTAATTCATTTGATTAAATGTTCATATTGAATTTGCATGCTGAAGACTACATAGTAAGTAAAATAACTATGAATATTAGATTGTATGATAATAATTGGCAGAATCAACAGATATTTATTGCATGGTAATTAAATTTATTCAATAACCTTTTGTAATCTATATTTACAAGGATCCTGTAAATGGGATCTTGTAATCCAATGACAAGATAGTGGTTGACCACCACAGTCAAAGGTAGACATATGGAACTGGAAAACACACAATATACTGGAGTATAATTGCTTCTAGGCCCCCTCAGATGACAGAGCAAAGAGATGTGTGTATACTATCTTGCGTCTATATACACATTGATAAATATTTCTATATGTAACCATCTGTATCTATATTAAGTTAAGCATGAGTTCACACTCATGTCTTCCACTCTAATCCATTTAAATAAATGCAATAATATGTACTTAGATTTGCTCTCATCTTAGGACACATTTCAGTTATCTTACCAGTGTTTTCTGCTCCAAAACATTTTTGAAACTGCCTAGAACAAAGACTTGTCATGCCTATTCAAATTCCTGTGGCTAAGTGACTAAGTTCTGGCCAGTCAGAAGGACAATTGTAGGCTGGGACTTATATGAAGCCTTCTGAAAATGAGAAGAGTCTGCTGACACATCCCTTTCTTTTACTTTTTCCTCCTTTTCTTTCCTCTTGCCTGGAAACTCAGACAAGATGACTGGACCACTAGCAGCTATTTGTGATCATGAAGTAATTATGAGGCTAGAAAATCATTTTAGATGTAAAAGAAAATGAGAAGTTTGGATTTTTGACAACTCAGAGCTGTCAAACTGGCCCTGGTTCTGCCTACATCCGCACTGTTTTTATGAGAGGAAAAACCAAATTGCTATCACTTGAACTTTGAACTTTGTTTTATCCAACCAAACCTGATGCTGATAGTTTTTTTTCTTTTTTTTTTTTTTTTTTTGAGACGGAGTTTCGCTCTTGTTACCCAGGCTGGAGTGCAGTGGTGCGATCTCGGCTCACCACAACCTCCGTCTCCTGGGTTCAGGCAATTCTCCTGCCTCAACCTCCCGAGTAGCTGGGATCACAGGCGTGCGCCACCATGCCCAGCTAACTTTTGATATTTTTAGTAGAGACGTGGTTTCACTATGTTGACCAGGATGGTCTCGATCTCTTGATCTCGTGATCCACCCGTCTCGGCCTCCCAAAGTGCTGGGATTATAGGCGTAACCCACTGCGCCCCGCCGATGCTGATAGTTTTTGAAAGTGACTTGAGGCCGGGCGCGGTGGCTCAAGCCTGTAATCCCAGCACTTTGGGAGGCCGAGGCGGGTGGATCACGAGGTCGAGAGATCGAGACCAACCTGGTCAACATGGTGAAACCCCGTCTCTACTAAAAATACAAAAAATTAGCTGGGCATGGTGGTGCGTGCCTATAATCCCAGCTACTCAGGAGGCTGAGGCAGGAGAATTGCCTGAACCCAGGAGGCGGAGGTTGCGGTGAGCCGAGATCGCGCCATTGCACTCCAGCCTGGGTAACAAGAGCGAAACTCCGTCTCAAAAAAAAAAAAAAAAAAAAAAGAAAGTGACTTGAGATATAGTTTCTTAATCAAACTGGATTCTTTTTATGACTGCTTATATATTATTCAGAAAAAGACTTCTTGAGAAAACTCATTTTAAGTTGAGTCTTAAAAAGTGGGGAGTGTAGAAGCGATATTAAAACATTTGGAAAAGAAAAAGGAAGAAGAAAAACAGGGAACCTGAGGAACTCAGAGTGCTCTGGGCAAGGGAGACAGTACTGCATTATCAAGAATGGTATCTTAGGAATAGGTGTAAAAATGATTAGATAGTGTTGGCCTTGTTGGGAAAGTCTTTTTCCTCTTCTTCCCAGATTCTTATGACAGGAATATTAGTTTGTTTTTGTTTTTTTTTTTTTTCTTGTGAGGGAGTTTCACTCCTGTTGCCCAGGCTGAAGTGCAATGGTGCTATCTTGGCTCACTGCAACCTCTGCCTCCCGGATTGAAGAAATTCTGCCTCAGCCTCCTGAATAGCTGGGATTGCAGGCAACCACCACCACACCCAGCTAGTTTCTGTATTTTATTTTAATTTTTGCTGGGGGAAGAGATGGGATTTCACCATGTTAGCCAGGCTGGTCTTGAACTCCTGACCACAAGTGATCTACCAGCCTCGGCCTCCCAAAGTGCTAAGAATACAGGCAGGAGCCGCTATGCATGGCCTCAAACATGCTTTAAGTGCTTCCTGAAATATTTTCTGATGGATGCTTTCAAATCTTTGTTAGACAATTTTAACTTGTCATCTCAGCATTGGCATCTATTGCCTTTTTAATTCAGCTTGAGATCTCCCTGGGTTTTGATATCATGAGTGATTTTTAAATTGAAATCTGGTATCATGAGTGAGTTTTGATTGAAATCTGGACATTTGGGTATTATGATATTTTGGATAATATTTAAATGTTTATTTTAACTAGCATTTCTTGACGCTGTTTTGGCAATGGGCATCAACTTCTAAAACGGCAAGTTGTGGTAGAAATCTAGGTTCCCTATTCCACAGCTGTTGACACCATGGGTAGTTCCTTGCTATTGCTGGGCAATGGTGGGAGTTTCAGTGCCCCACTAGTTTTCCACTGATACTTCCCTAGCTGAAAGGGCTTGGAATGCCTCCTTACTGCCCCAATGTAGCCTCCACTGACACCATAGACGGGAAGGGGTGACGTCTTTACCACTAGGCAGTGATGAACGCTCTGACCCTCCAATATGCCTTTAATTATACCATCTAAGCAGGGAAAGGGAGGGGTACCTCATCACTGTAAGGTAAGAATGGAAGTCCAAGCTCGCCCTGTGGTTTCCAGTGCCACTGATGGTAGAGAAGGATATGCATGGAGGAGTACTTGTTCCTGCCCAGTTGAAGATGAAAGTCCCACCCCTCTCTTTGGTTTTCTCTGACATCACCTTAGAGGAATTGAGTAGAGTCATTGGGGTGTTAGGATGTTGGGGTGTCTCATCACAACCTGGAGAGTGTGGAAGTCTTAGGCTCCCTACTCAGCCTTTGCTTTATGGGGTAGGGTCAGTGTGTGTGTGTGTGTGTGTGTGTGTGTGTGTGTGTGTGTGTGTGTATTGTTTGTCAACAGTAGAGTGATTACCTTCTAAATGTTTTCTTTCTTGATAGGCTGCTGCTTTTTTATCATTTGGCTAGAAAGAGCAGCGTTTTATTAGGGCACTTTTTGTCTATCTATGCCTCTTGGGATTTTTGGGGTTTCTGGTTTCTGGCTTCTCCATCACCCACTTTGGGGTATATAAGGCTACGTGAAAACCCAAGGAACTTCCCACCATGTTCCTCTCTAGAACCTAGCCAGTGTGACTTCTCTTCACCTTTCAACATCTTCCTATGTTTATCTTATATATAATATCGAGTTTTTAGCTGTACTTAGAAGAATAGGTAGAAATATATCTACTCCATCTTCCTGGAAGCAGAAGTCAGGGGCCACTATAACAATTCAAACAAAAATGCGTGGCAAAGACTCAGGGAGGAGTGGCAGTGCCTTTCAAACAAGGGCATCAGGAGGGCAGTCGAATGAAGAAATCTTGCCAGCCATAGGTGGTAACTGCATTTGCCAGTACAATAATATCTATCTGCAAGCATCTTCAAACAGTAAGAATTACTTTAAAAATCATAATGTCTGGCTGGGTGCGGTGGCTCACACCTGTAATCCTAGCACTTTGGAAGGCTGAGGTGGGTGGATCACCTGAGGTCAGGAGTTCAAGACCAGCCTGGCCATCATGGTGAAAGCCCATCTTTAGAAAAAAAAAAATCATAATGCCTTTTAAAAATCATAGAAACATATGAAAATTCCTTAATTTATGAATTAATGTACTGCTTCTTGGAGGAGACGTTATTCTACAAATTGTAGGAATATGGAGAAATTGTGACTTATCCTGTGGTTATAGTTGAGCAAGAAGAGCCAAACTTTCAATACCATTGTTTCAAAGCCACCACTATCAGTTAAAAAAAAAAAAAATGGAAAGACCTCATGCCCAGCTTTAGCTCTGCCTGCTCTTTTCGAGCCCCTTCCCCTTTTCTCTACTTCTAGTTTCTAGGAGAATGTTGTTCACAGGAGGCAGCCTTTCATTAATGCTCATTGTCAAGAAAAGAGACCCATAAATAACCGAAATAAACAATAACACTAGCTTACAATAAAAATGACAGAAGCAATCTGGCAATCTGATTGGATGTAAAATCTCAAGAGGACTAGGATAAAAACTGGGGAGATCAACTGATGTGGTGTCTAGTGTTATAAATAGCTCTGCTATATAGGTTGACGTAGTTGAAAGGCCAACTGCACTTCAGGAGCTAATTATAGAAACCTATAGGGCTGGGGGAAGAAAAAAAAAACAAAACAAAGAAATCTGTAACGGCACATTTATTGGTTGCAGGAGATCTATTCCAGCTAAAACCTGACAAGACCAAGAAGACAGGCACAGATGGGAAATGCTCAAGAAACTGATTAACCCCTAGTAGGGGTGGGGACCCAAATCTAGGAGACGGTCCAATTGCTGAAATGAGTTTTTCCTCCTTTCTTCCCTCCCTTCCTCCCTCCCTTCCTCCCTTTCCTTCCGTTTTTTCATTTAGTGTTGGGTAGAAGGTTGGGGTGGAGAGATGGCCAAAGAAGGGAATTATTTTCCTCTCAGTTACAGATAGGGACCTTGCACTCTGTACACGTTTTTGGAAACATTGCCAGCATGCTCAGAAACATGAAAAAGCCCTGATGGAAATGATCCAATTCCTTTGCTTTCCCTTTAGTGGTTTTCAACGCCATGGGTGACTGGGTAGAGTGGGAAAAAAAAGGTCAAAGTCAAATTTGTTGAATGTGCTACTTAGATTGGGGTTCGCATTTCCCTAGCTACTCCACACACAGTCTCTTTCCTGCTGTATTGCCTTTCTCCAAAGGCTGTCGTCTTGGTTTGGTGTGGTCACGGCTTCCAACCCTTTGGTGGAGTCAGTGAAGATGAGAAGCACTGCAATTACCTTCAAGGGGTTTACAGACTCGAATATGTACAGCAAGCACTGACAAAAGAGTGAATGAATGTCTGTCTCTCTGCAAGGCACAGTGACTCAGACCTGTAATCCCCAACACTTTGGGAGTCTGAGACGGGCGGTTCACTTGAGGCCAGGAGTTTGAGACCAGCCTGGGCAAGATGGCGACACCCCGCCTCTACTAAAAGTGCCCCCAAAATTAGCCAGATATGATGCCACAGGCCTGTAGTCCCATCTACTCCGGAGGCTGAGGCTGGAGAATCAGTTGAACCCGGGAGGCGGAGATTGCAATGACCGAGATCGTGCTACTGCACTCCAGCCTGGGTGACAGACAGAGGCTCGTCTCCACAAAAAAAAAGAAAGAAAGAAAATAAAAGGTCTGTCTTTCTAATGCACATACATATACTACTACTTTCTGGATTGTATCTTTAGTTTTGCTTACAAAATGGATTTAGGCTGTAGAACTTTCAAAGATTAGAGAAATGTGCCTTGGAATAGAAAGTGCAAATTTCTAGTAATTCTTCCCTTCAAAGATAATGTTACCAACTTCTTTTCCTACTATTTTTCGAATTTACCGACAAACCGTTGGGTTAAAAAACATCAAGTGAAACCACCATAGCACGTGTATACCTATGTAACAAATCTGCACGTTCTGCACATGTATCCCATCTACACAAGTACCCCGGAACTTAAAAGTATATTTAAAAAATAGTTATTACACACATGGTAGCTTTCTGAGTATTTTTGAAGCTGCGAGTCACTTTTGTCCTTTTGAGGAACGAGGAAACACGCAATACAGCCCTCCGTAGGGCGGTGCTGGGGGCAGGTTTTCTGAGGAGGCGGGAGCCAGCGGCGGGCACCACCTCCCACACGCCCACCGCTTTGATAAACAAGGAGACTCCCGCCCGCAGGCTGTAAACGAGGCACGAGCTTGAGGGAGGAGCCAGGGCACCTGATGTCACTGTTGAAAAAGGCCTCTAATTGGTGCTTCGCGCAGCCGCGGACCTTGGAATTCTGATTGGTCTGTTTTCCTGTCCGTAAGGGGATTGACGGTTCCTACCGCGTCAGGCCGCTCCTCTCGGAGCCACGCTCCTTTGCTTGCGCGTGGGCGCCCGCCCCCGAGCGGTGAGAGCGCGTGCGCGAGCGCCACTTTCCGTGGCGGAGCCCGCCCGTGCAGCTGCACAGGCTCGCATTCTGTGGGCCCTCCGGGAGGCGGCGGAGGTCACCGCGGGGAGGAGGGGCGGGGGCGGCATGGCAGCCTCCTTACGGCTCTTTGGAGCCGCGTCCGGTCTCCGGTACTGGAGCCGGCGGCTGCGGCCGGCAGCCGGCAGCCTTGCAGTGGGTAAGGACCTCGCGCCTCGTCCCCCTTGTCCTGCTTTCGGCCGCTCGCTTCTTCTGTCCAGACGGCCAAAGAGGTGTTTTCACGGGAGACGCTGCGGTTGGGCTGGGGCTTAAAAACCAAAATTTTGGCTGTTCCTAAAGGCCTGTCCTCTTCTGCTGCCGCCACTCACTCCGCGAGTATCCCCATCTCCCTTCCCTCCCTTTCTGCCTGGCTCCAGATGCACGGGTTCAGCGCCCTTATCGGGATTTAGGAAGAGGTGGGGAAGAGCTTGGGGTGAAGGGGGGAGTATTTGGGATCCCAGCATGCTCCTTCGGAGTTTGGACTTCGAGGACGTTTGGAGGGCCCAAATCCAGGGGTCAACCCCGCACTCACCCCCAGCCACCCCTGGCCCTGAGGGTGCACCTTGTGTGGGCACAGTCTCGGGCAGCAAGGCCTGATTGATGTTTAACCACCTGAGTCCGGGGGGATGGCCTTATTACATACGCGGTGTGTACAAGCCAGGCAGTCAGTCGTTCAGCAAAGTTTGAGTCACCCTTGACCAGCAAGACAGGCTTTCCCCCGATACTGTAATTGTGCTACCTAAAAAATGTCGTTTCTGTCAAATTATGAACCAGTACACTTTAAGCGTCCTCAAGATTACGGGCAGAATTGATCCTGCCTTCCTCCTCTCATACCGTTGTAAATTGTGGAAGTGAATTTAGGAAGAGGCGGTTTTTAGAGCCAGGATGAAGATCCACGGAGATCTAATACAGTCTTTCATGTTCTGCACGAGGAACGTGAGGCCCCTTGGATAAGTGAGTCAGGATATCCCCAGCAACATCTAGAAAGTGGTTCTCATTTCTTCCTAATTCCTACACTTTCTATCATATCAGGACTCCTTTTTAATTGGAAAAATTGGTTGATTTGTGGGGACACTGCCGTTGTCTTCTATGAAAGTTCGAGAGTTGCGACAATGCACCACCGTTTAGCAAGACTATTCTGAGGATTACCAAAAAAGCCTTGGCATTAATTTTTTCTAATCTTTGCTTAAAAAAATATAGCGGGTTAGGATTTGAGGCTCCCCCCCCCCCCGCCCACCTTCTCAATCTGTTGCCCAGGCTGGAGTGCAGTGGCCTAGTCACACTGCCCCTGCAGGCTCAACCTCCTGGGCTCAGGTGATCCTCACACCTCAGCCTCCTGAGTAGCTAAGATTACAGGGATGTACCATCACGCCCGTCCAATTTTTGTATTTTCGGTAGGGAGGAGGTTTCCCCGTTGTTGCTCAGGCTGGTCTTGAACTCCTGGGCTCAGGTGATCCTTCCAGAGTGTTGGGATTATAGGCATGAGCCACTGTGCCTGGCTGGGAATTGTAAGAACTTTCTCTTATAATTCTTCACAGCTTTCCATCCTGCCCCTCAGTGAAAAGTCTGAATTCCCTTTCTGATTGGAGAAGGACAGAGGTTCTGTGAGATGCAAGAGAACAGATGTCTGGTGCAGAACCACAATAACATGAAAAAAACTCCACAGAATCTGCCAAACTTGAATGTAACCACTATTTGAGCTTCATATATTGAGCTACAAAAGTGCCTCCCACTTTGGAGATAACCTTAACAGGAAAATTCGACACTTTTCCGCAGAAGCACCAGTTTTCACATCAATTCTTTGAGTTCTCATTAGCCAAGAAAGACTTATTTGCTGCTTAAGGGTTTTACAAGGTGTTCTAATGGTATTTTAATCAATCCTTGATGTACCTTTTAGAGTTATGAAAGTTGTTACCAATTCATGGTGGAAGAGACTGAGGCCTAAGACTGGGATACTTGCCTCTGTAAATTGGGAGGGTCTACCTCAGAGTGCTGATTAGACTACTCTAGCATATGGTCTTGTACTTTTGGCTCTTTGGCCCAAAGATGTTGTAAGAATATAGATTTCTGATAAATTTTAAATAGTTCTTTTGTAATGCAGTGGCTAAATCTCTTCAGCAGTTGTTTTTCTCTGGAATTATTTTAAATATTTAAATTCCTTTTTATTTTAGTTTACTGCAAAAGTGTTAACTTTTTTTGACATTAGACTCTTAAAGAGTAGAAAAAAAAATCTACCTGCAAGTTTGGACTCAAATGTCATTAAGAAAAAGAACCATGTTCAAATAGTAACATTATATGATACTCTGAATTCTGTAGGATATTTGTAGTATATTTAAGATGTTTATGTCATACAGATAATATAAGGATCTATATAATTTATTTACTGTACAAAAAAATGAAACCTAAAAGTTGCCAGTTAGTAGCACATCTTTTTTATTTCTTAGGTTTTAGAGAAGGTCTCCCTGTGTTGACCAAGCAAGGGTACAGTGGTACCTTCTTAGCTCACTGCAACCTTGAACTGCTGTACTTGAGTGATCTTCCGCCTCAGTTTCCCAGGTAGTTAGGACCGCAAGGGTGCAACACTATACCTAGCTAATTAAAAAAATGTTTTTTTGAGACAAGGCTAGTTGCCTACTATGCTGGTCTAGAACTTCTGGCCTCAAGCCATCCTCTTGCCTTGACCTCCCAAAGTGTTGGTTTTACAGGCATTAGTCACTGTGCCCAGCCTGCAACATCTTATTTATTTATTTGTTTATTTATGATGGGGTCTCTCTCTCTCCCAGGCTGAAGTGCAGTGGTGCAGTCATGGCTCATTGTAGCCTCAACCTCTTGGGCTCAAGCAATCCTCCTACCTCAGCCTCCCAGGTAACCTCTAAGAAGTGGCCTTATCTGGGTAGGAACTGAGGCCTTCTAAACTCGGAGAAAATTTTAAACATTATCACCATCAATAAATAACCTCTTTTGACATCCGGTCATCTAATTATATCATCCTTTCTTTAACTTTGCTACAGGCAAAGATGAAATAAAGAGAGCTGAGCCCTTTGAAAACTTTATCTTCTTTCAGTTCGATGTTGGCCCATCCAACATGGCTCATTGTTCTTGACGTCTTCAGCTTCAGTAACAAACATCATCAGCACTCCAGCTTTTCTAGGATCTTATTAGTGGGAATGGTTCTTTGGCTGAGATTTCACCAGCAGATCTCGTTTTTTGGTTGATTTAAGTGCCTCGGTGATTCTTGTTCTAACAAACATGTTGTACTTAATGCTCATCATTACACCTGGTCCTTTGACTCCCTCCCTTTTAAGTACATGGACATGCTTTCTTATTTCCTCATTTCTTTAGGTTTCTCTCTAGGTTTGTTTGTACCCAATCTCAAAGTTATTTATAATTAGGAATTTTGCTGATGCCTAATACTATTTTTCTCAGCCTCTTGCTGTATTTCTGGATACATCCATTGTTGTGGTCTGTTTGTGCCTTTCCCCAGCTGTCGCTTAGCTTAGTGATGGTGAGAGTCACAGAAGTTTGCTGATTAGATACAGTGCTTTCATTAATCTCTTGTTCATTCCCAATTACATTTTCAGATTTTCCACAGCATTTCCAGAACTTCAACTTAGGGCTGGCAGCTCCTGAACCAGTCATTTGGCAGAAGGATGCCATTACCGTGTGTTAGTTTAGGCAGTTTGTATTTGACCTCAGATCTAGGGAAAAGAATATTGGAGAGTCAACCTGCAATATGTAATGATTGCTGCAACACTGTTCACCTTTACATAGTCCACGTGATCAGCATCGTTACTTTGTAATTTGGTCGGAAATGGCTTTTATCCCCATTTGATTAAACTCACCTAGCTGGTTATTGATTCACGTAACATATATTAAATTTCACTGTGTGCCACTTCATTTATTTCATTTTATTATAAAAGTAGTTACAAAAGTTGCATGCTTATTGTAAAAAATGGGAACTGTTATAAAAAGTAAGAATATTTTCTTCAACTCAAGTGCCTTACTAATATATAGTTACAGTTTTTGACTGTCACAAACAATACTATAAAAAACCGTATCTTTGTGTTGTTCAGAATTTAATACATGGTAGGGATTGCCATGGCCCATAGTTGGGCACTTTTTTTATAAATAAAATTATATTGGAACACAGCTATATCCATTTGTTTATGTGTTGTCTGTGGCTGCTTTCAAACTAGAGTAGGTGAATGGAATAGTTGTTACAGAAGCCTTATAGCTCACAAAGCTGAAAATAATTTACTGCCTGACCCTTTAAGAAAAAGTTGGCTGGCCCCTTATGGGTAGGATGTATTCCTAGAAATGGAATTGCTGGTCAAAGAGTATGCATGTTTTAAATTTAAATTTTAAATAAAAGTTCAAATGTAAATTTTTTTTTTGCCAAATTATCATCCAGAAGATTGACCTAATATACAGTTTGACTGTATATGAGAACATATGTTTTCATCAGTTGTTTCTTACCAGGAGCAGTTTTTATCAAAGAAACAAGTAAAACTTATCCAACAGGTAAAAAATGGTATCACATCTTTTTTTTTTTTTTTTTTTTTTTTTTGCATTTCTCTGATTATGACAAGTTGTGTATATTTTTAGAGGTTTTTTGGGGGGTAATTTACGTATTTTCTGTTATTGTGATTTTTGCCTACTTTAAAAAATCACGTATTCATATTTTTCTTCTACATTTTAAAGTTATCTTACATATAAAATAAAGTAGCCCTATTTTTGTCATGTGTTGGAAGGATTTTTCTTAGTTATTTGTATTTTATCTGCTTGTGATATTTCTTCCCTATCTTAGAGATGCTAAACTTTATCCCCGTTTTATTATAAAAAATATGAAGCAGAGTAATATAACTGACATCCATATACTTTCCTTAGAAACAGCAGTTGTTAATTTTGCCACATTGACTTTTTTCCTTCCATATATATACCTATCCCACTTGAATCATATGAACCCTAATGCTTCATCATGAATCTAAGAATGAGGACATTCTCCTATGTAACCAAACTACCATTATCCTACCTAAGAGCGTTAGCAATGATTCCATGGTATCATCTAATGTATAATTTATATTCAAAATTTCATTATTTTCTTAAGAATGTCTCAGCTTTTTTTTTTTTTTCCAAGTCAGGATCTGTTCAGACTTCACACTTTACATTTGATCTATCACTTTAGTATTTTTTAATTGAGAGCTGTCTTTTGTTTGTTTCTATAACAATATTGACTTTAAAAACAGCTTTATTAGCAATATAGTGACATATGATAAATTGTATGTGAAGTGTACAGTTTGGTAAGTTTTGATGTATATAAGCCAATGAATCCCTCATCACAGTCAAGATAGTATGGCCGGATGCGGTGGCTCACGCCTACACTCCTAGAACTTTAGGAGGCTCAGGCCAGGTGATTGCATGAGCTCAGGAGTTTGTGACCATTCTGGCCAACATGGTAAAACCCATCTCTACAAAAAAAAAAGCAAAAATTAGCTGGATGTGGTGGCATGTACTTGTAGTCCCAGCTTACATGGGAGGCCGAAGTGGAAGAATCATCTGAGCTTGGAAAGTTGAGGCTGCATTGAGCTATGATCACACCACTGCACTTTTAGTCTGGGCAACAGAGTAAGACCCTGTCAGAAAAAAAAAAAAGCGAACATACCCATCACCAGATCCCTGAAATGTTTCCATACCTCTGGAATATACAAATATTAGTATATTTTTCCTAGGTATAGATTTCTAGCTGACAATTTTTTTTCAGTATTAAAAAAATGTTACACCACTGTCTTCTCATTTGCATTGTTTCTGATGAGAACTCTGCCATTGTCCTTATCTTTTTCCCTTTCTACATAATGTGTTCTTTTTCCCCTGGCTGCTCTTGGGCATTTGATCGTGATGTGTCTTGGTATAGTTTTCTTCACATTTCTTGTACTGGGGTTCATCCAGTTCCTTGGATGCATGGGGTTTGTAGTTTTCATCACATTTGGAACATTTTGGGCATTAGTTCTTCACATATATTTTCTGCCCCACTTCTCTCATTTGAGCACTGTAGTTACACATGTGTTTAGGTGGTTGAAACTGTCTCACAGCTTATTGATGCTCTCTTCATTTTTTAAATTACCTTTTTTCTCTGTGTTTTGGATAGTTTCTTTTGCTAAATCTTCAAGGTTACTAATCCTTTCTTTGTGGTATCTGTTCCTTTGTTAATCTTCCGGTATAATTTTCATCTCACACATTTTATTAATAGATTTCATCTGAAGAAATTTAATTTGGATTGTTAAAAATATCTTCCATAATTCTACCTTTGGAATATATGGACTACAGTTACAATTTTTAATGTCCTTGTTTTCTAATTCTAACATCTGTGTCAGCTTAGGGTTGGTTTTGACTTTTTGACTTCTGAGTATACATATTCCCTTGGGCTTCTGAGAGGTTCAACTTTTGGGCTTCAGCCTCTTTATACTTATCTGGTGATTTTATTAACTTTTACAAATTTCACCTCTTACTTTGAGACAGATGGCTACCAGGTATATCTCTTTTTTCTCACCCTATCCCTGAAACGTTGGTCATGATATTTCAGATAGTCTGTTGGACATCTTTCAGCTCATTGACAGCTCATAGTTACACTGTTTAAAACTGAGCTAGCTCTCTTTGATTACTTCAGTGAGGTATTGATAACACTATTCTCTTGCTATCATTTTGGACCTCACCCTTATTTTAGCCCATAATTCAATCCATTGTTATATTCTTTTACTTCTGTCTTTGAAATTTTTTTTTTGATACATATATATATATATATATATATATATATATATATTTTTTTTTTTTTTTTTAAATGGGGTTTCACCATGATGGCCAGGCTGGTCTTGAACTCCTGACCTCAGGTGATCTACCCACCTCGACCTCTCAAAGTGTTAGGATTACAGGCGTGAGCCACTGCGCCCGGCCCTGAAATATTTTTTATACCTATCTTTTCCTCTGGCTACCATACTTTATTAACTCTTTGTTATGGACTGAAATTTTATGTCCTCACAAAGTTTATACGTTGAATTTCTTTTTTTTTTTTTAATTTTTTAAATTTTTTTTTTTTTTTTTTTTTTTTTTGAGATGGAGTTTCGCTCTTGTCACCCAGGCTGGAGTGCAATGGCGTGATCTTGGCTTACCGCAACCTCCACCTCCTGGGTTCAGGCAATTCTGCCTCAGCCCCCTGAGTAGGTGGGATTACAGGCACGCGCCACCATGCCCAGCTAATGCTTTGTATTTTTAGTAGAGACGGGGTTTCACCATGTTGACCAGGATGGTCTCGATCTCTTGACCTCGTGATCCATCCACCTCGGCCTCCCAAAGTGCTGGGATTACAGGCTTGAGCCACTGTGCCCGGCCAAATTTTTTTAAATTTTTTGAGATGGAGTCTTGCTCTGTCACCCAGGCTGGAGTGCAGTGGTACGATCTTGGGTCACTGCAGTTTTCACCTCCTATGTATATATGGTCCTCCTGCCTCACCCTCCTGAGTAACTGGGTTTTCAAGTGCCTGTCACCATGCCTGGCTAATTTTTGTATTTTTAGTAAAGACTGGGTCTCACCATGTTGGCCAGGCTGGTCTCAAACTTCTGACCTCCCAAAGTCTTGGGATTACAGGTGTGAGCCACTGTGCCTATCCTAAATTCCTAACCCTCAATATAATGATATTAGGAGGTAGGTCCTTTGGGAAGCAATTAGATCATGCGGGTAGAGCCCTGTGAATAGGATTAGTGCCATTATACAGAGAGACATGAGAGCTGCTTATCTTTCTGCTCTCTGCCATGTGAGGATACAGTGAGGAAATGGCCTTCAGGAGGCTGCCACCTTCATCTTGGACTTGGCCTCCAGAACTGTAAGAAATAAGTGTTTGAGTGTTTGTTATTTAAGCCATTATGGTATATTTGTTATAGCAGCTCAAACTAAGGCATGTAGAGGATTGCTGTCACTTTTATATTGTTCTTTGCCTCCAGGCTCTTTCTTCTTCAAGTTCATTCATTGTACACTGCTGCCTTGTTTCTATTCCTGAAGTGTAAGTCTCTTCTGTCACTTCTCTTGGCCAGTCCTTCAATAACTACCTCTTGCCTACAAAATAAAAGTTGTTCAGCATCCTTCCATCCTTCCACATTGTGGTTGCATTTTTTTTTTTTTAAATCTAATCTCTTGCTGTTTTGTTTCTTTGTGCCTCCTTTAGGAAGAATAGGGAGCAGTATCATACAGTGTTTATAGGTGGAAACTCTAGAAATAGAATGTCTAGGTTTGAATCTTGGCCTTACAACTTAGTACAGTATTGGGTATTTTACTTCAGCTCACTAAGCATCAGGGTTCTCAGCTATAAGATGGGCATCATATATAGCATATGGTAATAGTACTGTTTATAAAGTGCTTAGTACAGTATCTGGCATGTAAAATTGCAGTAAAGATTAACTTACTGTCATTCATTTCTTCATGGCTCTCCTGGTTCTTTGTATATATTCATATTCCTTTTTCTATATGGAGTTCCTCCCCTCCTTACCCTCCTATACATTTGAAATCCTACCCATGTGTAATATCCACGTCAGATGCTACCTTCCTCAAGTTCCCACACCATGAATTATCATTTTTCATCAGCATGGTTTTGTAATACTTTATCCTTAACTGTCTTAATGTTAGTGTTTATGTACATGGTTATTTCTTCTTGGGTTTTAAGCTTGTTGAAAGCAAGGACCGTATCTCTTACCTTCCATGGTATCTCATTTGGTACATGTTGCTTAATACTGAATTTGTGAATGAATTGTGGTTCTGCCTTACCCTGTTTATGAAGTGTTTGACCTAGAGTGAATTGCCTGTTAAATTAACTGTCTTTAAATTATAATCTTCCTAGTTTCTAGTGTTTTTAGATTGCCAGATTATATCTTTTCAACCTTAATAGAGTAGTCAGGCACAGTAATGCTACATTTTCCTTCTGGTTATTATTGCTAGTTTGTTTTTGAGCATTAATTAGAGTTCTCTGATGAAGTGTACTTACTCTGTTTAGTACCAAAATAAAATTTCAATAAGGTGTCATTTTTCTGTTATTGAACCCCTTGTGGGCCAGAATGACAGGTAATTTCTATTATACCAGTGTATTGAACTTCGCACGTGTAAAATGATGTTGCACAGAAATGACACCCACATTTAATGGAAGTGTTAGAGTCAGTCATCATGTTAAAGGAATTAAATATGCTTCTAACCCAAGAAGACCTCTAGTTCTTAAGTATTAGGGCTTCAAATAATTTGCTTTTAACAAATCTCATTCCATTCAGATTAAGTTCAGAGAAGAGCAGATTAAATTCAGTTGAGAGGACGTGAAACTTCAAAGGGTGACTGTGATTAGTTGTTGGACTACACAATTTTAAAGCTGGAGTTCTTGAAAGAAAAAAAATAATGCTGGGAAATGAAAGGGCAAGGAGAGTTATTTCTCTTTTTTCCCTTGCTAGACTCTGAGCTTTTAAAGGACAGGGACCATACATTGCTGTGTCTGTCTCTGAGCTCTGTCATAGTACTTAATGCAGTGAATATTTGTTGAGTAGAGTTCTCAATCTAGAAAGTGAAAAATTGCATCTCATGTTATTTCCATAGTAATGTAAAGCCTCCCCACTCTGTAACACATTACTTTGATTCATATGCCCACAGTGTAATTTTAAAAAGTCTTATATAAAACAGAAAAGAATAAATAAAACTTGTATAGTTTTTGAGGCTTTTTTTTTTTTTTAATGGCAGCCTGGTCAACATGGTGAAACCCTGTCTCTACTAAAAGTACAAAAATTAACTGGGGGTGGTGGTGCGTGTCTGTGATCTCATCTACTTTGGAGGCTAAGGCATGAAAATTGCTTGAACACAATAGACAGAGGTTGCTGTGAGCCAAGATTGCATCACTGTCCTCTAGCCTGGATGACAGAGTGAGACTCCATCTTAAATAAATAAGTACATGATAAAAATAAAGTAAGGAAGTCTCTTCTTTGTGAAAGTTCAGAGTTGTTAGATCAAGGTCCTGATACTGTTATGCTTGCCCTTTGAAGTCTGTGGATGTATCTCCCCTTTCTCCCCCAGATCACCTTTATAAACTGGTGATTTCCATTCTCCTGGGTTTAACATCTTTTTGAGATGATGATGATGATGATGATGATTACTTGTACCTGTGGGATTGGGAAGATTAAAAAGCTTTTCCATTCTTGGAGCTGGTCCATGACGTAGGTCTTATTAAATACTTTCTGTCTTTTATATACATTATTAAGGGAGATAATATAGAATACTTAACATTGTAGGTGAATTACATATTGGGTGTTTTATAAATGATAACATTATTGAATTTATTGTTAGAAATGGTAAATGAATGTTATACAGGTACAAAACAAGGAAAATCTTAAAATTTTGTGAATGTGCCACGGAAAACTAAATAATTAGAAGTTAGTCTGCCTGCACATTGTTGATACCTTTAAATGTGGTTAGGTCCATTAGTTTAAAATTAGCCTTTTAAAAGTTAGTGGGTTTTTTTTTTTTTTTTTTTTTTTTGAGACGGAGTTTCGCCCTTGTTACCCAGGCTGGAGTGCAATGGCGCGATCTTGGCTCACCGCAACCTCCGCCTCCTGGGCTCAGGCAATTCTCCTGCCTCAGCCTCCTGAGTAGCTGGGATTACAGGCACGTGCCACCATGCCCAGCTAATTTTTTGCACTTTTAGTAGAGACGGGGTTTCACCATGTTGACCAGGATGGTCTCGATCTCTCGACCTCGTGATCCACCCGCCTCGGCCTCCCAAAGTGCTGGGATTACAGGCTTGAGCCACCGCGCCCGGCGTTAGTGGGTTTTTTTAAAAAAATAAATGTATTGTTATTTTATTTATGTTTGAGATAAGATCTCAGTGTGTTGCCCAGGCTATTCTTAAATTCCTGGGCTCGAGCAGTCCTCCTGCTTCAGCCTCCCAAGTAGCTGGGATGATAGGTGTGCACCACTGTGCCTGGTTCCTAAAAGTTTCTTATATTTAAAAAAATCGTAACAATTGACTTACCAATATTAAATGAGTGTTTACATTAAAAAATGTTATTTGCCTCTGTTGAAAATAATGTATTGAAATCAGTGTGTTCTAGGTCAGTGGCTTCCAAGACTCCAGTTGGATTCATTGGACTGGGCAACATGGGGAATCCAATGGCAAAAAATCTCATGAAACATGGCTATCCGCTTATTATTTATGATGTGTTCCCTGATGCCTGCAAAGAGTTTCAAGATGCAGGTGAGCAGGTAAGACCTTTTCTTTAGATTTGTTTTAGATTTTGAGGATTGAAAATGAGTATACATTCAAATAAGTGATAGCTTCTTAAAAGTATACCCAATGGAGTTGTAAACCTAATTCGTTGTTAATTGTGTGTGTGTGTGTGTGTGTGTGTGTGTGTGTAAACATTTATCTAACATCCAGATGTGCAGTAAAGAAGAGTTCTCATCAGACATTCAGGGATATCTATTCTTTGGCAGATAACTTGGAACATTTTACAAGTTTTGACATAGAGCTTTAGCTCTATGTCAGTTTCTGAGATAGTAACTTTACTGATTATGCTGTTAAAGTAGTTAGTTTGGTGGAAATAACCTCCTATGTTATTAAAAGAATAATTGTCTTTAAAACAAGAGTAGGCTTAGAGATATAAAGGCTAGTTTGAGTTCCAGCTCAGATAGTTCACATGCTGTCTTACTGGGAGCAAGTTACATCACCTCTGCTTATTTCCTCATCCTTAAAATGAGAATAATGACAACCTATGCCATTAGATTGTGAAGCTCCAGTAAGTGAATATGTGAACACACTTTATAAGCATCATATGGCAGCACTTTGTGAATAATTACTAGTTATTGGCTGTAAACCAGGAGACTACCAAAAAACAACTATGTCCTATAATGAAGAGTTGAGTTATAGTGGATCTCTAGTGTTTTGTTTTTAGGCTATCATTCACGTTTAAGGAATTTTGGTACTAGAGTTTATCATGCTGGATGATAGCATTTTCTGGTTAAATCTTGATTTGTTTGGATTTGTTAAACTTTATGAATAACTCAAATTACAGGAGGCCATGTATCAGTATCTGAATATAGAGGTTTTTTTTGAGATATGAGGGAAATTCTTCTTGGTTAAGTTGTAGAGTAGTAACAGGATAGAATGTGATCCCAGAAGAGAGAATACTGAAAAATCACTGAGAAAAAATTTCACAGTCAACTTCTAGATATAGACTTGAAAGTAAATTCTGAGAAATGCTATACCTAGATACAAAATAGAAAGTAACTTATAGAAAGGCTGTTTTCAGAGCTAGATGTCTGAATCTTTTTTCCTGTCCGTGGTTTTTATGCCATATGGAAATTGCAGCAGTATTTCGTGAGAATGGAAGTATGACTTTGGAACTTTTCAGGGTAATGTTGTGGCTGCTTATGCCTATTTCATTTCTGAATACTGATGCTATACTCCCAGTAAAGCAGGCTTACAGGCTTAATTAATGTAGGGACTTAGCCTTGTTGGAGAGATTTGATCAGTTGTTTAGTAATCTGGAAGGGGTGGCCTTTTACCATCTTCAGAGATGGTAAGCATTTCAAGTTGTTATTCAGTCTGAGATGAACCAATTAGTAGTTATTTTGAGGAGATAGTTACTGCTTTTTGGGATAGCACATTTATTTGATATTGTCATTTTGCAGTGGTTTATCTGTCAGTAAGAGTAACAAGGGCACTTGATCTTTAAACAGAGGAAATATCTTCAATTAAATACAGAATTTAAACAAAGAGTGGGGTAGGAATTGAATGAAGTCTGTTACCCTGGACTGGCAAAGCAGAAGTTTGTGACCTTTTAAATTGTTACTGACACAGGTCCCTCTATGCCTGTAGCACTTCCTCGTCTGTGAAAACAACTGTAACATCATTGCTTTGTGAATCTCTCATCTGCTTTTTCCCAGAATTCTAGAGCTTTCTGATGCTCTGCCTGAATTACCTCATACTCTGAAGTTACCAGGCTTACCTCTGTTTCCCAATAAGATTCTTTCTTCTTTAGTGTTGCTAATTTTAGCTAGGTATGAAAGAAGGCTACCTTAAGTATAAGATTTATCCTTGCATGAAGGAGATATTTATATTTTGAAAGGGAGAGTAAAGAATCTAATACAGTATTTAGTGAGCATCTACTATGTGTCAGGTCTTTTGCTAAATATTTTGTATATATTATCTCATTTTATGTTTGCAACAGAAGTGTTAATCAAGAAACCAATGCTTAGAGAAGCTAAATAATATCCCTAAGGTTATACAGTGGTTGTCATTACCTGCAGTTTCACTTTCTACAGTTTCAGTTACCTATGGTCAAATATAGTCTGAAACTATGAAGTAGAAAATCAGGAAATAAACAATTTATAAGTTTTAAATTGCATGCCCTGAGTAGCATAATGAAATCTTGTGCTGTCCTGTTCTGTCCAACCTGGATGTGAATCATCCCTGTGTCCAGTGTCTCCATGTTGTAGACACTCCCTGCCCATTAGTCACTTACTAGCTGCCTCAGTGATCATATCGGCTGTTGTGATATCACAGTGCTTATTTTCAAGTAATCCTTATTTTATTTCTTAAGGGTCCAAAGTCCAAGAGTAGTGATGCTCAAAGATTGTTGTAATTGTTCTGTTTTATTGTTGTTGATGTCGATTTCTTACTGTGACTAATTTGGAAATTAAACTTTATCATAGGAATATATACATAAAGAAAAACAGGCTGGGTGCTGTGTCTCATGCCTGTAATCCCAGCATTTTGGGAGGCCGAGGCAGGCAGATCACTTGAGGCTAGGAGTTCAAGACCAGCCTGGCCAACATGGTGAAACTCCATCTCTACTAAAAATACAAAAATTAGCCAGGCATGATGGCGAGTGACTGTGGTTTCAGCTACTTGGGAGGCTGAGACATAAGACTCGCTTGAGCCTGGGAGGCAGAGTTTGCAATGAGCCAAGATTATACCACTCTACTCCAGCCTGGACAACAGAGGGAGACTCTTTGTCTCAGAAAAAAAAAAAAATAGCTGGGTATGGTTGTGTGTGCTTGTAGTCCCAGCTACTTAGGAGGCTGAGGTAGGAGGATTGCTTGTGCCCAGGAGGTTGAGGCTACAGTGAGCTGTACACTCCAGCCTGGGTGACAGAGTGAGACCTTGTCTAAAAAAAAGGATTTGGTACTGTCTATGGTTTCAGGCATCTGCTGGGAGTCTTGGAATGTATACCTCTCAGAGGAGAGGTTACTACTGTACAGTGAATGAAGAGTAAGAGCCAGTGTGTTTGTCTTTGACTTTGGAGTTTTGGTTTTTTTAATTACTTGATGTATAGTCACTAATTGGTGAAATTAATGTGAAAGACGTGTGTGTGTGTGTGTGTGTGTGTGTGATCTCTGTTGATGATTCTGAAATGTAGCTACCTGTTAACCTATCTATAAACTAGATTGTTGGAAAATAAAGTGCCTTAATCGTCAGGCCACTGATCATTTGTCTTGCTTGCCCCCTCTGTTGTGTGGTTTTATACCTATGAATTATCAAATCATACAAATATGTGATTCCAAACTGTGATAAGTCTAAAGAAAAAGTAAAAGGTCACATTAGTTTTTAATAAAATATGTGTTACATTAGGTGAGAGGGTGGGTAGGGGCATTCTCTCTAAAGACCAGACACTTAGGCAGACAGCAAAAAGTAAGTAGGATTTATGCAGATTAAGAATGAGGACAAAGGAGCAATTTCCGCAAAAAGTAGAGCTTCAGTCTTTCCTAAAGACTTTTATCCTAGGTCAAGATACAGCTTGAGTGCCTACCATATGTGTAGTAGTTTACCTAATGCTGTTGGAGAATAAAACAAGTTGAGTTTGATGTGACAAGGTGTTGGGTATGTCTTAGGTGGCAAGACCAACTAATACTGCAAAGAAGCCCATTCCCCAACCCCTGCCAAGATTGCAGAAATGCTGGCTAGTTGATTTCTAAAGTCAACTGTACTTTCAGTGAGAGATTTGCAGGGAGGAAAATTGGATGTTGTTTTGAAGAAGTGCTTTTCTTTTTTTGAAAGCAAAAACTGAGAATTTATTGTTTCATGTATTTGAAGAGTTGGGGAGTGGTCTGGCCTCTGGCAGAGCTGAATTTAGTGATAACAGATATTGCTAGATTCTTTTCTTTTTGCCTCTTGGGTCTGCTTTTCTCCATCAGGTTCCTCTCTCTCTTCAAGGTGCAAGATGGCCACCTGCAGTTCCAGGTGAAGAAGTGTTTTAGAATATTATGACCCTGGAGGCTTTTCTTCAAGCTTTAACTAGTAGTAAAACTATAGTCATGCACCTCATAAGGACATTTTGGTCATGGACTGTATACATAAAGGTGGTCTCATAGGATTATAATAGAGTATTTTTACTGTACCTTTTGTATCTGACTTTTTAATCTGCATTCTAGTAGGGTGTGTTGCATGGTTTTGATTACATGATAGGTTAAGATAGGTTAAGTACACCTATCTTAACCTATCATGTAGATTTTACACTGTGTTACAGTTGCATGCAATATTCAGTACAGTAACATTGCCATACAGGTTTATAGCCTAGAAGCAATAGGCTATACCATGAAAGTCTGTAAGTGCTCTCTCTGATGTTCGTACAACGCGAAATCGCCTGTCAACCTTAAATAACAGTTCAGAAACTGTGATTAGGTATAGAGTTTATTCGAGCCCAAAAGGTGGTTTTATTTGAGCCCAAAAGATGGGGTTTCACCATGTTGGCCAGGCTGGTCTTGAACTCCTGACATCAAGTGATCCACCTGCGTCAGCCTCCCAACGTGTTGGAGTTACAGCATGAGCCACCTTGCCTGGCCATTCTGATTCCATTTCTGTGATGCCTAATGATATTGAGCATCTTTTCATGTGTTTACTGGCAGTTCATATATCTTCCTGGTGGGAGAAATGTCTATTCAGATCCTTTGCCCATTTAATTGAGTTACTTGTCTTATGTTTGCATTGTGAGACTTCTTCATATATTCTAAATACAAATTCCTTATCAGAGATATGATTTGCAAATATTTTATCTCATTCTGTGAATTGTTTTTCACTTTCTTGATGGTGTTCTTTGGAGCACAAGTTTTTAATTTTGATAAAGTCCAATGTACCTATTTGTAATTCAGTTGCTCATGCTTGCCAGATCCAAAGTCATGAAGATTTACCTCTGTGTTTTCTCCTAACAGTTTTATAGGACATCTTTGGGGGTTGGGGAGGTGGGCCACTAAACAGCTCACGTAATAGATAATCATTACTTAATTCTAACTCCATAGACACTTTTTCCTCCTCAAAAATTGCCTTAGCACTCAATTATAGTCAGATTACAGTTTTAATAGAAACTTGTTTTCTTCAGCTCTCACTTCATCAGCTTGACTTGATACAGTAACATAGGGGGAGGAAATGGTCACCTGTCCATAAAAATGTATGTGTCAACTCAAATATACCCTGAATTTTGTAACCTTTAAACCCTTCAGGGTACTATTGTGGCAAAAAGTTTCAAGGTTTCGCACGTACTTTTACATCTCATCCCAAGTCGTGTCTTAACCTTATAGTAGAATGAAATTCATTTTTTAAAATCCAACATTTTAAAAAACTAAACATAGCTATGAAATAATAATGTTGACATTTAATGTATCAGAACATATGCAAATTAATAATACTTTTTTTTTTTTTTTTTTTTGAGACGGAGTTTCGCTCTTGTTACCCAGGCTGCAGTGCAATGGCGCGATCTCAGCTCACCGCAACCTCCACCTCCTGGGTTCAGGCAATTCTCCTGCCTCAGCCTCCTGAGTAGCTGGGATTACAGGCACGCACCACCATGCCCAGCTAATTTTTTTTGTATTTTTAGTAGAGACGGGGTTTCACCATGTTGACCAGGATGGTCTCGATCTCTTGACCTCGTGATCCACCCGCCTCGGCCTCCCAAAGTGCTGGGATTACAGGCTTGAGCCACCGCGCCCGGCCTTAATATTACTTTTTAAAGCAGTGATCTTAGTAAATTACACTTGTTCCGATGACATTACCACTGTTCAAAACATTCTCTAAGCTGCCAACATAAATCATTTATCAACAAATGCTTTAATTTTCTGTTGCCCTCAGGACCAAAGCTTTTTTACCCTTTACCCTTCTCACTTCATTCATCTAAATTTCACATTGCCCTATCTTCCACTGCTTTTAAAAGCAATACTCAGAGGACCTCTTAGAGTCAGGATGCTTAAGAGAATAAGAGATGTGGAGAAGAGAGACAAGAAGATTTTGTCTTCCAGGCTTCCTGCCTCAAGTAAACAACACACAGAAATTTCCCCACTGTGTGTTGGGGGAGGGTGGCAACTGTACACAAGGAGCTAAGGCAAGCCTTTGCTGTTCACTAATCTGAGAGGAGCACTGACCCAAAACCTACCTTTCCTTCTTCACACCAGTGACATATTGCAAGGAAGAAGAAAAAGAAAACCCAGTAACTGAGTCTGTGTCTTGAAACCCTAAAATGTCTTTTTTTTTTTTTTTTTGAGACGGAGTTTCGCTCTTGTTACCCAGGCTGGAGTGCAATGGCGCGATCTCGGCTCACCGCAACCTCCGCCTCCTGGGTTCAGGCAATTCTCCTGCCTCAGCCTCCTGAGTAGCTGGGATTACAGGCACACGCCACCATGCCCAGCTAATTTTTTGTATTTTTAGTAGAGACGGGGTTTCACCAAGTTGACCAGGATGGTCTCGATCTCTCGACCTTGTGATCCACCCGCCTCGGCCTCCCAAAGTGCTGGGATTACAAGCTTGAGCCACCGCGCCCGGCCGAAACCCTAAAATTTCTATGCAGGAATCTTGGAGACCTTGTCTTCATGACTTTCATGATTACAAAGATAATTTCTTTCTTGGGTGAGTAAAGATTATATGCAATCTTCTGTAATTCCGTATTAGAAATGAAATGACCCTTAAGAGTTGGCTGTACAGTATTCTTTGTATTCCAAATTCCAGGAACATGACAATAATAAATGAGGCAGCTAGTCAGGAATAAAAATGCCTTTAAACAATTGCCGCTGGGCATGGAGGGTGGTGGTGACCAACGTCTCGTGCTTATGTCTCTCTGGGCCTGATAAATTTTGCAAGTCTCACATAGCTCAGACTGCTCCAGGTTATTTTTCTTTTCTCACAATGCATTTCTCAGAACCTATCTCCTTTGCTTGACTGTACGTGGATTGTTAGGGAAATAAAAACTTTGACATGTTTAATATGTTTTAAATGAGTATTTAATAGCTTGCTTATGCCTTTAAGTGTTAACGTATTCTGAAATGGCATTCATAATTGGTTGAACTTGTTATTTGTGACCATTTGCATAAAATATGTGGACATTTCTATTTCCTTATCCCCTTTTTTTTTTAAATTTAAAAAAGAGACAATCAAAGGGAAGTTTTATTATTATTATATAAGAGTTTATTAAAATAAGTTGGGCAGAGTGATGGACTCAGAAAATGAGTGTGTTTGTAGGGCAGCCTCCAAGGCCCACAGGAAGCTTGCAGTTGATGACGTTTTTTAACTTTTAGATTCAGGGGTAGATATGCAGGGTAAATTGCGTGTCACAGGAGTTTGGTGTACAGATTATTTTGCCATCCATTTAATAAGCATAGTAGCTGGTGGGTAGTTTTTTGATCTTCACCCTCCTCCCTCCCTCCCTCCGGTAGTTCCCAGTGTCTGTTGTTTCTTTCTTTGTGTCCATGTGTACTCAGTGTTTAGCTCCCACTTATAAGTGAGAACATGAGATATTTGATTTTCTCTCCCTGGATTAGTTTGCTTAGGATAATGGTCTCCAGCCCTGTCCATGTTGCTGCAGAGGATATGATCTCATTCTTTTTTATGGCTGCATAGTGTTTCATGGTGTATATATACCACATTTTCTTTATTCAGTCTACTGTTGATGGGTATTTAGGTTGATTCTATGTCTTTGCTATAGTGAATAGTGCTGTGATGAACATACAGGTGCATGTGTCTTTATGGTGAACTATTTATTCCTTTGGGTATGTACCCAATAATGGGATTGCTGGGTTGAATGACAATTCTGCTTTGAGTTCTTTGAGAAATAGCCACACTGCTTCCACAATAACTCTACTAATTTACATTGCCACCAGCAGTGTATAAATGTTACCTTTTCTATGCAGTCTTGCCAGCATCTGTTATTCTTTTTACTTTTTAGTAGCAGCCATTCTGACTGGTGTGAGATCGTATCTTATTGTGGTTTTGATTTGCCTTTCACTAATGATTAGTGATGTTCAGCATTTTTTTCCATATGCTTGTTGACTGTGTGTATGTCTTTTTTTGAAAAGTGTCTATTCATGGCCTTTGCCTACTCTTTAATATGTTTGTTTGGTTTTTGCTTGTTGATTTAAGTTCCTTATAGATTCTGGATAGTAGACCTTCGTGGGATGCATAGTTTGCAAACATTTTCTCCCATTCTGTAGGTTGTTGGTTTACTTTTTGTTGGTAGTTTCTTTTACTGTGAAGAAGCTCTTTAGTTTAATTAGGTCCCATTTGTCAATTTCTTTGTCACAATTGCTATCTTTGCCAGGTACATTGTCTAGAAATTATATTTCCTAGGTTATCTTCCAGGGTTTTTATAGCTTTAGGTTTTACATTTATGTCTTTAATTTATCTTGAGTTGAATTTTGACTATGGTATAAGAAAAGGTCCAGTTTCAGTTTTCTGCATATGGCTAGCCAGTTTTTCCAGCAGCGTTTATTGAATAGGGAGTCCTTTCCTTATTGCTTGTTTTCGTTGACTTTGCCAAAGATCAGATGGGAGATGGGTGTAGGTGTGCAGCATTGTTTCTGGATTCTATTTTGTTCCATTGGTCTGTGTGTCTGTTTTATACCAGTACCATGCTATTTTGGTTACTGTAGCCCTGCACAAAAGTTTGAGTTTGAAATCAAGTAACAGGATGCCTCCAGCTTTGTTTTTTTCTTAGGATTGCCTTGGCTATGTGAGCTCCTTTTTTGTTTCCATATAAATTTTAAAAGTTATTTTCTAATTCTGTGAAGAATGTCATTTGATAGAAATAGCATTGAATCTATAAATTGCTTTGGGCAACATGGCCATTTTAACAGTATTGATTATTCCTATCCATGAGCATGGAATGTTTTTCCATTCGTTTGTGTCATCTCTGATTTCTTTAGCAGTGTTTTGTAATTCTTGTTATAGAGATATTTCACCTCTCTAGTTAGCTGTGTTCCTAGGAATTTTATTCTTTTTGTGGCTATTGTGAATGGGATTGTGTTCTTGATTTGGCTCTCAGCTTGATTGTTGTTGGTGTATAGGAATGATAGTTATTTTTGCACATTGATTTTGTGTCCTGAGATTTTGCTGAAGTTGTTTATCAGCTTAAGGAGCATTTGGGCTGAGACTGTGGGGTTTTCTAGGTACAGGGTCATGTCTGCAAACAGGGATTGGTTGACTTCCTCTCTTCGTATTTGAGTGCTTTTTGTTTCTTGCCTGATTGCTCTGGCTAGGACTTAAGTACTGTGTTGCATAGGAGTGGTGAGAGAGGGCATCCTTGTCTGGTTCCGGTTTTCAAGGGGAATGCTTCTAGCTTTTGCCCGTCAGTATGATGTTGGTTGTGGGTTTGTCATAGCTTATCCCTTTATTATATTTGTGTTTCTGTTGGAAACAGATGCATCATTTCAGCTTTTAGTGTCTTTTTCAAAAACATAACTGATAATAATAACCAGATCTTCATATTGTAGAAATTTTGAATCAGGAAATTGTGAATGCATTGTTTTAAAAACATAAACCCTAGAACCAAACTGTCTGGGCTCAAATCTCAGCTCCACCATTTGCTAGCTGTACGATTTCAGATTACTTAACCTTTCTCTGCTTACATTTCTTATTCTTATATAAAATGGGGATAATAAGGGTAACTTTCTCTTAGTCCAAAAGAACCTGGCACATAGAAAGTACCACTGCTGCTGCTGCTACTGCTATTGCTGCTGCTGTGTTATTGTATCCATACCACATTTCTCCAAAATCTTCTCTAACACACCCCAAACGTACCACTGTCTCGGCTGAATCATTGAGTCCAGAATATGTTGAAAGAGAGTCACATTTATATTTTCATTCTTGATTATAGCCAGAAGGCCAAGAAGTGACATGTAGACATATTTCTAAATGAAAGAGTGAAGATACAAATTAAAACCAAACTAGGAGATAAAGTGATTTGATAGCATTCCTGTTTAAGAATCTATTCTGAGGCCGGGCGCGGTGGCTCAAGCCTGTAATCCCAGCACTTTGGGAGGCCGAGGTGGGTGGATCACGAGGTCAAAAGATCGAGACCATCCTGGTCAACATGGTGAAACCCCGTCTCTACTAAAAATACAAAAAATTAGCTGGGCATGGTGGCGCGTGCCTGTAATCCCAGCTACTCAGGAGACTGAGGCAGAAGAATTGCCTGAACCCAGGAGGCAGAGGTTGCGGTGAGCCGAGATTGCGCCATTGCACTGCAGCCTGGGTAACAAGAGTGAAACTCCGTCTCAAAAAAAAAAAAAAAAAAAATCTATTCTGCACTGCCCCTCCTGTCCCACATTTATTTTGCAGAAGATACTGGTTTTTCTTTTTAACGTAAGCCTTAGCATCAAGGGCATGAGACTTATGCTTCATTTTGATTGTATAAGATTTTCCTTGGCAATGCTGCTGATCTATGCCAAAAGTCTGGGATGTATGCACCATTTCTGGGTGAGTTTTCTGATTGAACTAGGCTTAATTAGATTCTCTTTTCTTTTGTTTTCTCTTTAAAATCTTGGAAACCATTTTGTTGTTACTGGGTTGTAAGGCTGAACATGTTTGCTTAAGTAAATCTCTTGGGATCTAATCTGGCATCCACTCAGGTCTTGTTAAATGAGAGCTTTAAAAGCCTCTTGCTGAGTGGGCTTCATCATTGTTGACCAAATGTTTCAAGATGTAGGCACAAAGTGGTTTTTTCAGTTTTTCAAGTGTAGTGTAATTTTGAAGTAATTTTTGATTTTCTACTTTAAAAGATTAAAAAACACAGGAGTGACAAGTTTAACAAGGTCATGGTCATTTTGTTTCTTTCTAAATTTCTGCTGCCCATCTGGGTTACTTGGAAGCAATGCTGAACTTATGTGACTGTTTTTATCTGTAAGAAGCAGCAAGATTTTTCTTTTCATATAAAGCAACTAGGTAGCAGTTGTCTTCTTCCAATGGATATGTAAAAAGGGGATGTAGTCCCTTCAGATTACTCTTGGCTCTTCACCCCCTCCTCATCCAGGAAAGCAGATTTTTGTTTTTATTAAACAGATTTTTAATTTAAGCAGATTTTAAATTTATTCAGTCATCTGTTTTTTTATATTATGTACCCACCATTGATGCATACTGGCATGCAGATAAATTAAAGTTAAATTCAGAAAAATTGACTGCAAGAATTCTTAAAGACTATATTGTGGTATACACAGAAACCAATTTCCTGTAGTCAAAATTGAGATAATAGAAAAGTAGAATTGTCTTAATTCATAATAGTATAAGTATGAGGCAGTTGGAATCAGCAGGAGATCTGTCTGGGGCAGCCTTGACAATCAGAGCAGAGCCATGTCCCAGAGTCAGCCAGACCAATGACCATCCACAGTTGTGGAGGTGTTGAAAACCTGCACAGTGAAAGTCCTGCTAGTGCTATGCATTTGTGCTGAATGATTGCATGTACTTCCATTCCCCTCAGCTCTTTTTCATGGGAACTATACCTTCTTAGAACTTAGATTATTAAATATGAAAAATAGTTCTGCCTAAGTTTCCTTTTTACTTTGGAGATAGGAACCCTGAAAGATAACCAAAATCACTATTCTTATTTTATAGATTTGGCAACTGAAGCTAGAGACATTACGTGGTTTACACAAAATCACTCATGACTTACTGGCTGAGCTACAACTAAGCCTGGGTCTCTGGCTTCCCAAATTAGTATTCCTTTCACTGATCCATGCTGTCTTTGCTTATCCATTCAATTAGCAAATGTAATTGAAGGGACTGTAATTAGTTTGGCTTCTAAAGGCTTTTGTAGTTGGTGTCATACTGGCAACAAGGTTGATTTTTTTTTTTCTCCCAGCTTTTGAGTCATGGCCAGATTTTGTCAGTTAGTTATTTCAGGGTCTTGAAGTCATCACATGGATGGCAAGATTACTTGAATGTCTGCTTATCTGTCTAATAAACATGCCTTTGTAGTACAAATTAGAGACTGGTATGATGTACCAGATATATATGTGTGTGTGTGTGTGTGTGTGTGTGTGTGTGTGTGTGTGTAGTTATTAGATATATAGCAGTTGTGACCAGTACGGTGGTGACATTCCAGCTATCACTTCCATTGTGTGTTTTTTTCTGGGCCCGTGAGCTTTGACACTACTTTCCTATATAATTGAGGGGTTAACAGTATTCTGGCATTGCAGCCATCTCAAGAAGCAGATGCTAAGGACGCAGGGTGCTGATTGGCCACCCCGTGCACTTGGCAAGTGCCTGAATTGGCACTGCCAATTCATGGGATCAAGAAACTTGGAGGTGTGAAATACCCTTAGGTCTGTGAGCTAATTGTTGGTGCCCCTTCAGGGCCCCTCTAAAGGAGTTGTGTGGATGGAATTTAATTTCTTTCAGTAGGCGAGAACTCAATTCCTAAGAGGAAGTCGGAAATTATCTCTTAGACTTCAGGACTTACTGATGTCCCTGAAAGATCTAGAAGGATAGAGCTGCAATAGAAGGAAAGCATGCCATTGTTTTGCATTCTGTTTATTGGAGTAGAGATGAACAAATGGGACTGTCTAAGTAACATATATTTTTGGTATAGTACAGGAGTAGAGAAGTATGACTACTATAACTTTTTTCTTTTTTTTTTTTTTGAGACGGAGTTTCGCTCTTGTTACACAGTCTGAAGTGCAATGGTGTGATCTCAGCTCACCGCAACCTCCGCCTCCTGGGTTCAGGCAATTCTCCTGCCTCAGCCTCCTGAGTAGCTGGGACTACAGGCACGCGCCACCATGCCCAGCTACTTTTTTGTATTTTTAGTAGAGACGGGGTTTCACCATGTTGACCAGGATGGTCTCGATCTCTTGACCTCGTGATCCACCCACCTCGGCCTCCCAAAGTGCTGGGATTACAGGCGTGAGCCACCACGCCCGGCCAACTTTTTTTTTTTTTTTTTTTTTTTTGTTAACATTTCACTGAGCTCTATTTTTCTTGAGTAAACCTGAACTGTTTGCCAGGAAATAGTTGCCTCTTCTAGAGTGTCAATATTTATGCAGGTATAGGAAAGGTTTTCATGCATCTTAAGTACTTATTTGTCATTTGATGGAAAATTTTTTAATTTTTAGAATTATTTGTAGCAAATTCTGATTATATATCAAAATACACAGGTCGACTGTATCTCATTGTAGATTCTAAAATGCTGCATTGTCTTTAGAGTGAAACATGAAAAGAGAATATCCTTTTTTGTTTATTTTAGAGTCAGAGATGTTTTATAATATGATTTGCTGCCTTGTTAATACACAGTATGCCAGGATACTTGATTAACTGAAATTTTAAAGGGTGACTTATTAAACTTCTTTTCATTAAAGCTGTATTTATCCTGAATTTGATTTAAAGCTGATAGTCTCTTGGGGAAAATTGAAATGTAATTACTTCTAGCTCTTAATATTTAGATTACACTCTGTATTTGGCTTTCTATTTCATTTTCATCAAATGCACATTAAAGATAAAAAGAAAATGTGTGTAAACTTCTACCACTTGAAAAACAGAGGCATTCCTATTCATAAGACGCTTACATGTCACTTCACATTTTTTAGTAGAAAATATGTTTCTACATGCATAATATATGTAGGAATATGTTAGTTTTTACATATGTAAGTCATTCTGGAGAGAAATGCTCAATAATCTGCCTGATAGTCTTTTTTTTTTTTAATAAAGAGAAAAAAGGCTTTTAAGGAAGATACTGTGACAGTTGAGATGCTGGATTTCTTTCCCTTTTTTTCTTTTTTTTTTTCCGGAGACAGGTCTCACTCTGTTGCCTAGGCAGGCTGAAGTATAGTGGCGTGATAATAGCTCACTGTAACCTCCAACACCTGGGCTTAAGTTATCCTCCCATCTCAGCCTCCCAAGTTCCTGGGACTACTGGTGCACACCACTACACCCAGCTGATTTTTCTATTTTTTTCTGTAGAGGTGGGGTCTTGCTGTGTTACCCAGGATGGTCTTGAACTCCTGGATTCAGGCAGTCCTCCTGCTCCAGCCTCCCAAAGTGCTGGGGTTACAGGCATGAGTCACTGCACCCAGCTGATTCTTTCTATTAAAGGAGAGTTTGAGTCAAAGGAGGGAACTCCTGGTCTCCTCTGACCTCTTTGGTTGCCACTTGGCTGGCCAGGTTTATCAAGGTGAATATGTGGGAGAGAGCAATGGGTGGGGGATGTGAGTAACAGTACATCTACTCATGCATGCACCTACACAAACAGGATAGACAGTGTAACTTTATTTTGCAGTATGTTCATGGTCATTATTAAATCAGAAATGAGGGTTGAGAGAGCCCTGATACCTATTCCTGTGTCTTTGTTCTATATTTAATTTCCTTACAAGTTCCGGTAGCTCATGCCGTTAACCTTCCTGGTGGTATTCACAGTCTTTGTAGTGTTTATGTCCTTGTCCTGACCTTTTCTTTTCTGAAACAGACTTATATTTTTTCTTTTTTTGCTTGAAAATAGAGACTGGAGGATGGTAGGGATTGGGATTTGAGATTTTGTTAGGGGATTTTGCTGCCCACCAAATCACTAATGAATTTTACATTTGAGTTACTAGGTTTGTTGTACTAAAATATTTTTCTTAGTCAAAATGTGTACCAAAGAGTAGGCTGTATAGGAATCCAACTAGGAAGAACCCATGAGAAGTATGTCTATTCCCAGGACTGCTGGGTTTTGCCCTTTTAGCCTCAACTCCCTTCACACTTTTAAAAATAAACCATAGATTTGATTTCACAGAAACTGCATCTGTGTATAATGATGTGCCTTTATTTGGGGCAGTAAGCTTTTTTTTTTTTGGTCATTTGGGAACAAGGATTAGTTTGTATGCACTGTCACTATTATAGGCATGCATGAAAAGTGGATCCTGTTTATGCTCTAGAAACTGCTTACATTTTAATTTAAATAATGTACCTTTGTCATTTTTTTTAAAGGTAGTATCTTCCCCAGCAGATGTTGCTGAAAAAGCTGACAGAATTATTACAATGCTGCCCACCAGTATCAATGCAGTAGAAGCTTATTCTGGAGCAAATGGGATTCTAAAGTATGTATTTCTCAACTGTGGGTATTTTCTTCTTAGGATAGTTCATGAATTTCATGTGTTAGAGCTATTAGGAAATTACAGTTTTGTCTGTTAAGCCTTTCTATACAGCTTCCTTTTTTTATAAAGTGAATAGTGTAGTGGGTTTTCTCTTTGTAAAAGGCTTATTTTTTTAACTGACATCAAGTATGTGACATTGTGAATAAATTCTTTTGGTTCTGTTTCTTTCCTTTAACTCTTGTATTAAATTTACCCTTTCATTGGTAATATGTTTAAGAGACATTTAAAGCTTACATTTTAAACCATGCAACTATTAATAATAAAATTTTCTTACAGCTTATAGAAATTCAGGGAAAGTGTTTTATGAAAAATATAGTCAAACACTGGGAAGAACACCATTGTTAACATTTTATTATATGAAAAAGTTATTGTATGTCTTATGGGTTAGTACATCTGTAGTAAGAACTTTGGGAAGTTGGAATTACTTTGGGAGGTTGGAATTAAGGTTAGTGTAGCTCTTTATGTCAGCGGTTGCAAATTATTTTTGGGAAGAATCAGACTTTGTCAATGACCTTGAGCAGTAGGATGTAAATAACTCCCACAAACTTGGCGTTCCAGTAATAGAACACAAGGCATAAATCGGTTAAGTAAAATACAGCTTAGGTCAGAGTTTCCTAACCAGTGCCTATCTTCTCTGGCTCTAGAAACTTTTTGGTTAATTGCTGCTTGTTGCTAAACCCTTGCAGTTATGTTAGGATGTCAGTGGTTGAATTCCTAACTTAGTTTTGTCATCTCACTGTTTCTATTCCTATTTTGTTAATTCAGCTTCAGCAAAGAGCTAGAGCAAACTGTAGATGCTGTAGTCACATGAAGGGCTAAAAAAAAGGGTTTAATTTCATGAAACTGTAATATGTGAAATTTGAAGTTTTTGAAAATGGAATTGTGTTAGAAAACTAACCAACTTGGAAGTAAGGAAGCAAAAGACACTTGGATATTAGGCAGAAAACTGATAAGATAAATGTTTAGATTTCAGGGAAGGTTAAAAGACACTCGTTTTGGATGGAGCTCTCAGGGCCACAGTATGTGTGGTCCGGAGGCATCCTAGCTGTCTCATTACCTAGCCTGTTTCATTTATGGTCCTGCTTTTACCTCTCAAGGAAAAGTTGCTAAGAAGAGGAGATACAGCTCTGCATTTGTTAATAGCGTTTGTTGAGGTATATAGTGACTAGCTACCAGAACAGTTTTGTTCAGGGAGTGTTTTTAAAAAGTTTGGCTTTACATTGAACTATAATTTGCTTCTTACGGGTGGTTCTTTATTTTTTCTGGGTGAGGAGCATTTCCACACACCCAGTGCATGTATAATTTTTAGGATGATTTTCCATTTGTTTAAAGGTTTAAGATCTTAAAATATTAAGATCACAGATTGATAAACAAATTTTTTTTTAGGTTAAAGAGAAACCTAAATACTCTTAGAGTATGCTATTTCTTTTCTGTGAAATATACCCAACCATTGAGTTTGAATTGTAACAATTCATATGTCTGTAATTGTTGTTTAAAGACTTTTATATGTATGTATTTTTGTTTTTATTTTGAATTGGTTTTGCTATGTTGCCTAGTCTTGTCTCCAATTTATGGCCTCAAGTGATCCCTCTGCCTTGGCCTCCTAGAGTGCTGGGATTATAGGCATGAGCCACCATGCCTGGTTATGTTTAAACCATTTTGTGTGCTATTTTTAAAATGGATTTTTCTTTTTAGTAGTTTTTATCAATGATTTTTCTGTTGTCTTCTTCAGTATTTATATTTATTCAGTTTTAATTTTCTAATCATGATTCCATGTCTTCTGGGTTAGTATACTTATGGTAAGAACTTTGGAATGTTTGGCCAGGCGCAGTAGCTCACACCTGTAATCCCACCACTTTGGGAGACCAAGGCAGGATGATTGGTGGAGCCCAGGAGTCCAAGATCAACCTGGGCAACATGATGACGCCTCATCTCTATATAACATTTAAAACTTAGATGGGTATGGTAGCATGCACCTGTGGTCCCAGCTACGTGGGAGGCTGAGGTGGGAGACCCTGTCTTTTTCTTTTTTTTGAGACGGAGTTTTGCTCTTGTTACCCAGGCTGGAGTGCAATGGCGCGATCTCGGCTCACCGCAACCTCCGCCTCCTGGGTTCAGGCAATTCTCCTGCCTCAGCCTCCTGAGTAGTTGGGATTACAGGCACGTGCCACCATGCCCAGCTAATTTTTTGTATTTTTAGTAGAGACGGGGTTTCACCATGTTGACCAGGATGGTCTCGATCTCTCGACCTCGTGATCCACCCGCCTCGGCCTCCCAAAGTGCTGGGATTACAGGCGTGAGCCACTGCACCCGGCCGAGACCCTGTCTTAAAAAAAAAAAGAACTTCATAAAGTTTGAATTAAAGGTTAGCCATAGCCCTTTAAAGAAATTATAATTGGCCAGGTGCGGTGGCTCACGCCTATAATCCCAGCACTTTGGGAGGCTGAGGCAGGTGGATCACGAGGTCAAGAGATGGAGACCATCCTGGTCAACATGGTGAAACCCCATCTCTACTAAAAATACAAAACATTAGCTGGGCATGGTGGCGCGTGCCTGTAATCCCAGCTACTCAGGAGGCTGAGGCAGGAGAATTGCCTGAACCCAGGAGGCGGAGGTTGAGGTGAGCCGAGATTGCACCATTACACTCCAGCCTGGGTAACGAGTGAAACTCCGTCTCAAAAAAAAAAGAAATTATAATTTAGGTTAGAATTTCTTAGCCAGTGAAGATAGACACGGCCTTACAGATAACAAGGAAATTATGTAGGTATATGTTTTGTACTAAGAGTAAAATGAAAATTTTTTCTGTAAGAATACCATTTAAATATTGATGCAAAATATGATATATGAAGTCTCTTTTCCCCTTATAGTGTTTATACATAAGTTACTCTAAAAAGCCAAAAAGACTGTGAGGTTTTCAGATTCTTTCATATATTTCCCTTTCTACCTGTTTGATATTTTGTCATTAGAAAGTTATAATTATAGAAGAATATGCCATCCTGACACAAATGGCTAGATTTCAATTGCTTATCTTTATTCTACAGAGTGGAAATAACATGGATATATGAAATTGGCTTGTTAAAGACAAATAAATTACTTTTTAATGACTCAACTATTTTACAAACAAAAATTTAAGTCCTATCAAATACCCTTTTAAAGTTAAAAGGTGTTTTAAATTGCTTACATCGTAGCCTCATGTTTATTATTATGGTTAGTGTGTATTTCGTCTGAAATCAGAATTTATACCATGTAGTATATGAGTTTTTTTTGGATTTTTGGAAGAAGTTTGGGTTTACTTTTGAGCTATAGTTGATCTAAAAAAGAACATGAGATTTTAAAACCTGTTCTAATTAATAATGCTTTTAATACTAAACTAAAAACCTGCTTGACATATGGCAGCTTTTTAGCAGTTTCTAATTCTGTAGATAGTTGCATGAAATTTTTACTCAGAGTTGTAAACGAGAAATATTTTTATTTATTTATTTATTTAGAAAAGTGAAGAAAGGCTCATTGTTAATAGATTCCAGCACTATTGATCCTGCAGTTTCAAAAGAATTGGCCAAAGAAGTTGAGAAAATGGGAGCAGTTTTCATGGATGCCCCGGTTTCTGGTGGTAAGTGGTAGCTAAAATTTGTGCAAACCTATTTCTTTTTGTCAAAAGCAGCAGTTACAGTTTTCTGGTAACATATGGATTTGTGGTAGTTATTTTTAGACCTGTTACAGGATTCTCACTCATTAAAAATAAAAACAAACTGACATTTTATTTAGTACTCTTAAGTCTAAATAACATTGTTAGTCTTAAACTCAGATAAAACGATGTCACAACTTTGAAGTGTAGTGAATTTTTGGTCCATTTACTGTGGATAGGAATACATCCGTTTTTAGAAAAACATTTTTGGAACTCATTGATCAAAAATACCTACAAAAATACTAATAAGCAGTTTTAAGGTTGGTATTAGTGCGATGTTTATTGGATGGAATCAATAAACTGAATAGATCTTTCTTAGAGTGGTTCTAGAGTTGAATTTGAAAATTGATATGGTACAAATGATCTTGCCATTGATTTTCTTTAGCTTCAAGAGTACAACCTGAAATTATAATCTGATAATAAAAAATATCAATTTGATTTTTAAAATACAATCTGAGATCACTTTGAAATTATTCTTTTGTTCTTATCAAGCAATTTTTAAACTTTGGTTTGTCGTTTTAGGGCATAAAAATGCTAATATAATTGAATACCCTTGAGTCTGCACTATATAGTAGATTAAAAGCTTTGTGCAGGGATGATTTGTGATAATTTGTTGGTTGACACATGATCGTTATGAGGTTAACTATTGTATCATAGCAGCTTATTTATACTGGTCTTATTGTTACTATGTTTCTATTTATAACATGGTTTGTTACAAACTGTTCCACTTCTCCACTTAAATACACTGGTTTAAAAATTACTGTATTTTAACTAAAGTTAAATGAAAGTGTTTTAAGTCCATTAGGTTTGATTGTTTGTTGCATGGTGGCAGACCAGTATGCAGACACAATGGGATTTGCAGTAGAGAGAGAGTTTAATAATTGTAGGTCAGTCAAATGAGGAGACAGAGGAACCTTCAAATTTGCCTCCCTGAAGGGCTTGGGGATGGAGCTTTTAAAGGGTCTGAACAAGTAGGTGATGGGCTAAAAGGTGGGGATTGCTGATTGATCAAGAAGCAAGGGGCGAAGTCCTGGGACAGGGAGATGAAGAAATGGCAGTCCTGTGCAGAGTTGGTTCCTTGGTTGAGGTCTTTAGACTGGTTGGCTTCAGCCATTCTGCTGGAATTCAGGATCTGAAAAACACCATAAGCAGTTCTAGGGTAAAAAGGTCCAGTGTCAGAGATTCTGTCTATAGGAACAATAGGGGAGCACGTGGTCAGCATTCCACATGACTCTTGGTTAGTTAGCAGCTACAGGGAAGTGGGTTGAAGTACCCCAGTGCACCCTGGTCAGTGCCTGACTATAATTCTGCCTAAAGACTGGCTTGTAGTTCTCCATCAACTCCTTGAGGGTGGTTTCTAAAGGGCTGGGGGGAAAGCATGGCTTAGATACTCAAAATGGGCCCACAGTTTTATAGAAGCCCTGTTGCTCATCAATCTTGAAACATGGAATTTTTGAGATCATTTGAACAAAACTGAAGAATTTCTCCCCATCCCTTTCTCTCAAGTCTTCATCTATTTCCTTTTCCAGACTTTTAAAAATGCATCATGGATTTATATATAGATACATACAGATAGAATAGTATTCTAAAACTGTAAATGGGAACATAACTATACTTTTATTATTATGTGGTTAGTATTTTAAAGAGCAGTTAAAAAAGAAACTCAGATGAATTTGAAATATTGATTTTTGAGAAGCAATTGGTTTCTTCAGTCAAGTGTTTTCCCCTGCTTCCTGCTAAGTATTATTCTGGGGAGTAAAGTAAGAATTATTACTTAATGAGTTTTCTAACCTATGGAGTAACAATTTGAAAAATTTCCTCTGGTTTCATTTTGATACTTAGTAGATCCACTGTGTGATGGCTCCTGCATACATTATCCTTATTAGAAATAATACCATTGTATTTAAGTGCTATGTGACTTCTTTTAAAAATCGAACCTAAGTAATGCTTAAACTGTTATATTTATCACCCTGAAACCAATGTGAAGAACCATTTTAATATTGATGTAGTTATCACTCTGTGGTATAGATAGTAGTTTATAAAGCACTTTGGCATACCTCAACCTATTTGGTGTTTCTTTTTGTTTTTGTTTGTTTGTTTTAATTTTTAATTTTTGTAAGTATATAACAGGTATATATATATATCAAAACATTTCATCTACCCCATAAGTATATATATATTTATATATATTTATATATATATATTTATATTTTTATATATATACTTATTTATATTTATATAATATATATACTTATGGGGTAGATGAAATGTTTTGATACTGGCATGCACTGCGTAATAATCACGTCATGTAAAATGAGGTTGGTGCTTCTTTTTGAAGCTGTCAAACTGTGTATCTGTTTTTTGAGATGGAGTCTTGTTCTGTTGCCTGGGCTGGAGTGTAGCGGCATAATCTTGGCTCACTGCAACCTGTACCTCCTGAGTTCAAGCAGTTCTCCCTGCCTCGGCCTCCCGAGTAGCTGGGATTACAGGCGCCTGCCTCCACACCTGGCTAAGTTTTGAATTTTGTAGTTGAGACAGGGTTTTGCCATGTTGGCCAGGCTGGTCTTGAACTCCTGACCTTAGGTGACCTGCCTGCCTTGGCCTCCCAAAGTGCTGGGAATACAGGTGTGAGCCACCATGCCTGGCCTCAAACTGCACGTTTTTGTCAGAGCCCACATCACGCTGTATTTATAGCCTATGATTTTCTTCCTCTTGAGTTTAAGCTTTTTAAGTTTATAGAGTAAGTTTTTTTCCCTCGATTTAAAAAAATTTAATATTGAATATATGTATAAGATATTTATAAAATACTTGTGAGGTATAAAGTATAAGTATACATTGGACTAATACATACCCCTACTCAGTTTAAGAAATAGAGCCTTACTATTTATTACCTTGGAAGTTCCTGCTTCCCCTATCGTATATTCTTTTCTCTCTGATGAGAGAACCAGCATCCTGAATTTTGTATCTTATTCCCATGCTTTTCTTTATAGTTTAACTCCATATGTTTTTATTTCTAAACAGTAGTTTATTTTCCACTATTGGAACGTTATAGAAATGGAATTGTAATGAGCATGTTCTCTGACTTGCTTTTTCACTTTACATTGTATTTCTGAGTTTCATCCCTAGTGTTACTAGAGCCCCTGGCTCACTTGCCGCCTTTGTGAGAATTAGTACGGGGTACCTCTTGCCAGGCACAGTGGCTCATGACTGTAATCCCAGCACTTTGGGAGGCTGAGGTGGGCAGATCACCTGAGGTCGGGAGTTTAAGACCAGCCTGACCAACATGGAGAAATCCCATCTCTACTAAAAATACAAAATTAGCTGGGTGTGGTGGTGCGTGCCTGTAATCCCAGCTACTCAGGAGGCTGAGGCAGGAGTATCGCTTGAACCTGGGAGGTGGACGTTGTGGTGAGCCAAGATCACACCATTGCACTCCAGCCTGGGCAACAAGAGCAAAACTCCGTCTCAAAAAAAGAAAAAAAGAGAGAGAGAGAAATAAAGGAAAAGAAAGAAGGAAGGAAAAGATAAAGGAAGGAAAGGAAAAGAAAGGAAAAGAAAGAGGTATCTCTCTGTAGCAAAATAGCCCTTCAGGTGAGCAAAATTAACCTTTGTGTAAAGAAAAAGGTACTCCTTTCTCTGGACACATGTAGCCCTATGTTAGTGTTTGTAGTTTGACACATTGAATGTGGATTAAATGTCAGCCCTTGCTCACCCCTTTGGCTAGATGCCCACGTGTAGTACATAAAATGTACTGCCATTACGTGGTTGTTAACATGTAGTTCACTAATTTTAACTGCTCTGTAGTATTCCTCTATGTAAATACATCACTATTTCTTCTTTCTACCGTGATATACATTTGGGTTATTTCCAAGTTTAAAAAAATATTATTCGCATTCCTATACACCATGGAAAGGTGTGGTTTTTTTTTTTTGTTTTTTTTTGTTTTAAAAGGCAGAGTTTCCTTTCTGTTGCCCAGGCTGGAGTGCAGTGGTGAGATCTTGGCTCATTGCAGCCTCTGCCTCCCAGGTTCAAGCGATTCTCCTGCTTCAGCTTTCCAGTAGCCAGGATTACAGGTGCCCACCACCACTCCCAGCTAATTTTTTGTATTTTTAGTAGAGACTGGGTTTCACCATGTTGGCCAGGCTGGTCTTGAAGGACAGGTGTCTTTTTAGTCTCTGTTTTTCCAGTGTAATGCTTGACCTCCTGGACTCAAGGGAGCCTTCTTAGTAGCTGGGACTACAGGTGTATGCTACCACACCTGACTAATTTTAAATTTTTTTTGTAGAGATGGATTCTCACTGTGTTGCCCAGTCTGGTATTGAACTCCTGGGCTCAAATGATCCTCTCACCTTGGCCTTCGAAAGTGCTGGGATTATAGCTATGAGTCGTGGTACCTAGCCTTTATTTTCATCTTAATTTCTTAGTCAAACCAGTGGTCATTCAGGAGCGTGTTTCCCCCAACCCCACTCATCTATTTGTATAGTTCTTCTTCGTATTCATTTTAGTTTTATTTTATTGTGGTCTGAAGAGATGGTCTGAAGAGATACTTAACATGTTTTCAGTTTTTTTTTTAAGTTATTCAGGCTTATTTTGTGGCCTAATAAAAGGTCTATTCTGGAGAATGTTTCATATACTGATAAAAAATGTATATTCTGCAACTGTTGGATAGAATGTTTTGTAAATGTCTGTTAGGACCATTTTGTCTAAACTCCAGTTTAAATTCAATGTTTATTTCTTGATTTCCTGTCTAGGTGATCTGTTTAATGTTGAGACTTGAGTGTTGATGTCCTCCACTATTACTGGGTCTCTCTTTTTTGATCTAATGATACTTGCTTTATGAATCTGAGTGTTCCACTGTTGGGTAGATATATGTCTGTAATTGTTATATCATCTTGCTGGATTGATTCCTTTTTCATTATTTAATACCCTACAATTAGTTAATTGTCTTTTTTTTTTAACTGTTCTCGATTTAAAGTCTTTTATCTGATGTAAGTATATAACTACTCTTGCTTGCTGTTGGTTTCCATTTGCATGGAATGTCTTTTTCCATTCTTTTACTATCAGTCTATATGTGTCTTTGTTAGTGAACTGAGTTTCTTGTA
Organism: Saimiri boliviensis; assembly: GCF_048565385.1. Taxonomy (NCBI): domain Eukaryota; kingdom Metazoa; phylum Chordata; class Mammalia; order Primates; family Cebidae; genus Saimiri; species Saimiri boliviensis. The sequence continues at coordinate 94,087,823 of NC_133458.1, read as the reverse complement.
AGCAGTTGGATTGTGTTTTGGTTTTTTTTTTTTTTAGATCCATTCAACCATTGTGTATCTTTTAAGTGGAGAATTTAATCTGTTTAGTTATTATCAAGGTTATTGATATGCAAGGCTTTGTCCCTGTTATATTGTTAATTATTTTCTGATAGTGTTATATATTTTGTTTCTTTCTTTTTCTCTCCTTTTTAGTCATTATGGCATAGTGGATGTCTGTACTGGTACCATTTGAGTCCTTTTTTCTTTGTGTGGTTGCTTTGCCAGTGAGTTTTATATTTTCGTGTGTTTTCATGATGGTACATGTCTTTTTGCTTCCAGGTTTAGGATTCCCTTGATTATTTCATGTAGGACTGGGCTAGTGGTAATGAATTCCCTGAGCATTTGCTTCTCTGGGTGGGTGTGTGTGTGTTTTCCTGTCAGCACTTTGACTATATCATCCAGTTCTCTTCCAGCCTATAAAGTTTCTGCTGATAAATCTTCTGTTATTCTGATGGGGTTCCCTTTACAGGTGACTAGGTAGTTTTGTCTTGCTGTTTAGCTTTGACTATTTATTTATGTATTTATTTAGTTTTTAGAAACAAGTTCTCAATCTGTTGCCCAGGCTGAGTGCAGTGGTGTGATCCCTTGAACTCCTGGGTTCAAGCGACTCCCCTGTACCTCAACCTTCTGAGTAGCTGGGACCACAGATACACATCACCATGCCCAGCTAATTTAAAATTTTTGTAGTGACGGGATCTCAGTATGTTGCCCAGGCTGACTTCAAACTCCGGGGCTCAAGTGCTTCTCCACCTTGGCTTCCCAATGTGTTGGGATTACAGGTGTGAGCGACCACATCCCGCTGGCTTCGACTTTAGACAGTCTGATTAAAATTGCAGGGAAGATCTTTTAGCATTGTATCTTTCTGGGGATTGTTGAACCTCCTGTATCTGAATATCTAAATCTCTTGCTAGACTTAGTTTTCATCTATTATTTTGTTAAATAGATTTTCTAATATTTTCATTTTCTCTTCGTGTTTGGAAATACTAATAATTTGTATATTTGGTCTCTTTATGTTGTCCCAAATGTCCTGAATGCTTTACTCATTCTTTTTAATTCTTTATTTTTGTCTGACTGCATTATTTTGAAGATCTGTCTTCAAATTCTTAGCCTTTTTATCTTTCTGCTTGCCTAGATTTTTGTTGAAGCTTTCTCTAATGTATTTTATATTTCCTTCAATAAATTCTTCAGTTCCAAAGTTTCTGCTTGGTTCTTCTTAAAGATATCTATCTCTTTAGTAAATTTCACATTCATATGCTTAATTGTTATTCTCATTTGTTTGCATTGTGTTTCAGAATTAATCTGAGCTTCTGTAAAATCAATATTCTGTCCTGATGAATCTGCAAGAAAAAAAAATCAATATTCTAAATTTTTATCTGGAATGTTGAAGAGTTTTAAACATTAAAATACATTGTTGGAGAATTGTATTCATTTGGAGATGTCATATTTTCTTGCCTTTTCATGTTTTCTGTGTCCTCATGTTGATATCAGTGCATCTGGTATAACAGTCTCTTCTTCCTATTTTTGAGTTTACTTTTTGTAGGAGAAGACTTTTTCTTTTTCTTTTTTTTTTTTTTTTTTTTGAGATGGAGTTTCACTCTTGTTACCCAGGCTGGAGTGCAATGGCGCGATCTCGGCTCACCGCAACCTCCACCTCCTGGGTTCACGCAATTCTCCTGCCTCAGCCTCCTGAGTAGCTTGGATTACAGGCATGTGCCACCATGCCCAGCTACTTTTTTTTGTATTTTTAGTAGAGACGGGGTTTCACCATATTGACCAGGATGGTCTCAATCTCTTGACCTCATGATCCACCCGCCTCGGCCTCCCAAAGTGCTGGGATTACAGGCTTGAGCCACCGCGCCCGGCCGACTTTTTCTTAAAGATGTATCTGTGGTATGATTGAGCAGGGCTCTTTGACTTTGATTCTGGTTGCATGCAGTATTGTAGTTGCTGCATGGTTTCTATGGCTGTAAATAACTTTACTAGTATCTGTTATTTCCTTGGAAAGTTAGAGTGCAGTTATTAGTGGAAGCTGTGGTGAAGTTGTGGTATGGACTGGGAAGCCAGGTAGGCCAGTCTTTAGGCCCTAGTGGTGGCAGCAGTGGGCTGTGCATGCCTTTGTTTCCCAGGGCAATGTGTGATGGATATAGTTTGGATATTTGTCCCCCCAAGTCTCATGTTGATATGTAATCCCCAGTGTTGGAGGAGAGGCCTGGTGGGAGGTCATCGGGGCAGAGTTCTTGTGAATAGTTCACCATTATCCCCTTGGTGCTGTCCTCACAGTAAAGAGTAACTTCTCAGGAGACCTGATTGTTTAAAAGTGTGTGGCATCTTACCCCTCTCTCTCTTGCTCCCACTCTGGCATGTGATATGCCAGCTCCCCCTTTGCCTTCCACCATGAGAAAAAGCTCCCTGAGGCCTGTCCAAAAGCTGCATGGATGCTGGTGCCATGCTTCCTGACAACATGGGGAACCAATAGCCAATTAAACCTCTTTTCTTTATAATACTCAGCCTCAGGTATTTATAGCAATGCAAGAACAGCCTCATACATGCTGGCACCTGTGTCAGTGGTTACCAGTGGGGGCAACTCTTGGACCTTCAGATGGCTTATTCCAGTGCCAGTAGTGGCTGTGGGGACAAGATAGGTGAGCAGGTTGTCATGTCCCTGGCCAGCCAGAGTGATGTGAGCAATGGCAGTAGGGGTGGTTTGATTACCTTCTGGGTCCCTATCAGTGTGGACTGGTGGTGGTGGTGGCTGCAATACAGGGTCAGCCCCAGAAATGCTGCTACCAGGCTTTCCTGCTCTCTGTAGCAGCAGTGCCGCAGTGCTATACAGAGTGGTGCAGGGGGCCCTGTCTTTGCATATGAGCCTTGGCATGGAAGCCATGCTGCCAGTGGGGTTTCAGTCACCACCCACCTCCCCAGATAGGTAGCCCTCCAATTTGCCTGGCCCAGCCTCCAGTGGTAGCAGGAACAGGTATACAGAACAGGGGCAGGGGTACCATTCTGTATGTGAGAGATTGATCAAAGAGGCTGTCCCACTAGTGGGAGAGGACTTCACTCTTCCCTTGCAAAGCCAAGCACAGGTTTTTGTCATTGCTGGGCTTGGGAGTCACTTCTCATGGCCCCCTATAGAGAGCTGTCAGATACTGTAGAGTGTGCTTGGGTTTCCTTTGTCCCAGGTACTGCCTTTCAGTGCACTGCACCATTTTTTTCCCCTGGGGAGTAGTATTCCCTATGGGTTCAAGTATTTTAGATCCAGCCAGTGCTGTGCCACCACAGCCATTCCGGTCTTGGGGAATGGTGAGTGACCCAGCATGAGTTTCCTGTCTGGTGCACTGGCTGCCGTTGCAGGGTTTCCAAATCTCTACCTTTGCCAGTGTCAGGGTTCATGTAGGTAGAGGAGCTCTCCTGTGGTTCAGATTGCAACAGTCCATTGCAGAGGCGTGGACTGCCGAAGCTTTTTTACTTACTGTTTTCCTGTAATACAGAGTCCTTCGGGGCTCTTGGCTGATCTTGGTTAAGCTGGCTGTTCCCTCTCTTCTCTTTCTATGTCTCTGATGCCTTCCGTGAATTCACCCTTGAACTCTGTTGTTCTCTTCCATTTGAGTTATTTTTATTCCTAATTTTGACTCTTATTTCTGGAGAGGGTGGCTGTCCCTTATCTATAGTTAGCCATCTTGAACCAGGTAACTGAGTTTTGACCAAATTGGTGAAAATTTAATAAAAGTTGTTGGAGTGTTCTTAGGACTGCTGAGGTCAAAGGCAGTGTTGTGTCACTTAATGTTAAGCAATTTCATCATTGTTCAAACATCATAGAGTGTACTTACACAAACCTGAATCTAGGCTGTATGGCTGTAGCCTATTGCTCCTAGGCTGTAAACCTGTACAACATGTTACTGTACTGAATACTGTAGGCAGTTGTAACACAGTGGTAAGTGTTTCTGTATCTAAACATATCTAAACCTAGAAAAGGTACAGTATTAAATACAATATAAATGATTAAATATGGCACATCTGTATAAGGCACTTACCATGAATGGAGCTTGCGAGTCTGGAAATTGTTCTGGATAAGTCTGTGAGTGAGTGGTGAGTGAACGTGAAGGCCCAGGACATTACTGTACACTGCTGTAGACTTGACATACTTAGGGTACACTAAACTTACACAAAATATTTTCCTTTCTTCAATAATAAACCTTTGCTTACTATAATATTTTTACTTTAAAAAACTTTGACTTTTGTAATAATACTTAAAACAGTAACACAGTGTACAGCTGTACAAAATATTTTTCTTAATAATCTTATGAGCTTTTTTCTATTAAAAAATTTTTTTTTCCTTTTACCTTTCTTCTTTAAAAATGAAGACATGGGGACTGGGTACAGTGGCTCATGCCTATAATTCCAGCACTTTGGGAGGCCAAGGCAAATGCATCACTTGAGCCCAGGAGTTCAAGACCAGCCTGGGCAACACAGCGAGACTCCTCCTTTACCAAAAAATACAAAAATTAGTTGGGCGTGGTGGCGTGCACCTGTAGTCCCATCTACTTAGGAGGCTGAGGTGGGAGAGTCAATTGAGCCTAGAAGGTAAAGGGTGCAGTGAGCCATGATGGCACTACTGCACTATAGCCTAGGTGATAGAGTTTTCTCTATCTGTAGGGTTTTTACCTTGGATCAAAAATAATAATAATAATGAAGACATGATCACACACCTGGGCCTTTCCTAAGCCTTCACATTTACTCATTTGATATTACTGTGCTGTGGTTTGGATATATGGGCCCTCCAGACCTCATGCTGAAATTTGATCCCCAGTGTTGGAGGAGAGGCTTAATGGGAGGTGTTTGGGCCATGTAGGCAGATCCCTCGTGAATAGATTAATGGAGTTCCTTGGAGGTAAGGAGTGAGTGAACTCTCACTCTTTTAATTCCCACAAGATCTGGTTGTTAAAATGAGTTTGTCTCCTCTTCCTCCTTTCTCTTGCTTCCTCTTTTGCCTGTGATCTCTGCACATGCTGGCTCCCCTTCACTTTTTTCTGCCATGAAAGGAAGCAGCCTGAGGCCCTCAGAAAAGGCATTGGTGCTAGTGCCATGCGTCTTGTAAAGCTTGCAGAACTATGACCCAAATAAACTTCTATTCTTTATAAATTATCCAGTTTTGGGTACTCCTTTATAGCAACTCTAAATGTACTAAGACACATTGTCTTCCACTTCTACATCTTGTCCCACTGGAAAGTCTTCAGGGGCAATAACAGGCGTGGAGCCATCATGTCTTAAGATAACAATGCTTCTGGGATACCTCCTGAAGGACCTGCCTGGGGCTGTTTTACAGCTTACTTTTCTTTATCAGTAGAAGGAATAGACTGTATTTACTCTAAAAATATAGTAAATCCATAAACTAGTAGCAGAGTTATTTTATTTTCTTTAGCAAGTATTATGTGCTGTACATAATTGTATGTGCTACACGTTTATCTGACTAGCAGTGTAGTAGATTTGTTTATACCAGCATCACCACAAGCATGAATAATGTGTTGTAATGTGAATGGAATTTTTCAGCTCCATGATGATCTCCTGGGACCAGTGTTGTATATGCAGCCAGTCATTGACTGAAATGTCAATATGCAGTGCATGGATGTAGTATGTCTAGCTTTTAAATGTCTCTGTGCTCCTAGACTTCGGTTTTATTATTAGAAAGGACCTTACTAATAATTTAACTCTGTTAACATTTTATAGATGGAAAAATTGAGGTTCAAACAGGGTAAGTGACTTGCTCAGGGTTCTTTAGCTTGTTAGCAGCTCTAGGACTAGAATCAATTTCCCAACTAAATCTGATGTTCTTCCAAAACGTGTCATACCTTCTTCCCTTCAGTCTCATTCTGTGGTGGCCTCCTCTCTTTTTCATAGCAGTCATAGTTATGAGAAGGGATTCTCATAACTCCACTTGTATCCATTTTATTTACCCCAGTGACTATTCCCCTGTCTCCTGTGTTGCTAGCTGATAGGCACTTGGCATGTAGTGAAAACAGGGAATTGCCATATTTCCTAGCCCTCAGAGGCTAGTTTGTAATCTGAAAGAGGCATAACATTTCTGTTTCAGATTCACATGAGAAGAAACCATTGAGAAGCCATTATTCTTGAATCTGGAGAACTCAGGAAAGATCAGATCAGTCCTATTAGGTTAGGTCCATCCTGGAATGTTTGTTAACTGGCTCTAAGGGGCATTTGTTCTGTGGATGGATTGGGATGGAACCAGTTTTTGGGGTCTTTCCTGTTTGAGATCCTCCTGGCTTGTGCTGTTTCATCAAATAAGCCTCTAGAGAAAGAGAAGGTAAAGTGGTATTTTGACATATCTTTAACATGTTTTAGTTTAACGGGATAAGATCTGTTTTTAGGTGTAAGAATTTGTGAATTGAACAGAATTATAGTTGAAAGCAAAGGGATGAGAGGATTTTTATATAGCAACAATGATAGTACGGAATCTGTGCTATTGCAAGGACCACTGTGTTATGCTTATGTTTGTGCCTGTCTCTTTTACTAGACTGACGAGGGCAGACAACATGTCTTACTTAATTTTATATCTCCAATATATATATTCTAGGCACTTAATAAAGTGTGATTGGTTGAATCAAGAATCTTTTCTTCTTTTAAAATTCAAAATTGATAGTAAATATTTTGAGCCTTCTTGCGGTTATTCATCTTTCTGAAGCTGTCCTCCAGGTTATCTCCAGGTTATTTACCTCTCTGTGAAGTTTAAGCTAACTGCCTCTACGTTTTGTTATCAGTCAGGTAGTAGGCATATACTATGTTTAAAATGTTGTTTTGTAATATTGGGTGCCACTGTGGTGAGTGTGATTATGATCAATTTGGTGGGGATGGGGTAAGAGAAGTAGAGAAATACTCAGAACAACTTAAAGAGGAAGTTCTTTACATTAAAAGTTTAGAATTTAGAAAACCATATTAATACCATAACTTGAAAACAGTTACAGAATGCAAAATATTGCAGTATGGCAGTATTCCCAGTATTTAACAGGGTGAAGTGGAACTCTTCAGTACCAGTTTAATCTCTAACAACATTCTAGGCACTGTAAAGAAACAGTCCGCATCCCATCTGGGTTGCCTCTTAATACTTAGACTTTTATCTCATATTCAGCTTTCTAGATATTTAATGAGAGTGTAACACTAGATTTAGGCCGGGAGCAGTGGCTGACACCTGTAATCCCAGCATTTTGGGAGGCCAAGATGGGCAAATCACTGGAGCCCAGGAGTTCGAGACCAGCCTGGCCAACATGGTGAAACCCTATCTCTATCAAGAAATACAAAAATTAGCCGGTTGTTGTGGCGTGGACCTGTAGTCCCAGCTACTTGGGAGACAGAGATGGGAGAATCATTTGAACCTGGGAGGTGGAGGTTGCCGTGAGCCAATATCATGTCACTGCACTCCAGCTTGGGTGACAGAGTGAGACCTGTCTCAAAAAACAAACAAACAAACAAAATCCACTAGATTTAATTTATACAGCTGATTCCAGGCCAACAGAAAGACTTTTAGTTCTGGAAATGGAAAGTTTCTGGTAAAAATCAACTGGAAGTTTCTTAAGATGCTTCCCAGCAACAACCTAGGGGAACCAGTGGAAATTTGGAATTAGATTTGACAGTTATTTAGGACATCTTCTTTAAAGAAAAAGGGAATTAATTAATATAATTCTCCTACCACCTTTAGTTTTTTTGGTGGTGGTTGTGCTTTTATTGAAAGAAGTTTCCTTGGATGGTAGAGAGAACCTGGTTCATATCTATACGTATATATATGTATATATTCATACATATATATGAACCAGGTTCTTTCTACCATCCAAGGAAACTTCCTTCAAGGTTAATATATATATGTATATATTTATATGTGTGTGTGTGTGTATATGTATACATATATATATTTATTTTTTGAGACAGGATCTCTGTCATCTAGGCTGTGATATAATCATAGCTTACTGCGTCCTTGAACTCATGGGTTCAATCAGTCTTCTGCCTCTGGAATATCACCACCACGCCCAGTTAATTTTTAAATTTTTTTATAGGAATGGGGTCTGGCTGTGTTGCCCAGGGTGATCTCCAACTCTTGGGCTCAAGTGGTCCTCCTGCCTTGGCCTCCCAAAGTGCTGAGATTACAGTTGTGAGCCACTGTGTCTGGCTGAGCCTGGTACTTTTAGAAAGAGAATGTAACTTTAAAAATCAAGATCTACATTTCTTTCTTCAAAATATATTGTACTTGAAATTATTTATATAGTCCTTATAAGATTTATCTACTTGTTTCTTATTATACACTTTAATCTCATATTCTGTATTATGCTCACAGCATCTTTACCACAAGGGACTTGTCTCATTTTCTAGTTCATACAGTGAAGGCACTAGGGTTAAGGATTTAAAGATATTCAAAGTCCTTTGCCTCTTGAAGCTTACAGAGGAATAGAGTTAACATAAAAATAATTTCAATGATAATTGCTTTGAAGGAAAAAAAAAGGCAGGGTTTGGGAGATAGAAACAGTTTGGGAGATAGAAAGTATTGAGAGTGCTCTTTTGGATAGAGTGGATGGAATGCCCTTTCTGGAGAAGTGATACTTAAGCAGAGATCTGAATGAAAAGGTCTAGGGAAGGGTGTTTCACTGAAAGGAGTTGCTCTGTAAGGGCTCTGAGACATTGACCTAGCTTGGTGTGTTCATGGAACATTTATCGCTGCATCAACAGACTTAACAGTTGTTTCACTCAGAGTTTGTTAAATTGAATAACCTGTACTTGACTCCCCATATGTCTTAATACCATGCCTTTGTTTATCAGTTTGTTGTTTCCAAAGTAAAGTGAACTGGGCTTTATGTAAGTTAGCCCATGACACTGGTCTCATTAAGTGTGATACCCTGTTAACTTGTGCAAATCACGTTTTTATGAAAGTTGTAATCCTTGTTTAACGTCCAGTGTTGTTTAGTCATGCCATTTTGGATACATGCACTTTGATGTGTGTGTGCAGTGGATCTGCCACCACAGTGTTGGTTCCAATTTGATCAGCTCTCATCTATAATGAATGCTAGACATACAGCAAATTAAAACTATTGTTAGTGACTAATGACCAAATACTGTTCAATCTGCTTCTAGGGCATCATTATGACTTAACTGTGCTTGAATAATTGAAGAATAAACTCACTGATTGCCTAATACGTCTGTAGATTTGCCCAGACACCTTAAGTTGAAGTGACTCTAAAGTGGTACTTGTAGTTAGCCCCAGGCATTGCATGCTGGCAAGCCTCATTGATTGGCTAAACTGTATTGTTCTAGGTACAAGTTAATGTTAAAATTAAATAATTGAACTTGTGTGTATGTGTTTATATAACAGTTCCCTACCAGAAAACCAAATTTTATACTCTGCTTGGCTAAGTTTTAGTAATTTGTTTGAGGCATTCTTAGAATAAGCACAAAGCCTATTAAGAAATTTCTCTTAGAGTGCTAGGCTTGCTTGGTAAGTCTCAGTGAGTTTCATATAGACTTCATTATTGTTTTTAAAATCAACCATGCAGGCTTGGCCTTTACTGCTTACTGAACTGGCTACCTACTGTTTTTCCACTAGATCTGTATCTAATTTATGGTAAAAGGACCACAAAAAATTATTTATGTTTTGGCACCTAGCACTATTACAGTTAAGGGTCTGTTGGCATTTCCATTAAAACGTTTTCTTAGAGAAGTTTATAACTTGGCAGTTTTACTTGGCTTTGGGCTGAAACATTGCTATTTTTGTCCAAAAGCAAATTCTTCTATCAAATTTCATATAACTGAAATTGCCTTGGTTTATAATGTGTAGAGGGGGAAGGGCTATCAGAATAGGTTTTTCTTTCTGATACTCTCACAAGTGCTTTGATTATACAGTAGTTTTGCATGTGGCATTTATTCTATTTTATTTTTCAGTAAGAATTTATTTTTGTTTTACAAGATGAACAAGTTCTAGAGATCTGTTGTATAACATAGTACCTATAGTTAACAATACGGTGTTGAGTATTAAAAATTTGTTAAGAAGATAGATATTAGGGTAAGTGTTCTTAACCACAAAGCAACCACCATCACCACCACAACATGTGGGTCATGAGGAAACCTTTGGAGGTGATGGAAATATTTATTACCTTGATTGTGGTCTTGGTTTTATGGGTATTTGCATATGTCCAAACTCACCAAATTGTATACATTAAATATGTTCAGTGTATCACTTATACCTCAATAAGTCTGTTTGAGAAAGATTTTTAAAATGATTTGAAATATGTTGGTAAAATAATTCATATTCATGGCTTCCTGTCTTTAAAGAGATATAGTACTATTAGGTTTTTTAAAGTAACTTTTGGCCAGGCGCAGTGGCTCATATCTGTAATCCTAGCACTTTGGGAGGCTGAGGTGGGTGGATCACCTGAGGTCAGGAGTTCAAGACCAGCCTGGCCAACATGGTGAACCCTCATCCCTGCTAAAAGCAAACAAATAGCTGGGTGTGGTGGCCTGCGCCTATAATCCCAGCTACTCAGGAGACTGAGGCAGGAAAATCACTTGAACCTGGGAGGCTGAGGTTGCAGTAAGCCAGGATCCCACCACTGCACTCCAGCCTGGGTGATGAACAAGATTGTGTCTCAAACAATAAATAAATAGGCCGGGCGTGGTGGCTCACAGCTATAATCCCAGCACTGTGGGAGGTCAAGGCGGGTGGATCACAAGGTCAGGAGTTCAAGACCAGCCTGCCCAAGATGGTGAAAACCATCTAAAAATAAAAAAATTAGCTGGGTATGGTGGCATGCGCTGTAATCCCAGCTACTCGGGAGGCTGAGGCAGAGAATGCTTAAATCCAGGAGACGGAGGTTGCAGTGAGCCGAGATCGCCCCACTGTACTCTAGCCAGGGTAACAGAGACAGACTCAGTCTAAAATAATAATAATTATTATAATAAAATAAATAAATAAACAACTTTTTAATTAGCAACTGCCATTACTTATTATAAAATTTAAAGTACATTGTGCATTGACTTATATGAAAGGCTTGAATTATACTATCTTGAAAAATATAAAATAAGACTTTCCTTGGTCTGACTTGTTATTTAAAACTTTAGTAACGCTCATAATTAAAGTATACCTTACATTATTTGATGGACAAATCTATTTCCTTAGAAATGAGTTAAGATTGATCAGTACCAGTACACAGAATTGGGTCAGTTAAGTTAGCCATCTACATTTTCCCATAATTTTACTTATCACTCTATATCCGTAAAGTATCCTTTCTGTCTCTGGAGAATATCTTTAGCCTGGGATTTTCTACAGATTGCACAAGTAGTTCAGAAATGTTTGGTAAATAAATTCCAAGGGTTTCTTTGGAATTAGTCCTGAAAAAGAGGTGCCCATAAAAATCTTTTTACATTCTTTGGCATGCCTAAGACTGCCTTACAACAGTTGTCATAGACAAGAATTCATATATAAGGTGTTAAGTTCTTAACACTTTCAAAGACGACTGCTGACTCACTGCCCAAGATAAAACATGGTTGAGACAGCTCCAACAGTTTGTCTCCTAAAAAAATTACAGAAGAATGTGTTAGAGAAGGCAAGGTGTTCACTTTATAGTATTTTTTATTATTCCTATCATTATTTATTGTTAGTAATAATTATTATCGCTAACAACAACCTACCTTATTTCTAAAAATTTACTTTTGCAGTTTGCAATTCCTTTTTCCCCAAACCTGAAGGCCAAATTTTAATTGCATTGTAATATCCAATCAAGTAACCATTACACCAGCTGCTCTTGTCAGGCTCTATCCTGTGTGGAGGGGGAACCTGTGTTCTCTTCACATGGTTATGCTGGAAAGAATATGGATAAGGCAGGGGTCCTTCCCGAAGTAATCCCAGGGTATTTTTAATGTCCTTTAATTGCCATTCAGGATGTAAGTCAGACCAGACACAATTGGGTCTGGTCACAGTTTAGGACTACTGAACTCTGTTTATATAAAGGTAAATTTAGCAATAAATCTGAAGCTATTACTTATGTACAACTTCTTTTTCCTTAACATTTATTGATTTCTAAGCAATGTGAAATTCGTTCCAGTATACTCTGTGTATTGTATGTCTTTATTTTGTGTTGTCTGTCATCTCTGGATAGTATTGGCAGTGACGTGGGAGGAGGAGATGTAATTGAGAATTTGACAAGGGTCTTGGTACCATAATCAAACAGAAACCTTATCAGACTTATTTGAAGTTTTCAAGAAGTCTGATTTTCTTCAAGTTTGATAATGTTAACAAATGAAAAGTATTTTAAGTTTTAAGTCTGTCTTTCTACATATTTGCCATAAAACTTTGTTTTGTTTTGCATTGCTTGGGTGTTGTAGTTGAAAACATTTTAAATTTACATGCAAATTTCATAGTAGTGATTATTCCTTCAGGTCCAAGGAAAAATGTGGCAGCAGATATGCCTTCTGTCTTCTGCCTTGGAGAGATTTTAACCTGCCCTGAAGGTAGAAGATTGTTGTTGTTTTGCCTTTAGCGTCCGTTACCTCCAGGGATAGGAAAGATGTGGATTTCTTCTAGAAGAGTACTAAGAATTTTAACATTAATATCTGACATATTTTTGCATTGAGTTTTTGACTGTTAGTTTTGATCATCTTAATTATGTATCTACTACAGCCTCTAGGAGAACATTATTCCTAGGGAGATTTTTAAAATGAAACTTAATACGAGGCCAGGAGTACAAGTAATTTTATATTACTTAAGATTTCATTTCCCCTAATTCTTCTTATGTGTGAGAATAATACTGGTTCTCAAGTGACCAACATTTTAAATGTACTATGTCCATATATTGAAAGAATAGAAAACTAGTTTTGGCAGACAATGAAATAGTTAATTGGCTTTTCCAGCCAAGATAGGTTTGTAAAACTTTGTGAAAATTAAGAAATGGAAGGAAAAATATTTTTCTATTCACTAATGGCATATTTTATTAACCCTTTACCTTAGGCTATAAATTTTTTTTACAGCATTCTTTCATAAGATAAGCAGCTGGAGGAAGGAGCCTAGTTTACTGTAATTGTCAAATATCTGCAAACATTCAGATAGTTAAAATAATTATTTTCATATAAAATCCTGGGTAAAGATGAGGTTTTTCCAAAAATAAATGATAATTTGGAGAAAGGAATAAGAACGGCGACATAATTCTGACTTTGAGACCTATAATCTTTAATAGCAAGTTTTTTTGTTTATTTATTTTTATTTATTTATTTTTGAGACAAAGTCTTACTCTGTCGCCCAGGCTAGAGTATGTGGCGCGATCTCAGCTCATAGCATCCTCCGTCTCCTGGGTTCAGGTGATTCTCCTGCCCCTCCCTCTCATGTAGCTGGGATTATAGGCATGAGCTACTACACCAGACTAATTTTTTGAATTTTTAGTAGAGACAGGGTTTCACTGTGTTGGCCAGGCTGGTCTCAAACTCCTGACCTCAGGTCATCTGCCTGCCTTGGCCTTCCAAAGTACTGGGATTACAGATATGAGCCATGGCTCCCAGCCGCAGACTTTTAAAAACAGCATTTAGAAATGTTTGATTGTATCTCACAGTGTTTAATTGGACTAAACTTTTATATTCTTATTAGTACACGTATAAAATCAACAGCTTTTCATGATTCGGCATTAACATCTTAAATCTTGCACTCTGTTAGGAAATAGAGCAGTGCTGGATATTTTGAAGTTAATAGGCAAAGTCTACATTTGGTACATAAAAGTTACCTGATGCAATATTCAAGAGCTAGTGAACAAGGGTTTGGAGGGCAGGGGAGCCAGAGAACAGAGCATGCACAAGAATGACAGAGAGATTACATTGTCCTCTTCCATTTTAGTTGGTAGTTTGTTCTGAAAACTGTAAAGTTAAACTTTTTGGAGTTGTTACTATCCCAACTGGGAATGTAAAGTATATTGAACAAAATTTATTTAGCCTGTTAAAAAGTCAACCTAAAACTATAGTTAATTAGTTTATATTATTACATCACTTTTAGTAGAGACTCAGAACCAGTACAGTGTAAGAGGAGCTATTATCAGGTGAGCTGACTGCTACCCATATGGGGCTTTAAGATAATGATGAGTTTAAATTTCCTCTTAGAGCTAAGTGAGAATAAAACTGGAGGCAATAAATACTCTTGGCCAAAGCCATTAAATGAAAAAGCTGGGAATTCTCCAGCTCTTGACTTAAATTGTTTGTTTATCAGCTGGCGCCTAGTCTGGAGTCAAGAGCTGGAGATTTCTATCTGTGACAGAACTTTGAAACTCTTGCAGGACACTTTCATTTCAACTTAAGGTAACTTGAGTTTATAGCTTTGGCTTTAAAGATTACTAATGATTTACTCATTTCCTTACCATTTAACCAGAGTGGACTTTTTCCCAGGAAGGGATCTGTGTTTATTTAGGGCCTTTGTCTGCGGAGGGATTAAAAGGCAGCCCACCAGCATTGTGAACTTGATGGTAATAAAAGGTCACCAAAACACACCATAAAAACATTCTTACCATGGAATTAATTATACAGTGTAATTTTACAAAGCAACTCGGTTACTCCATCTTATCCCCTCCCCCATATTTAAACATTTCAACTTTTAAAAAGTACATCTTTAGTATAATTTTGGTTTATGAAAAAAATGGTTTTTCTTTTATGATGCTTAAACATTGAAGAAATTGTCATGTGCATATGTACAGTTTAATTGCTTAAAAATCTTAAAATATTTGAAATAAAAATGATCATTTATTGCTAAACTATGGGATGAATAACTTGTTCAGGAGGAAGTTAGAGTAGTCAGAAAGGATGGTTGATAATTCATAGAACAGCTCAGTTTCTAAAAGCCTAAGCCCAGTTAAGATTTTATCTGTGCCACCAGGTGGCATTGCATCCAAACCTGCTAGAGATAAAAGAAGGATTTTAAAATACATTATTTTTTGTTAAATACGTAAAGATTTTGCTTTTGAAGTTGGCTTAAAACTGTATCTGATGTCAAGGTTGATTAACTATCTCCATATCATTGAAACAGTTTCTAAACTCTGTAAATATTTGTTTTTAGGTTGTTGTTGTTAAAACGAAAGTAAATTAAAATGAACCATTTGGAGGGGATTGCCATTTTTCATCTAGTAAAATAAGCATTTAACATTTGGCTATTTTATTTTTGCTTTACTTGTCTAAACACTGGAGAGTGGATCCTGCCTATAAAAATTCTCACAAATATTTCAAATCCCCGCCCCCCACCATGTGGCAAGATTCCACCCCCTTCCCTGGCTCTTGTTAAAAAAAAAAAAAAAAAAAAAAAAAAAGTGTCAGCAGGTTTTACTGTATGGGAATTTTTAAAAAGAGGGAGAGAGCTCTGAAAGGTGCAAGTTGGTCCTTTTCACAAGCCTAACTATGAGATTCATTAGGCAGTTCATGTTCATGTCTTAAAAGCTGTTTTTTGGAAAGTAAATTCTTGAGTTTCCTGTACTGGTTTTCAGGGAGTCTTTATAGTCTTTTGAAAAAGCTCATTTTAAAACAGTGATAATGTAAAAAGCACAATAAAAAAAAAAGGCTCATTATAAATTTTATAAAAGTGTGATTTTTTTCATTAAAATACGTATTCATGTTCTATTTATATGAACCCATAAATATAAGTTAATAAACTGTAGCAGAAACAAATTACTTAATACAACTATCCAGGTGCTAGGATATGTTGTCAGAATAAATAAAAATCAGTGGATAGTCTATTGATTTTTGTTCTTTTAAAAAATGTATTCACCATGCAGAAATATGTTTAATGCTTAGCTTTGATCATTTCTCAAAAAGCTTAGTGCTACTCGTTTCATACTCTTGCCTCTTCTCTGAGGCTTCTTAATGTGCACAACCTGTTTAAGAAATGTATATGTTTTCAAAGTAAATGTTTGACCTCCCACCTTGATGTTCCCACTTAAAGCAAAACCCTACTCCCTTATATTTTGAATAACTTCATGAGAATGTGTGTTGTACTAAAACTAAATATATGCACTTTTCAGTATTACCAGAAGAGACCTTTTGGTTTTAAAAATTAGAAAATTTCACATTTGAAAGTAGTCTAGACAAAGGTACTCATGACATTTGACCCTGAAATTTTTACTTTTAAACTTGATACAACAGTCTGCTTCTTAGCTTTGTTGTATGCTAATATTTCTACTTATTTAACATCAAAAAGCTGTAGTGGTTTCTCTTTATAGATTATGCCTGTGTTCTGGAATTGCCTCCTGCTGTCCATGAATTGCTTCTTGGCTTGTGTTAGAATTTCTCACCAGGGTCTTTTATGAGCTATGTAGCCAACATTTAAAAAAAAAAAATCAAATTTGATAAACTAGATTAGTAAAAATTATACTTACTATTCATAATTATAATTGAGATTTCTTGGCTCAGCATATCAATTTTATGCATTAAGAGTAAGCACATGCAAATCTCATGTAATGATATGCATACATATAGTTGCCTACAGTGACTATGTTTTTCTAGTTATTTCTATTATATTAAAACAATGCTTTTTTGCTGAAATTCCAGAAATCTAAAAACATTAAAAAATAGTGATCATGAGACAACAATTCTTACTTGTTAGGGTGTTTGCTATTTAGTAATGAAGCATTTAGATTTGAGATTCTCTCATTTCAGTTGGAAATAGTATTGGTGTAACTGAGTGTTGCCATGGGAACCTCCACATAGATATAAAAGGCAATACTGTCTAAGTGGAGGAGGAGGGGCAACATACTGAAATACCGCTAGCCTAAATGATCTGTTTTATGTATGTGTTGGTGTGAGGGTGAGAGCTAGGATGAGAAGGGGAGAGAAAGTAGTAGAGAAAGTAATTATTACCAGTCAAAGCAATTTACTCATACTTTTGGATTCTTTTAGATGGAAGTGTTTTAAAGCTTGAAATGTGATTCTTAATTATTGGTATCATTTGTACACATTGGGGAGTCCTTGCATACTGTATTTTTAAACTGTGGTGGAATGTGTTTAACTTACTTGGTTTTAGATAAAATTTAATTCAGTGAAATCTGAGAATTAGCATATCAGTCTTTGAGATGCTTTAATTATAAATGTTATTAAAGATGGTTATCATGTTTAATTCTTTTTAAATATCTGAAATTTAGAAAAACTAAACTGACTAGGACACAGTTCATGCAACTTTCAAAGAAAAGCTGGCATTTTGGCTTTATAGAATTTTTAACATTAGATGTTAAAAATTAAATATTTTTAGTAATTTTGTATAAATAGGCAAGGAAACAATGACATATCTACATGTATAATATTTTATCGTTAAAAAAAATAAAGAAAACAACAATAAAACCTAACATCAAATGTTTTTATGTTCCTTAGGAGCACATAAAGATGATAGAGATGATTAGAGAACTACCAATGTAACTGCATACAAAGTAACACTTTTGTTTTTTTGTATATTTAGGTTACAAAAAGCAATGAAATTATGCCCAACCTGAGTTAGCCTGGTCAAATGCAGCAGCAGCAGCATCATTGCAATTTTAACACTATGAATTCTGGTTGTCAGATACAAGTATATAAAAAAAAAGGGATATTAACCTGACAAAAATTGTTTAAACTTACCTTTTTAGTCAATCCAGAGGAAAAGTAAAGCTGCCAAGGTAATATAACATCCAGGAGTTTTTAAATTAAAAAGAGTAATTTAAATTAAAAGGGGTAAGGGGGCACGAGCAAGCAAGGGAGAAGAAAGAGGGGTGAAAACGACAGACACTGCTTCCCCAGGCCTGGCTGTATCTGATGTAAATTAACCAGCAGTGGGAAGTGTATTGTTTCCAACTCCACATAAACAATGCTGGGTATCTCTTTGGGAGTGGGTGGGTGCAGGGATGGATGGGGTTGTTGAGAAGGGAACTTAACTTGCATGCAGAGTTTATAATCATTAGTTGTTTTTTTTGGCATGCAAAACATAGTAGGAATGAGAGTAAAGAATGAGAAAGTATGTTTGCATGTAAAATTGATCAAGTGAAACCTTAAAATGATGTGAAGTAATTCATAACTGTTAAGAGAATGCTTAGTTGTCAGTAATCTTCAGGCTAAAAAAATTTTTTTTAAGATTGACACCTTATAATATAAAACATTCAGCAATGAAGATACCCAGTGTTAAGTGTACTCTTGGCATAGTAGATCAGCTTAGCCCTACACATGGCTGCTGAAAACTAAAAGACTAAGGAAACTTGTATTTCTTGGAAAAATAGGTTACAAGAGGGATGAAAAGTCAAGTTTATTTTTAAAAATAAGAGAATGAAATTAAGAGCTGTAACATCCATGTTGTTTTTCTGTTTGTTTTTGCACACTGCTTTTTCTTACCCCCACTCTTTCTTGGAGTACAATCTGATAGTCTTAGCAGAGTGGAAAGTGTGAAAATGCACACAGCCTTATCAATAAGTAGATTCAAAATATCTTTAATTACCTTAAAATTTTATAGTGCAGAATTTTCTAGAAGTCAACCCATTTATTAAGTACCTTTAGTGTGTCAAGTTATCACATGGGGTGGTTTCTGTATTTTAAAACATTTCCTCCTTATAGCATTCTCATGAAATGCAGATTATCCTCATTTTTTTCAGTGAGGAAGTTAAGGCTCAGGAAGGCACAATAGGATAATATACAATTTTAAGAATTAGCCTGATTTAGCAAAAAGAAGACATTTTAGGCAGAGGATTTTCAAATACTATGACAGGACTAATCCATTCAAGTTTGGAGTTTCTTTGGGTTGCTAGAATAACTAAAAGACATTAGTTTGTTTTATTTAAAAACAAAATCAAGAAAAATACTTTTGCTGCTCTATCGATATCACACCGTTCAGTGACCTTGCCCCCATATACATACCCACAATTAAAATTTAGAAAGAATTATTAGCCAACCAAAAAAGGTTCACTTAGGTAATGTAAAGTAATTTTATTTTTGGTTTTCAGTGCTTTAATCTAGTTAACTAAAGGAACAAAAAGGGCAAACATGTATAACCAGAAGTGAAAACCAGAACTTTTAACCTTCTAACATAATTTCCTTTATTGGTCTTTTATAGCAATTGGATTATTTCAAAGAGCCAGAATATCTTATTTAGTCATTAATCATAATATGAGTACACAGGACAGCTTTACATATTTTCCCCTTTACCTTATATTTTTAAATGTTTATTTTCCAACATCACCCAGTTAAATGCACTTTTATAACTTTTTAAATACCCAAAATTGAGTTTTACAAATATCTGTGAGAATTTCAGTATTCAACATTAACCATGGATAAGCTTTTTAGTACGTTTATAGCTCAGGTTTCAACATTAATACATTAACAGTGTATCAGGCTTATTGCACAATCATAATAATAAAATACACCATTCAGTCATTGCATTTATCACTTGGTGTTATACTGAAAGAATTATATTGGTAACTGATGATTTGCATCTTGTTAGTATTTTTAATCCCTCTCAGTATATATAATCTTTCAGTAGTTTTATCAAAAGAAATCTGTCCCAATAACTTTAAAAAGAGAATCTTCAAGAATGAGGGGTGTTTTCTAATGGTTTTATCCTGAAGAGAACTCAGTGAAAGATACTTTATAGATTATGTTAAAAAGATCCAATCAACCAGTCCATACTCATCATGACTTAATTTTTATAGTTATATACATAGGTTTCATTGAAGGCTGTAAGAAAATGTGATGTTTATAACATTTGGCTTTGACAGTATTTGTCTGAATTTTGTAAAGATCAAGTATGCTAAAGTATGAAATGCTAATGTATTTTTGGAAAACAAACCGAACCCCACTTACCCAGTGTATTTTACATATTCTAAGAATGGGAATTCAATCTCCTGATAAGTCCAGCTTCATAACTCATAGATTTCTTGCACTAAATAAGGTTGGCAGCAGTTTGGAAAGAAGAGTAAAAACGAGGCCTTTCTTACGTTGGTGTGTTCAAAGGTAAAATATAAACCAGTATTCTTGTTACTGTAGCTTGGAGCACTAAAGAAGAGCCTTCTACCAGTTACCAGATTGTTTTAGAAATAATGTATGAAGACTTTTCATTTCAACTTGTTCTCCTTATTCTAAAGATTCCTGGCTTGTTATTTACACACACATACACACACACACACACACACACACACACACACACACACAATTATTTCTAGAAATGCTTATGAAAGGAAAGGTTTAGAAAAGGGTAAGTAAAGAAAATTACTTTTGAAAATATATTCTGACCCTGACCCTTACTGGGATAAAGTTCCAAGGGAATAAAGATTATTGCTAGCCAGAAAATTGCCCACCTAGATAGTGATGAAAACTGGAGTTTAGCTAACTCTGATTTTTGTGTGATTTTGCTCACTCTTTTCCTGTAGTTGGTTGGATTGAAAAGGATCTTTAGTGGGTTGTTGATTATGGCAGGACCAAGGTCAAGTTTAGTTTTGCCTGACTTCAGTGTTATCTTTTCAAACCAAAATGCCTTACGATAATGAGATTCTTTGTTGGATTAAAAATGAACAATTTTAGATGTTTATGCATGTTTTAAGTGATATGTTTTTTGAAGATAGAGGCTGTCACTTTAAAAGGGTGGAATGTTATATTCTAGGAAGTATGCTACTGTGAACATATGACAGTGTTTTCATGAAGGAGAGATGGTATGGGAAAACCATGGCAATGAAGGTGAAGAAAAATAAGGAACATGAAGGATGACTCATTCTGTTTTTGTTAAGGGAGAGAACTCCCTGACCCGCATCAGAACATTTTAGCATCTGAGAAATAAGAAGCTATTTATCTCTCTTATTTCTTCCACATCACATAGTAACTTAAACTTTGATTTTTCCCCCACATTGGCAACAAAAATGCGATAGAGCTTCCTTTTACTTATGTCTGAGTTTTGAATTTTCATGTGATTATATGACAGTATACACAATTATAAACAACCAACAAACATTTACTTAGAATTTTCCATGCAAAAAGGTTTCCATGCAAACCTTTTTTGAGGAAAAAAAAAAACAAAAAAAAACCTTTCCTTAAAAAAACTGAATCTTCTAAATAATTGGTATTTTTTTTTTTTTTTGTATCATTTTACTTTTTCTTGTTCGGTTTTAATTTTTAAAACTAATTAAAAAATTGAAATACAAACTATTTAAAGCAAAGTTTGGGAAGGAAAATTCATCTAATTTGCTCTGCTGTTTTTCTGCATTTTATATAGAAATTCCTTTTAAAAAATGTTATTTCCTTTTAGTCCTTCTTCAAGTTCAACCTAAGGAACACATTTGATAAACTTTCCTATTTGGACCCAAAATAACAACTTTGATGGACTAATTGATACATACCTAATATATGAACACATCATTGATACAGTGTTTGCTTTCTGAAGGGCTCCTTAATTATTCCCTCTCAGTAACGAACTAAAATTGTTGGATGGAATCAATCACCTATCATTGTAAGGTGTTCTGCATTTGACATAGATGATTACATTACCATACGTGGAGTTTAAATTGTATCCAATTTATGCCTCTTGGTAGTCATACTTTTTCTTTTCCTTTCAGTGTGCACTCAGTACATAAAGCTTGTGTGGGAAAGAAGTCCTTGCTTCCTGTCTTTGTTGGTATTTGTAAGTTCCTAATCTTCTAAGCGTCTTGGGATGTAGATCTGTACATCATGACTAGGGTTGGGTAGTTTTTATGGTGAGGAAGAGGGAAAAAGATAGTATTGAAGCAATTCCTGTCTAGGTCTGCAAAGTGCAGATTGTGTTTCTCTTGCAGTGGTGTTAGGTATATGGCCCTTTTTTGGGAAAGTGCTATTAAGTGTTTGGAGACCTTTATCTTTCTCTGTTTTGTTGTAGCAGTTGGAGTTGTCCTCTGGTGTTTTTGCGAAGTATGATAAATGTTGTACTAAAACTGCTTGGTGGAAGTTTGATCTGGAAAGATTACTGTTCCTTTCAGTTTCCTGAAGAAAATAGAATCATAGTATTCAAATCATTAAGCAAACAAGTCCATGAGCAGACCAGCAATAATATTGTGCACTTGTAATTGATGCTTTTGATTCTTTTTCCTTCTTTTTAAAAAAAAGGTTTAGGAGTAAAAAACAAGAATGATTATTAGTTTTGTCTGAAATAAAATAAATGGTAGAAATAGTCAAATCTTTTTCTTTAGAGCTTCTAGGAAGAAATATCTAGATAATGAAGGTTTGTCCTTATTTTATAAAAGAAAAATAAAAGCAAAGAAGTCATGTGGTTCTCTTATATTCTTATATTCCAGAAATAAAATGTTTAATTCTTTCATTCATATAGCATAGCAATCTTTAGTTTTATTTCTAGAAAGACTTCTTTGTATTTCCTGTATTTTTCTTTGGCCTTGCTTACTTTTAGTTTCATTCTGATTAGTTTGACTAATAGTATTTTTAGATAATTGTGTACACCTAATAGCTTTTATGCAATCTGTAATTTATCTGCATTGGTTTTGAAAGCTCTTAGCCACCACTTAACGTACTAGATGGAAATAAATTTTTGATTGATTAAATTCTCCCAACAAACAAACTTATTACTAAAAACAAGTAGAAGGTTCTAATCAAATTACTTGGCACTTAAAGACAGAGTTTCTTTCTTCTTGGGTGATTCCCACTGCAGATGTGCTCTGACACAATTGAGAGTAAATTTATAGCCTGAACTGAGTCTGTGGGGTGATTTGCAAACTTTTATTATTACCCATCTCAGCCACTTGTCATTATTTTCTTACACTAATATAGGTAATCAGAAATCGATCTGGGATCTGAAACTCCCTCTTCAAATTCCTTTATATATTCTCTCTTGTATGTATTCTTACTTCCAATAGTTAGGAGAAAAATAAGATAGCAGCGGCATCCACAGTCGTAAGCCCCTCTTTTTATTTGTGTTGGGGGAAAGTGATGAACTATGATCAAAACAGTAAGTGGTCTCAGTGGTATCTAGAGGCCACTCATATCTTTGACTGTGATTATGGCATCTGAGATACAGGATGTAAAGGAGTCTGGTTTGGGGGATTCTGGCAGTGCCTTTTATAGTGGTATAGCCCCTGTACCCAGCATACTATTCTAAGCCTGAGAATACGGGATTATTGATTCATGGTTGTTTTTTTTTTTTTTTAACTGAGGCTGCGGGAGATACATTTTGAAACCTAATAATATCATCGTTTTCCCCTGGCCTTCCCTTTTTCTGTATGGTTTCCATTTTCACTTGTGTCTTTAGCATAAAAAAATATTTATTTAGGCCGGGCACGGTGGCTCAAGCCTGTAATCCCAGCACTTTGGGAGGCCGAGGCGGGTGGATCACAGGGTCAAGAGATCGAGACCATCCTGGTCAACATGGTGAAACCCCGTCTCTACTAAAAATACAAAAAAGTAGCTGGGCATGGTGGCACATGCCTGTAATCCGAGCTACTCAGGAGGCTGAGGCAGGAGAATTGCCTGAACCCAGGAGGCGGAGGTTGCGGTGAGCCGAGATCGCGCCATTGCACTCCAGCCTGGGTAACAAGAGCAAAACTCCATCTCAAAAAAAAAAAAAAAATTATTTAGTCCCTACTATCTGCTAGGCACTGAGAATACAATGGTATACATCACAGACCTGCTTTCCTTCCTCTTGGTGCTTATAGTCCATATGTTTGTGTCATCTTACAAAGTATCTCAAAATCCTTCTTGGAAGTAAATATATGAATTAGAGAGTCATCAGGTTTTTGTTCCCTTTCTCTCTTAAAAATCTTTCTCAATTGGGCACGGTGGCTCATGCTTATCATCTTAGCACTTTGAGAGGCCAAAGCGGGTGGATCACAAGATGAGAAGTTTAAGACCAGCCTGGCCAAGATGGTGAAACTCTGTCTCTACCAAAAATACAAAAATTAGCTGGGCATGGTGGCCTGTGCCTGTAATTCCAGCTACTCGGGAGGCTGAGGCAGGAGAATCGCCTGAACCTGGGGGGCAGAGTCGCAGTAAGCTGAGATCCTGCCATTGCACTCCAGCCTGGGTGACAGAGTGACACTCCGTCTCCAAAAAAATAAATAAAATATTTCCCTGTGTACTTTTATTCCCGCCTTTTTATTTTCTTTGCTTATTTTTTCCAATTTTTAAAAATAAAATTAAGACTCCCTACTTCTACTTTAACACTTAATATTTTAAAAAAGGTTTTATTGCCTGTATACACACACACATATATATATAAACTTTAAAAAAAAAACAAAAATGGGATTTTTTACAAATTACTTTTTTTTTTTTGAGATGGAGTTTCGCTCTTGTTACCCAGGCTGGAGTGCAACGGCGCGATCTCGGCTCACCGCAGCCTCTGCCTCCTGGGTTCAGGCAATTCTTCTGCCTCAGCCTCCCAAGTAGCTGAGATTATAGGCACGCGCCACCATGGCCAGCTAATTTTTTGTATTTTTAGTAGAGACGAGGTTTCACCATGTTGACCAGGATGGTCTTGATGTCTTGACCTCACGATCCACCTGCCTCGGCCTCCCAAAGTGCTGGTATTACAGGCGTGAGCCACCGTGCCCAGCCTGCAAATTACTTTTTAAAATTTCATGTATCTTTTAGTATATACAGCTTGAGTACCCGAAATCTGAAACTTTTTGAGCACTGACGTGATGCTCAAAGGAGATGCTCATTGGAGCATTTCAGATTTTGGATTTGGGATGCTCAGCTGGTAAGTACAATGCAAATATATTCCAAAATCTGGAATCCAAAACACTTCTGGTCCCAAGCATTTTAGATAAGGGACATTCAGCCTGTAATAGATTTACTTTATACTTTTAAATTACTGCAAAATATTTTATTGTGTAGACAGACTTCCACTATTACAGAGGCTACTCTGAATACTCTTGAGCAGAGATATTTTCATGTATATGAAAATTTATCAGTAGGAGACATTTTAAGAAATGGTATTTCTAGGTCAAAGAGTATGTATTTTAAATTTTGGTAGATGTTGCCAATCTTTTCTTCCACCAAAAATGTAGGATAATGCCGTGGTCTGAATGTATCCCCCGAATTAATGTGTTAGAATCTTAATTCCCAATGCAGCAGTGTTGGGAACTTTTGGGAACTGTTCAGGTCATAAGGGCCCTGCCTTTGTGAATGGATTAATACTATAAAAGGGCATGGTGGAGGGAGTTTGGTCCTTTGGTACTTTCTTGCCTTTCTGCCTTCTGCCATGTGAGGACATAGCATTCCTCCCTTCCAGAGGACACAGAATTCAAGGTACCATCTTGGAAGCACAGGTGGAACCCTCACCAGGCAACAGACATGCTAGCATCTTGATTTGGATTTCTTAGCCTCAGAAATGTGAGAAATACTTTTCTGTTCTTTATAACTTAGCCAGTGTCAGGTATTTTGTTGTAGGAGCACAAAAGGAAAGAGTATTTGTTCATACATTTGCAACAGGCTGGTTGGGGGAACTGATACACTATCTTTACATTTCTTTCCTAGTCTAATAAGTAAAAAATAGTATAGTGTGGTTTTGATTTTTTCCTCCAAATTATGGTCTTGTTTGAGCATTTTAAGAACATTTATTGCCATTTATTTGCCTTTTTAAAAAGTCGTTGCTAATTCCTGTCCTTTATGCATGATTTTTTTATTTTTTATTTTTTTTAATTTTTTTTTTTTGAGACGGAGTTTCCCTCTTGTTACCCAGGCTGGAGTGCAATGGCGCAATCTCGGCTCACCGCAACCTCCGCCTCCTGGGTTCAGGCAATTCTCCTGCCTCAGCCTCCTCAATAGCTGGGATTATAGGCACGCGCCACCATGCCCAGCTAATTTTTTGTATTTTTAGTAGAGACGGGGTTTCAACATGTTGACCAGGATGGCCTTGATCTCTTGACCTCGTGATCCACCCACCTCGGCCTCCCAAAGTGCTGGGATTACAGGCTTGAGCCACTGCGCCCGGCCTGCATGATTTTATTAGAAGTATTCATTCAGCTATTTCTTATTTATAGTATACTAGGCATTGATCTTTTCTGATCAGTTTTATGTATGAGTATCAAATGCTCATTCATTTATTCAATAAATATTTATTATCTGTCATATACCAAGTACTAGTCTAGGCCTAGGAATATAGCATGGAACACACACACACACACTCCTGGCCTTGTGGAAATGACACTGATTGATTGAGACAGAGTCTCTTGCCTAGGCTGGAGTGCAGTGGTGTGATCTAGGCTCACTGCAACCTCTGCTTCCCAGGTTCAAGTGATTCTCACGCCTCACTCTCCCTAGTAGCTGGGATTACAGGTGTGTACCACAGTGCCTGGGTAATTTTTGTGTTTTTCATAGAAGCAGAGTTTCACCATGTTGGCTAGGCTGGTCTTGAACTACTGGCCTTAAGTGATCCACCCACCTCTGCTTCCCAAAGTGCTGGGATTACAGGCATGAGCCACTGTACCTGGCTGGAAATTGCATCTTAATGAGTATGAGTATGTATGGGGAGATAAAAATGTTGCAAATATTTTCTGTCAGTTTGTCCTTTCTTTAGTCTGTTATGGTAATTTTTTAAATACGGAAGTTTTGAATTATTGTACAGTTGAGTGTATCAGTCTTCTCTTTATGGCCTTCTCTTTGATGTCCTATCTAGATAAGGTTTATCCTCACTAAATTTGTAAAATTAAAAAGAAATTTATATATTCTTTTAGTTATTTTAATGATTTCTTTTTTAAAAATTTAAATTTTTGATTCCTTTGAAGTTTATTTTGTTGAGGGAATGAAGGTAGAAATCTAGAATACTTTTTCTTTTAAAAATGTATTTAGGCCAGGTACAGAGGTTCATGCCTGTAATTCCAGCACTTTGGGAGGCCAAGGCAGGTAGACCACAAGGTCAAGAGATCGAGACCATTCTGGCCAACATGGTGAAACCTTGTCTCTACTAAAAATACAAAAATTAGCCAGGTATGGGTGCGAGCACTTGTATTCCTAGCCACTCTGGAGGTTGAGGCAGGAAAATCGCTTGAACCTGGGAGGTGGAGATTGGAGTGAGCCAAGATCGTGCCATTATACTCCAGCCTGGGCAACAGAGTGAGACTTTGTCTTGAAAAAAAAAATGTATTTAATGAAAATCTGTCTTTTTTCCCTTTATTAATTTCAAATAGCCCATTAATTTCTTACACTCAATTCCAGTATATATTTGGGTGTTTTTCTGAGCTCTCTGTTGATATCTCATTGTTGAGTGTTTCCTAAGTAGGACAACTTTCCATTGCTTTATTTTACTGTCTGGAAGGGTAGTCGTCTTTCATTGCTCTTTTTCTTCCCCTCAGAATTTTCCAGATTACTTTTGCTTGTTTATTGTTGCAAAGTGACATGAAAATTTTATCATGTTCCTCCCAAAACACTGTTAATATTTTCTTTGGGATTGCACCAAATTTATGGATTAATTTATGGAAAATTGATATATTTACACAACTAAGTCTTTTTATTTAAGAATAAGTTATACTCATTGATTTCTTTTTGTGTGTCTCCGATTAGGACTTTAAAGTCTTCTTTAGGCCGGGCACAGTGGGTCATGCCTGTAATCCCAGCACTTTGGGAGGCCAAGGCAAGTGGATCACCTGAGGTCAGGAGTTTGAGACCAGCCTGACCAACATGGTGAAACCTCATCTCTACTAAAAATACAAAATTAGGTGGGCATGGTGGCTCATGCCTGTAATCCAGCTGGCAGGAGAATTAGTTTAACCTGGGAGGTGGAGGTTGCAATGAGTTGAAATCACATTATTGCAGTCCCGCCAGGGCAACAAGAGTGAAACTCCATCTCAAAAAAAAAAAAAAAAAAAAAAACCCAAAAAACTTTATGTAACAACATAAGCATTTCTTCAATAGTTTATTCCAAACTCTTTTTATCTTTGTTATTGCTGGTATTATAAACTCTTTTTTAAAAAAAGAAATTTCTGTTGATGTTTATACATATGAGAGGTATTGATTTCTATATATTAATTTGAACCCTACTTCCTTTTAGAATCAGTAGTTTTTCAGTTGTTTCTCTTTATTTTGTGCCTTTTTTCCTAAATAATTTTGCCTCTTTTTGTTAAGTTTTTATCTGTGTTTAAGTAGTTATTAAACATTTGGTTAATACTTCCAGAATAATATTGAATAATAGTGACAACAGGTCCTTGTCATGTTCCTGACATTAATGAAAATGCTCTTATTAACTTAAACACAGTGGTAGCTTTGGTTTGAAGGGGCTTTTTGAAAAATTAAGTTGAGGAAATATCTTTTTATTCATTAATTCATTCATTTATTTCAAGGCGGAATCTTGCTCTGTCACCCAGGTTGGAGTGCAGTGGTGCAATCTTGGCTCACTGCAACCTTGCCTCCCAGGTTCAAGTGATTCTCCTGCCTCAGCCTTCTGAGTAGCTGGGATTACAGGCCCGTGCCACCAAGCCTGGCTAATTTTTATATTTTTAGTAGAGATGGGGTTTTACCCTGTTGGTCAGGCTGGTCTTGAACTCCTGACCTCGTGATCCACCCACCTCGGCCTCCCAAAGTGCTGGGATTACAGGCGTGAGCCACAGCACCTGGCGTTTGTTCTTTTAATGTATGTTTGCATTATTCATTTCCTCAACCAATATTATGTTTCTACTATGGGTCAGTCACAGCATTGGCCCTGAAAAGTGAGCAGTCAGAAATAGGCACAGTCCCTGTCCTTGGAACTTGCAGGTTGATTATCCCTTATCCAAAATGCTTGGACCTGAAGTTCTGTTTTTTTTTTTTTTTTTTTGAGGGGGCGGGGGCAGTATTTGCAGGATACAAACCCGGATGAGCATCCCCAATTTGAAAATCCAAAATGTTTTAAAATCTAGTTTTTGAGTGCCGGCATGATGCTCAGAAGAAGTGCTCATTGAAGCATTTCTGATTTCAGATTTTCAGACTAGGGATGCTCAGCCTGTATTAATCATATAATCATTAAAAACTGTATCATATTTTGCCCTGTGCTACAGCAGCATTACATTGAACTATAGGAGAATTTACCTAAGGTGGATTTTCTTGGAGGTCAGGAAAGTCTTGTTGGAGAAAGTAACCATTGATTGTGACCTTAAAGGAGAGTATGAGTTAACTAGGCACAGAGGAAGAGCATGCCTAGCACCTGGTGGCACATTTTAAATAGGGAAGTATGGTTTTGGATGTGGCTGAAGAGAGAGGTTGGGCTGGACTAAGACCTTTTTCACAATGTTACTAATTTTGTTTATATGCTAAGAACAGTGGGAAGCCATTGAAAGTTTTAAGCAAGGGACAGCATGATCAGTTAAGAATTCTGAAAGATCATGGTAGCTATACTGTGGAAAACATTTTAGAGACAGTGTGAGAGTAAAAGCTGGGATACGAACTGGGAGGCAGTTGTAGTCCTGGCACACGGATGGTAGCTTGAGCTAGAGATGTAGAGATAGAGAAAAGTTGTCACATGATTTGTTTGTATGTTTTCCTAAAAGTAACTTAGATTTCGGCTTTATGAGAAGTCAGCCTGTAACATTCACCAAGAATACTCATAGGATGAATGGGGACAGGTGACTCTGTGGCTTTTGGGATAAAAAATAACCAAATTGGTCTGAGTACTTCTTGGTTTATTGTTTTTATTCTCATCCTGCTATTTCTTTTCATCTTTCTTATTTTGGTTTCTGATCTAAAAATTCAGTCTGTTTTCTTCAGATTTCTCTTCATTATCTTAAACATCCTTTCATCTAGCAAGCATTTGAGTACCTCCTGTATCAGGCATTCTGTTGAGGAAAGAGATAAATGGACCCCCAGGGACCTCAAGATCATCATAATGTATTAGGTGAGACAGTTGCATATTCATAAAACAACACATCGCACTAAATGTAACACACAAAATGAAGCTGTGATACATTTGAGACATCATTTGGACGCCTTTCTGGAATAGGTGAGGTCCAAATTACATTTTAAAAGATTAATGGATATTTGCCAAGTGAGGAAGGCGAGGGCTGTTTTCAGGCAAAGGGAATATAGCATTTACAAAGACACAGAACATGAAATAATACAGTGTTTTTGCTGAAATATGGAAGTTTGATATTTTTGGATCTGGCGTTTCTGGTTGTAAATGGAAGAGAAGTGGGAAGAGATGGGATTGGCTCAACTGGCAAGACACTTACATGAAGGTTCTTCTAGAATCACTGTATTCAGAAAAGCATTTACATTGATTGGGAGATATAAAAGGCTAGCATGAGAAATTAACATAGCAATGTATTTAGGTTTTAGAATTTAAAAATTTTTTAAATGCCCTTTTTACCTAGGTTAACAAGTAAATCGTTAAACTAAGTTTCAAGAGGACAGATTTAGTTGTACTTTTTAGAAAATACTGTCTTTATAAATGCCTTATATTGTGTATAAATAAAAATAATGAAAGTTCCCATGCTCTTCACTGAAGGCAGTCAGAACTCGCGGTAGGTTCAGTGATAATCTAAGTGAGCTGAGAGGGCTCTGGTTCTCACCAACTTTAAATTTACTTCTAAGGAGAGACATGGAGAATCTCAGATTCGTAGAGAATTTTTTAAATGGTGTTTTGATTGTACCTATTTAACTAATTGAATTTATATAGGGCCTCAGTTTAGAAAAGCTGAAAGCTAAACTTCAAATTAAAAATTTAAGACTTAGATGAGACCATTTGATACCAAAATATGATGGTATCAGTTAAGTTCCTTATAAAAAGAAAAATCAACTTTTCTCTTGCAGTGTTAGCATTTTCCTGAGCTCCTTTCTCTTCCCTTAAACTCCTTCTCTGTTATTTGAGGGAGATATTCAAGGATTGACGCTAACAGAGTACCTCACTGAAAGACTGGAAATGGAATTTCACTTAATCGTACCTGGTAGTATGGTATAAGAGAGTTATTTTCTAATTCAAATGATTCAAATAATATTTGCTAATATTATGACCAAACTTTGAAGAAAGTGATAGTTGTAGTTTATAGAATTAAGTGAGATCCTTATCTGGGACTATGAAGGAATTAACAGATACCTTCAGAATGCTTTATAGCTGAGGTGTATGTAGATAGATGTACAGTTCGAAAGGGATCAGATGGGTGGTGGTTAAGTAATAGTAATGTCCCTTTTAAAATCTGCAAACCAGAGGTCTGTTAAGTACAGTGCTTGTTTTTGCTGACATGGTCCTATGAGAAACTTGGTTTTTTTTAGTGGTTCTGAAAGAATCAAGAAGAAACTATTCAGGAGGTTTGGAAATTTGGAGCGTACTCTTTTTGCTTTGTAAAACAGACAGTTTTGGATAGGCAGGAAGTTCTGATTAATGGGTAGCAGAACAATTAATTAAAGTATAGAAGTGGATTAGGTATAGTGAAAAGAACACTTACATGAGAAATCTGAAGACAGATGTGAGTTCTGTTATTTCCTCTATCTGTTGTGTGACTTTGGGCAGATCAACTTTTCTGAGCCTCAACTTTTCTAGGTGTAAATAAGAGTGATGGGACTGTTTGTGCTGAGTCTAACTGCATTGCTTATTTTGAGACCTAAATAAAATGATGTACCATTGAATCTCTGGGAGTGTGCATATTCCTTTCTCTAATGCAATTTTTAGGGCCTGTGCTTTTTGTGAAAATTAAATGAGATTTCTATATATTTTTTTCTCACCAAAATCCTAACCTCAGGGTTGACTTTATCAAAATGTTCTAATGTAATCATTGTGGAAAGATACACATTGTGCTTACTTGAGAATGTTGTAACCCAAATCAAAACTCTTACTCTGGTTCACAAAATAGGACTTCTAGAGCTTTAAAAAGAAGCAATTTGGTATGATGGAACAATCATAGTATTTGGATTCAGGACTCCAATTTAGATCATCTACTAGTTGTATGAATTGAATATGTTCACACATATCCAAAAGTCAACCATAGAGTCTTTGCCACAGAAAAGGTTGCTCAGAGAACATAACTGTCTTCATTTTATATACAGAGAAGTATTTCTCCAGATTGCCTTTTGCTGATTGTCTTACACAATCAAGTATTTGATTTCAGTTTTCCTTTTAGTTTTTACCATATATTTGAAGATAGTGGAGTTAGAATCACTTTCTCTGATGCATACTAGGCATATGTCCTAGTAATTTATTATCTCTGTGCCTTTCTACATCTGTAAAATAGACATTATTATATAATACGTACCTCAAGTGTTGATTTCTCAAGGGTCTAGGGAAGTGCCTGATCCACAGTATGTGCTGAATAGTGTTCATTATTCTCATTGTTATTATAATCACTGTTGGAATTATTAAGGGGAAAGCATGAATTTCTCATTTAGTCAATAAGAATTTGAGAGCTAGCAGCTACTTTTAAGGATAAATTCTAGTTACCAATTTTTTACTTGTGTATACAGATTTGAAGGAAAAGGTTTTATTCACTAGAAAAATTAAAACAAAAAAATTAGGTTTTTCCCAATTCAAATATAAGCATTTTAATGATTTTTAAAAATGTAATGGAAGCATACTTACCCTTTTTTGTTAATCTGAATTTATAAGTGGAAATATAACATGCTGATGAAACCATTTTATTACATAAAAATACACATTTTCAATATATCTGTATTACTTAATAGTGCCACTCTCAGATTTTAAAAGTCATTCCTGTGGGATAGCTATTTGTCCCTGCAAATGCAGATACTTCCTAATTTTCATACATATTATCATTCACATACTTCAGTGAAGTAGTTTCCTTTCATTTTTAACTAGTGTAATTTAAAAAAACTTTGGTATCTCAAAAGTTAAGAGACTTGATTTTAAAAAATGATTACAAATGAGTATTTTGAAAAGCAATTCCTAAACAAGTGGATTTTAGGGGCTTAAGGCCAAGCATATAGGCACTCTACTTTTTCACTTTTGATCAAGAACAGAGTAAAAAAGTAAAAATAATCAGAGAATATAACATCTTATGCTCTTAGAGTATTGATTCCTCAGATATAACTGAGGAAATTTTAATAATTTCTAGAAGCAAAATTATAGAATTAGTAAAATCATCTTAGCAGAGAATAAGATGGTTTCATTTGGAAAAACTCTATACCAGGCCAGGTGTGGTGGATCATTCCTGTAATCTTAGCACTTTGGGAGGCTGAAGTAGGAGGATGACTTTAGGCCAGGAATTAGAGACCAGCATGAGCAACATAGCAAGACCTTGCCTCTATGAAAAATTTTTTAAACTTAGCTGAGTCTTGTGATGTGCCCCTGTCGTCCAGCCAATTGGGAGGCTGAGGCAGGAGGATCATTTGAGCCCATGAGTTAGAGGCTACAGTGAGCTATGATCATACCACTGCATTCCAGCCTGGGTGACAGAGTGAGACCCTGTCTCTTAAAAGAAAACAAAAGTAAATAAATACATAAAAACTGGTTACCAAAACTTCTTACCTTGTATTTATCCTGGACCTCCTTTCCTTACGCATTTTCCAAATTCGCTTAGAAAATGAAGCAAACCAAAAAAGCCAACAACTCTCTGTTGTCTACAGGCTTTGAACCTGAAACACAGTTGAATTTGACTTGTGTCTAGCCAGCAGCCTTTTTATATTTTTGGTCTTGTAATCAACAATGAATGGTTATTTTTGAAGTAAAGATGCTGAACATTTATGTATTAGAAACATTCCTTGGGGACTGATGTCCAAATATCACTCTCTCTGTAATACCTATTTTAGCTAAATTTCTGTTGGTATTTGTATCATTGATCCATAAACATTTACTTATTCCCTTTCCCTTCTAAACTGCTGTACTCACTCATGTTGTGGAAACTGCTAGTTTGAAAGTGTAACTACTGATGCACTCTTTCTCTTACCTCCTCAGTTGATTAAAATGTCCCATTTTGTGATGGCACTGCTTGGGTGAGAATCTTTGAATTACAGCTGTACCTTGGAATCTTTTCTCAGTTGTCTTGAATGGATTAGAAATGGTTAAATGCCTTCTAATACTCATCTCAAATTACCTTCAAGTCACTGATGGGATAAAACGAGTTACTGAAAAAGGAAAGAAACCTCCTAATTGTAGTGGTAAGGGGAGAGGGTACAGGCAATGGGGAGAGGGAGGGCACATGTTTGGGGGTGGCATGCCTAGGGCTAGAGGGTGCAGGGGAGGGGAGAATGTAGATAAGGCAATGAGCCATTCACATGAACTTTACCTGATGAAATGTCTTGTCACTTCTTTCCTTTTTATTTAAAAGTGGGTATTAGTGAAAGCTACTACAGCATTTTCTCCTAGTAATTCTTTTTTTTTTTTTTTTTTTTTTTGTCCAGTATAACTTGTTATACCAGATTTTCTTTTCGGTCATTAAGATTTAAATTTCATATTTCTGGTAGTAAAATCATCTCTGTCAAGTGTAGGGAATCTGCAGCTTTAACACCACTTCATGTCTGATTAGAAGGTTTTCTTTTGCAATTAATTTTCCTCTCAGCTCTTTGTGGAGAACAGTAGCCCACTGCAGAGAGGTTAGAATACCGTGGACTTTGGCTGTTCAGCTTTAATGATAACAAGGAGATAGCAAAGCAAGAATAAATGAGGTACGTTTTGGTGAGCAAAAAATGTGAACTGTCAGTGTGAGATCGGTTCTAGGAGCAGTTAGCCAGCAGTAATAGGGCACACTTGAGTAATTGAATTTGCATAACAAGGCTTGCTGAAGAGATCTGACAGGCATAGAGATTTGTCTAGCTAGAGAGCTCCAGATGGACGTGACCACGCAGCAGCTGGGTGGCACGTTGCTCAGCATGGACAGCACCGCCCAGACTGGCAGCTGGACCCTGGCGACTGCAGGGCTGTGGCAGGCCAGCTGGTGGCTTCTGACAGCCAGTGGCTCTGTTAGAGAGCCTTTTTATAATGGCCTGTCAGGGTACTGGACCTGCAGGGACTGGCAGGAGAATGTCACAAGTCACCAGTGAGGGTTGTTAAAGCTGAATAAATCTGTCCCAAGAAAGTAGGGGTGGTCACCGTTGAAACCAAAGCTAACACCTCACAGAGTGATTTCCCTCCTTTTCTAAGAGTACAAGGTCTCTCTCTCCTCTTTGTTTCTTTCTCTTTCTTCCTTTCTCACATTTACTCTACAATGCAGTCATTCTGGATTATTGTAATACTTTTAAAACCTTGAAACCCAGTTGCTAAACTTCCTGAGAACATCAGTTGGAATGGAAAAGAATGTTCCTTTTTGTGTTTTCCTTCTGTTTTTGCATATTTGCAACAAGGGCATATTTGTTTTTTTTAAGAAATTGGTGATAATTTAATAATTTATATTGGATATATTGTTCATGGGGAAAAAAAAACATTTAAAGGATTGGCTGGGGGTGGTGGCTCACCCCTGTAATTTCAGCACTTTGAGAGGCCAAGGCAGGTAGAGCCCCTGAGGTTGGGAGTTTGAGACCAGCCTCACCAACATGGAGAAACCCCATCTCTACTAAAACTACAAAATTAGCTGGGCATGGTGGTGCATGCCCCTAATCCCAGCAATTTAGGAGGCTGAGGCAAGAGAATCACTTGAACCTGGGAGGCAGAGGTTGAGGTGAGCTGAGATCATGCCATTGCACTCCAGCCTGGGCAATAAGAGTGAAACTCCCTCCTTCCCCCCACCCCGCCCCCCGCAAAAAAAAAAAATTGCAGACAAAATGAGTGTACTGATGTGAAGTCAGTTAGTTTAGGCCACCATCCTCTTCATGTCCAGGGAGACTGAAGTTATGTGAAGGAATTACATAACCCCCTACCTTCTTAGATTAGAATAGCATGGAAGAAGGCCAGTTTTCTGCTTGCTATTAATAAAGTTTACATCTGTGTTCTTGAATTGAGAATTTTGCCATCTTATAACAGTTTCTCCAGGGGGGGAAAAAAAATCACGTACCTAGAAAATACAACTTTTTTTTTCCCTAAGTCAGAGTCTCACTCTGTTGCCCAGGCTGGAGTGCAGTGGCACAATCTCAGCTCATTGCAACCTCCTCCTCCCGAGTTCAAGCAATTCTTCTGCCTCAGCCTCTTAAGTAGCTGGGACTACAGGCGCACACCACCGTGCCTGGCTAATTTTTTGGAAAACACAACTATTTTTAAGAATAGGAAAACTCTAGATACATTTTTCAGTAAAACAAAAAACTTAAATGTTAAAAGCTCATTTCCTTTTAGGACAACCAGAATCTAGTGAAATCAAAACATATATACACTTCCTTTGAGTGTGTGTCATTGACATTTGATCTGTTTCTCTTTGAATTGTCTTACAAGTGCTTTTGACTTTTTCATTCTTTTCCTAATTATTTCTCTTATCATCCCAGTGAATTAGACAGGGTAGATAATATCTTTATTTTAATGAGGTGAAATGTGAGCCACAATGTGGTGTCTCCTAGCAAATTTGGGGCTGTCTGGTCTTTGTGGCAGTCAGGATTGTTCTGAAAAGTTACTGTGTAACCTTCAGATTGGCAAAGATGTAAATGTCTCATCTTAGCATAGATAGGGAAGATGTGTAGCCTTATATTTGAACCCATTCAGATAACAGTTTGGTAGTATGCATCAAAACTTAATTTTTATACATATGTGTGTACGTATATGTGTGCATCAAAACAACTTTTATACATGTGTGTGCATTATACATATGTACACATGTACATACATATTGTGTATATATACACACGTGTGCACATGCATATAGCACATGCACACATACACATACTTTTATACATACATGTGTGTATATATATACATATATAAAAAACATGCACACCTGTGAGTATAAAAGCTCGCACTTATATATAAATTTACCTAGTAATTTACATATGTAAATTTTATGTATATATTATTTACCTTAATAATTCCACTTCTAAGAATTTATTCCCCCCAAATTAAGAATACATGTAAAGATTTAACTGTAAGAATGTACTTTTTAGCATTGTTAAGAACATTGGTTCTCAATGTGCCCTCTGTGGGTCCCAGGGGGCCATGAAGTGAAAATTACTGTTTTAATAATAGAGTAATACTCATGGTGCAAATGGAATGGTGAGTACAACTACTGCCCTTAGCATGAGTCAGAACAGTGGTATTGTATTCTTAACAGGTACACATATACAGTTCTGCTTAGTGTTCCTTGATGAAGCATTAAAAAATATTAGTTTTATTAAATCTTGATGTTGAGTACATGTCTTTTGTATATTTTGTTTGACATAATGGAAAGTATGCCTAAAACGATTCTGCTACAGTTGATATTGGGGTTGTCTTGAGGAGAAGTATTTAGGGGTTTGAGTTGCTAGCTGAACTATCTGCATTTTTGTAGAACACCATTTTTATTTCAAAAAATAACAAGGCATTTTATAGAAAGAAAAAAATGAGTCTTCAAGGAAAGCAACTGATGGTATTTGTTGCCAATGATAAAACTGGATCTTGCAAGTAAAAATTGGAATTTTGGAAAACCTGTATCTGACCATATGAACTTAACAACTTTCTAATCTTTAAAGACTTGTGAAAAGATTGTTGGTGCAGTTAAAGAATCTGAGTTTCTTCTGTTGTATAACTGGGAATTTGAATAACTAACTGCATAACTAACTGAACCAATATTTTCCAAGTAACTCTTGTATGATGTTACAAAATTATGCCTAAATAAAAGTTGCAGTCAAAGTGCGAAATAGAGGTATAGATTTTTTTTTTTTTTTTTTTTTTGAGACGGAGTTTCGCTCTTGTTACCCAGGCTGGGGTGCAATGGCGCGATCTCGGCTCACCGCAACCTCCGCCTCCTGGGTTCAGGCAATTCTCCTGCCTCAGCCTCCTGAGTAGCTGGGATTACAGGCACGTGCCACCATGCCCAGCTAATTTTTTGTATTTTTAGTAAAGACGGGGTTTCACCACGTTGACCAGGATGGTCTCGATCTCTCGACCTCGTGATCCACCCACCTCGGCCTCCCAAAGTGCTGGGATTACAGGCTTGAGCCACCGCGCCCGGCCTGGGGTATAGATTTTAATGTAACATAGTATAAAAAGTTATTTCCACATTGCAACAAGTCTTTAAGAAACCACCATTTTTCAAGTTTGGGAGTATCCACAAATATCGGAAAAAGTTATTAAAATTCTCTCCTACCTTTTTAAACCACGTTATCTATATGAGGTCAGCTTTTTCTTTTATATTTCAACCAAAACAATACATATATCTGCTGCTGCATTTAATCTGCTATGAAAATCCAGCTGTCTTCTATTAAGCCAGAACTAAAGAGATTTGAAAAATTGTAAAACAGTGCTACTTTTCTCACTAAATTTTTTTGCTTGTTTTTCCCAAAATATGTTAACATGTAGTAAGTTTATGATTGTTGTTTTTAAATCAAGTTAGAAACGTTTTTAAAATTTTTGATTTCTAATATAGTAAATATCAATAGGTATAATCCACATAAACAAAAGCTTTTGTGCCCTCAATAATATTTAAAGTCCTAAGACCAAAAAGTTTAAGAACCACTGGTTTAAAATGATGAGAACTTGGAAATAACCCAAATGTCCAATAAGGGAGAATTGATTAAATTACATATTATGAATCAGTGATGTAGATAAATATATGACATAAAGATATTTTACAGTATTTTGTTAGTACTAAAAGCAGGTTATAAAATAATACGTGATTTAATTTTATAAAAAGTTATTAATATATAATCTTTAATATTCTATAATACTTAGGTATCAGGCAGCTTTCTCTTGAAAAGGAAGGTAGAAAAAGGTTGTTTGCAGTTGTCATAAGAGTGTTAGACTACATCACGAGATACTGTTTCCTTCTGGCTTTTGATGAAGGTATTTGTTCTTTACTAGTTTTGTAACTTTGGCCAAGCCTGAATTTTGTTCTCCTTACTTTAAAAACCAGATCAAACTTCTTTAACAGAGTAAACTGTTCAATGTATTTTACTTCTCTCTAAAATCTCCTATAGCTTTTAAAATTCTGTATAATAGCAGTGTCTCTATGACATTTAATGCTTAATAAACCTTCCCTTGAAGTCAAAATAAAGGTCTTTTGAAAACAAGAACACATCATGTAAATATCATGTTATTTCTGTGAGAAAAAAAGTTTTGTGGAATAACAGCTGTAATACAGATAGTGAATTATCATCATGCAGATGCTTATTGGTAAAGATAGGTTAAGGTAGCTTATGATTGTATACTAAGTACTAGGCCAGGTACTTCATAAAATTGCTGAGTCCTTTACAGACGTCATCTCATTTAATCCTCACAAAAGCCCTGTGAGGTCAGTACTGTTGTTATCCCCATTTTACTGATGTGAAAAATGGTCTCAAAGAGCTTAAAGAACTTGTCTTACTTATTTGTAGAAGTGGAGCTAATTCAGACATGAGCCTGGCTGACTGCAAGGTTTGTGCTTTTTATCCATATAATAATCTCTGACTAAGGAGAAATGAAAAACCACCGTATAGACAGAGAGACCAGCTAGCCCAGCTTCTTACTCTGGGATACCAGATTGTTTCTGAGGTGGGGAGAAGCCTGGATTAAGTCTCATACACTTAGATCTCTAGGCCTTAAAGAGTCATTCCACATTGTTCAATGACAATAATGTAAACGTGTAAAACCCAGTGCCTGGTATATCATAATTATTTAGTAAATGGGAGTGAACTATTAGGAAAAGGAAAAAAATTCCCAAAGGCCCACAATCCCTTACTTGAAACTGTTGGATCTCTGTGAGTTTTGTTTTAGAATTATAGAAAGACAATATGTATATTTACCATATACTATGTAACATCCCTAGCAGAGAGCAGGGCAGCCCTATGTAATCAAAATACGTTAATTTCTGCAGTGAAATATATGAATATTCACACTAAACAGAAGAACTAGCCTTAAATCAGTTCAGGTAAAGTTTTGCTGCCAAATGAGTAAAGAAAAAATCTTTTGCATTTCTGAACTTACCGTATAAGAGTTGAAGGGAAGGGATTGTGCATCTGTAAAGCATACAACAACATTTCAAGAATAAAGCAGCATCAATTACTTTACTAAGTTGAATAGGCAAGTGATAGCTCTGTTTAAAAGAAACTCTTAAGTCCTAAGTCAAAGCATTAAGTCTTTTTTGCCTTTGATTTCAAATACTAACAATTACATCCGAAGAGAGAAAATAAGCATCTCTTACCTTCTTTCAAATAAGTATGTGTAACGTTAATTGAAGTTGAGGACTAAAATCAAGTACCATATTTTTTTTTCTAGAGGATCTGTGTTTATCAAAGAAAACACAGGAAGCTAAATCCATTTGAATTCGTCTTTTTTTGTAGATCCCTTTTTATAGTAGAATCTCACTTCTTTTAAATGAGAATGGAAAAATGATACTCTGTATGATGGTCTTTAAGTGCTGTAGGATCTACAGATACTAAATTCTTCCAAACTTTGAGAGGAACTAAGTTTGGCCACTCTTGAGCAAAGGTAATCTAGAAAAAGTGATAAGTATATAAGGTGATGGATATGTTAATTAGCTTGATTTAATAATTACACAAATGTATACATTTATCAAAATATGTTATATACCATAAACGTATAAAATTTTCATCAATTAAACCTTAATAGGGGAGAAAAGGATATCTACCTTCTGTACTTCTATAAAAGGAATTGAGTAATTCTAAAGGGAGGGAATTTCAAATTTTAAGTAGATAAGCAATTATTAGTTGATTGGCAGTACCTGTTGTAGCAAAAACTGAAGCTGAATAATTTAAACAGCTTCTTTTTTAATCTATGTCCTCTTCATGCCCTAACTTCCTTTCCTACTGGTTTATATTCCACTGTACATGACTACACATCCTCAGCTCCCTCATTCTTCCTTCCCTGTATTGAATTTGACCCTATCCCTGGTCAAATCCAACTGTTCATTTGCCCTGCATTGGCCCTTGAGTAGCTGAACATGGTTGGAATAAATGGATGACCATGTTGGTCTGGCTTAAATTTTAAATTAATGGTAACTAATCCCAAGTTGGCCCTTAGGACTGCTGGACAGTTCTCCTTTATTTCCTTAATCTCTCTTTTCCATCACCTAAACAAATATTTCACACCTTCTCTTGTCTCTCTATACCTCTGGTATCCTTCCCCAGTGTCAGCTGATGACCTTCCTTTTCACTTTCACTGAGAATAGACATAGTCATGAAAGAACTTCCACATAATCCACCACCCCTTAACCTGTATGCGTTTGTATGCACCTATACTCTGCCTATCAGTGATCTCCCTGACTTCAGCCTTTCTACTTCTGCTTTCATCTCCACCTCTCTTGCCTTCTCCCTCATTAAATCAATTTCTAGGAGTTGTTCCTTAATACGCAGTTGGGATTGAGAACCACTCTTCTATAACATAAACTCCACAGAACAAAGATTTGTTCTCTTGATCATTGATGTATTCTCAGTGCCTTTAACAATACATAACCCAATAGTAGGCACTCCGTCTTGTGAATGGATAGATGAGTGAATGGATAAATGAACAAATCTTTCTGGTAAAAAAGATATAAACTGCAGTACAAACTCTGAAGGGCAAAAAACGTAATAAATAATCTTTCCCTGTGTTTTATGAGCAAATTGGAAACTAAACTGTTTATCTTACAATATTGATTCAAAGAATTTTCTGCTGATTTACTATAGCCTCACCTGAAAACTTTTCCTAGAATTTTTATGCAGACAGTCCTAGTTATCTGGATTTTTTTTTTTTTTTTTTTTTTGTTACTGGAAACAGATTTTTCCGATTTCTAAGTGGTTAAGCTTTTCTTTTTTCTTTCTTTCAGTACAGTGGTAAAAGAAAACTTGTTTTTCAAATGAATTTCTCTGGTGGCAGTTTCACAAGTGAATAGATCTGTACAAATCCAGAACTGTTCATTTTACTCATTACTGATACTTGAAAGACCTGAGTTCAGCTGCCTGCTCCATCACTTTTTCTCACTGAAGTAAATCTGGGCATGATTCTTGTATTGAGAAATGCCTAGTATAGTCTCAATATAATTGACTGCATTTTTTTCATTAAAATAAGGGGAAGCATTTTTGTTTTCTTGACACCTGTGTTTCATGAAAAATCATAGGAAAACAGCCACATGTATTTTAATTCGGTTCAGTATCTCTTTTCCCTGAATCCTACTTTGTAGAAGTGTGGCTATTCAAACAGACTCTAGTATATTAAAATACATGCAGTGCAGTTTTAGTATGGGAGCAAGTATTACGGATTTTCTTTGGCTATAACTTAGTAGCATGGCAGGTTGTTATAGAACCAGTCCATGAATCCTTGTGAGTCAAATGGTATTATGATAAAGATACTTCACTTCTTTTTTGGTGGCTGAGTTTTTATTTGTAAGACAACCCTAAAATGGAGCTCAGCTAGGCCATTTCTAATCATAGTGTTCTAGTAGATGCTCTAGAACAAACATCATTAATGTGGTTAGTCATTTACTTGGAAAGCTATTGCTAGGGCAGGCTCACAGCTCTAGAGACAGAAAGCACATACACAAACCTCCTTGTTAAAGTGGAGATACAGAATGACTTATCAATGTAATAATAGAAATTAATGATTAAGTATATAGTTTATAGAAATTTGACTCAGATTTTTCAAGAAAATATGTTTTATAAATCAAAAGATAATTATTTACCTCCATTGGTCTTTGGGACCAAAGTTTTTCTCCTTCACTTTCTGCCCTTTTAGAAGACACAGTAAAAATAAAATTCATGAAATATTTCTAAATAATGGGTTTATAGAGATTCTGTGTGGGATCAGTGCTTTGCTGTCAAATTATTTATTTTAAATTTCAATTTATATGTTTTCTCTTTCCCCCCTCAGCCTCCTGCCACGCAATTTTTCTTTTTGGTGGAAGCATTCAACCTTAAATACTTGGAGTTTATGTTTTCTGTTAATAGGGACATTCTCCTATATAACTCTAAGACTACTGTCATACCAAAGGAATTTGACTTTGGTTCAGTGCCATCTAATATATAACTGATACTCAGATTTTCTCAGTTGTCCCTCAAATAACTGGACTTTCTAATTTTCTTTGATCCAGCATCTAACACAGGTTCATGTGTTATATTTAGTTGTTCTGTTTCTTCATCTTTCTTTAGTCTAGAACAGTTCCCATGCCCTCCCTTTAAAAATCAAAAAAAAAAACACAAAACTTCCCTGACATTTTTGGAGTCTAGTCCAATTATTTTATGAAATG
This sequence comes from Saimiri boliviensis, assembly GCF_048565385.1. Classification (NCBI taxonomy): domain Eukaryota; kingdom Metazoa; phylum Chordata; class Mammalia; order Primates; family Cebidae; genus Saimiri; species Saimiri boliviensis. The sequence continues at coordinate 94,044,678 of NC_133458.1, read as the reverse complement.
TTTTTGATTCTGGATTTGTCTATTTTCTTACTGTTAATTTAAAGTTAAATGTTTTTGGTTATGATCATATAGAGTGATTTTTTTTTAAAAAGTTGAGCATTGAGTTATAGAGAATCTTAACTTGTTCTGCCTTCTTGCACCTGCTTTTCTTAGAGTCCTAACCTCTCAACTCAGGTGCAAGGAAGCAGGAGTTGACTACTTTTTGTGGGTGTTGAAGACCTAGCTTATTGTAATAAAAAAATTTGGTTTGATTTTTAGTAAAAATCAAGTGTCTAATTTGTGCTCTAAATCTGATCTGGTTAGTTTTGAAATTTATGTTAAGAAGTAAGAATTTGGCTGGGTGTGGTGGCTAACACCTGTAATCCTACACGTTGGGAGGCCAAGATGGGCAGACTGCCTGAGCTCAGGACTTCCAAGACCAGCCTGGGCAACATGGTGAAACCCTATCTCTATTAAAACATAAAAAATCAGCCGGGCGTGTTACTGGGCACCTGTAATCTTAGCTATCCAGCTTGGTTGACAAAGCAAAACTCTGTCTCCAAAAAAAAAAAAAAAAAAAAAAAAACCATTGAACTTTAGAACCAAAATGATATCTTACTGTAACCCTGATGCACAATACTAAGAAAACAAATATTTTCATTGACATACTGAACTTATAAAACTATTTATCTTCAAAAAAGTTTTAGTTTTAACTAATGTTCATGTTTAAGTAATGTCTTCAGCTCCGCATTTTCAGAACCCTATTAACTCTCATTTAGCAAAATTAGCATACTGAACTCTCTAAACTATTTCTTTGATTTAATGCTTTGATTTATTTATTTTCATACTAATGAACAATGGATGCTAATAACAGTATTCTGTGAGGAGTAAGGTTTTTTTTGAGGTCAGCAGTGTTTAGATTAATCAGGTTGACATTTCTTGCTGGTGGGTCATGAACTGTTGATAATAGCATTAAATGGCGATTCAGTTGTTGCAGAAGGTACGACTCATTATCCAGCTACTGTATTAAATCATTACGGAAACAACTGGCACTCCACACCCATGTGCTCTGTAGCAATGGTAGATCAAGGAAGTATGTTTGTTTCTTTTGTTTACATCTTAAATTTTTTTGGAGGCTTACTTACATTCTCAAAGAATGCTACAGCATTGCCACTACTTTAGGGAACCAGGATGATTATCTTGACTGATTTGGGAGGATGAAGGGATATATAATCCTTTGAATAACACACCAAAGTCTTCTCGTTATATTGCTAGCCTTTCTGAAACCTTGTTTTCATAATGAGTGTACCTGGGTTGCAAGTAATAAAAACAAACATATTTATGGATTTTTAAATTGGGTTTAAATTCAACTTATTTTTATAAGGATATGAGTGTTTTAAAAAGATTCGTATTCATCTTAATGGAGAAATGATGCTTGGAAAGTTCACAATGTGCTATAGAAGTAATTTCTTCCAAAGGGTCATTGTTATAAAAATTTGTGTAAGAAAAATTTAAGCAATAAGCTGGATTTTTTTACACAGTTGTTTATCTATTACCTTTTAAGATAAACTTCAGTCATTTGGTATGCATTTGATCAGAAATTATTGGTGTCTTTGAATTTTAAAATCAATTGTGTTTTCAGTATGTCCCATGTGTATGGGCAGTGAACAGATAGGGTAGCATGACAGTTGCATTAATGTTGATTTAGTTTTTCATTGGATAGTAAAGAGTTAGTGAAGTCAGTTTCTAATTATTATTATTATTTTTTTTTTGAGACGGAGTTTCGCTCTTGTTACCCAGGCTGGAGTGCAATGGCGCGATCTCGGCTCACCGCAACCTCCGCCTCCTGGGTTCAGGCAATTCTCCTGCCTCAGCCTCCTGAGTAGCTGGGATTACAGGCACGTGCCACCATGCCCAGCTAATTTTTTGTATCTTTAGTAGAGACGGGGTTTCACCATTTTGACCAGGATGGTCTCGATCTCTTGACCTCGTGATCCACCCGCCTCAGCCTCCCAAAGTGCTGGGATTACAGGCTTGAGCCACCGCGCCCGGCAGTTTCTAATTATTAATAAAATATCCCAAACACCTAGCCCCAGGGTATCACACATAGGTGCTTGATCATAATTTGTAATGAATGTGTGACACTTGGGTAGAAGCAGGAGAGCTTTTTGTCATTTTTTTATTTGCCAGAATATATTTTAAGGATGTAAGTACAGGAAAAATGAATATTTTCCTGTATAATGAAAAAGAATATTAACAACTTCAAAGTAATTGCCTTATTTAGGATGAATAGGTTTTTCAAATCTATCTTTAAGAGAAACAATACAGCATTGGAAAATTATAGACCACTAGAGGTCACTGTTTAGTAATCAACTTTTAATGAACCAGAACAGTCAGGACAGCCAATAAATTATAGTGTGGATTTTTCTAATTATGAATTCATATTTAATCATTCAATGACAAGTAACTGTGGAAATGGTTCTGTGTACTTTGCATATGTGGTTATGCTAATACACCATTATATTTCTCTGATGTTGGTCCTCCATCATTAGAGTAGAACATTGCCAAAGGCTTTCTTATGTAATCTTAATTACTAATTATGAGATGTAATTAACATTGTTACCACCTCCACATCTTTTGTGGGCAACAAGGTTTTTGAAAATAAAGTTTTACTCTAAATAAGTTACATTTAAGTGAACATAGGTGTACTGGTTATGATCAGTTTCTTCTCCCCCATGTCATGTCTTCCTGCTTCATTCTTGGTTTCTTTTGCTCCCATCCCTGTTCACTGCTCTCTCACTCCTTTCCCTCCTTCCTTTGGATTCCTTTTCCACTTTATTTTGTCAGTGGTTGAATGTTTCTTCTCAAGCTTTCCAGCCTTGATTCATTGAGTAGAAGAATGTGACTTTTACTGCATATGTTAAAGGAATCCTAGGGTGGGCAACTTGAGCCAAGCCAACCAGCAAAGCAAAGGAAAATTGTATGCATATAAGCAAGCACGCTGCTGTTGCTGGGAGCAGATGGCTGTCTTTAGTCTGTCCAAGAATCAATTCAGGAAAAGGCAGATTTCCTTACTTATGTGATAAAAATTGTTTTCCTCCTTTCAGGCTAGGCTAGTTGCCCAAGAGGAGGCCTCATGATCATAGGGAGAAAACAACATGTGCACATGTGTTTCCTTTTTTTGAAAACAGCCCTGTACATTCTTGCTTAGAAAGCAGGCACATCACACCATTGCTCAGACTTCCTCTACTTCTTGCTGCTTTTACTATCCCTGCTACTATGCCACTGCTATACAGTTATATCTACCTCACTGTTCTGAGATTTGTTTCAGTCTGCTGAAGATATACTTCTGATAAATTGTTCAGAAGCCTTATCTGGTTCCTTATGTTCATGCAGTCCAGCTCAGTCTTCCTTCTGAGTCTGCCACTCAAGGCTCTCCACAGTCTGGATCCAACTTACTTTTCCATTCTTGTTTTCTGCTGCTACTTTCCACATGCCTTAAATTCTAACCAAACTGGACTATTCACTAATTCTTTAATATTTGCCTTATTTACGCAAGTTCCTGGTGCTTATTTATGCTTTTCTTCTACTAGGATTTCAATTTCTTCTTCATTTTTTATCTGTCAAATTCTAAGCCCAATGTAGATGCCACCTCCTGTGATCTCTCCTTAGATAGAGGTCACCCTCCCTGTGAAGCACCATGACACGTAGGGTCTCACCTCACATTTGTAATTACTATGTACCTGTGTTCTTAACTATATTGTAAGTACAGAGATTCTTGGCAAATAAATCAAGAATGCTAAAATTTCCAATTAAAAAAAACCTATTTGGCAGAATATCTGACTTTCTAATTTTATTTTGGGAAAAGTAAAATAATTTTATAATGCTAAGGTTTGTAATACTAGTAAAGATTGTGGGATATCCTTTGCTAGAACTCTTGTCTACAAAAGATAGGCCTTTGTCCAATAAGCTGAGTTCTGTCTGAATACATGCGAATAGTAGTCAGCTTCCCCTTCTTGATTACCTGCTTTGTAATATCCCTGGGAATACAAACAATTCTCTATTAAATCTCCTAAATGAAAGGAAAATGTATTTTATAATTTAAAATGCTAAGTACATTTTATATGCACCTAGCTCTATTTTGAAGAAAGTGAGTTTCGTTGAAGCAATATTTGCCTCTAACGGCTCCAAATTTCTTGTGTTTTGGTAAAAATAGAGATGTGTAAGGTACATGGATTTTGAACTTGAACTATATTTTGGGGGCTCTTTTCAAGTATTAATTCCAGTGGCTGAGTATAGTATATAAATTTCATTATTATTAGAGGGGGTGATGTGCGTAACCACTTTTTTCTCTACTAGAGCAGCAATAGTAAAGTTTTGCATGTCTGAAACTATCCATGTACTTAGTTATGACAGAAGCTAACTTGTAGGGATTTTTGTTTGTTTACAAATAAAAAATGTAAAGAGTTACCTGTTTGAAGTTTGGAGTATACTTTTCCTTGGAAAAGCATTTTCTAATATATTTAGGCTCCTATTTTCAACCTCATGTATATTCAGGATATCCCTAAATTATAACACAATTAGCATCATATTTCTGTGGGAAATGATTTCAGAGATTCCTCTTGGGATACCAGCCCCTCCTATCCTTTGAGGAAAAAAATCACCTACTGTCTCTTCCTCCCCTTTTCTAAGCTGTGGGATCTAAAATTTTCTCTGGGGATTCACCTGCTTTTCCAAAATTCCAGCTGTCTCATCTCTAACGAGATTTTTCTAACTCTGTATCTCCATCACAGATTTCTGATTTCTAGATCTGCATTTTTATTTAGTGGACCCCTTCAGTCAAACTCATTTTCAGAGTCAGGCTTTTTTGTTTCATTAAAACCAGCTCTTCCTCTTGGTTCTCTGTAGTATATTACAATTGCAATTGTTCTAATCTTTTAGGTTTCAGTTCTGAAAGTAGCACATTACATAGAAATGTAATGTAAGCCACATGTATAAAAATTTTTTAGTAGTCACATTTAAAAGGTAATAACATAGGTGAGCATAATTTCAGGAATACATTTTCTTTAACCCAGTATATCAGAAACATCATAATTTCAACATGTAACCAACATAAAAATTACTGAGATATTTTACATTTTTTTGTACTAAGTCTTTGAAATATGTCTATTTTACATTTAAAGCACATCTGAATGTGAACTAGCTATATTTTAAGTGCTCAACAGTCACATGTTACTAGTAGCTACTCTGTTGGACAGTACACAGCTTTAGAGTCTGCTGCTACATTTTTTTCTTAGCCAGCGACATTCTGGTTCTGAACTAAGTTTGTTAATACATGCAAGGAAATTTACAGAATTTTTCTTGTCCCTTTTTTCCCATACTTCCTCCACTCCTGTTTTTAGAATAATCTGTAAATCAGCCATTTTGCTAGAATAAGTCATAGTGTTTGCTCTCCAGAAGCTCATACTGTAGTCTAGACAATGTCTAGTCAGTGAGATGGACATGGAGAAAGATACTGTGTTACTGTATGGATTGGTAATTGCCGTAACAGAGATATAAACAAGTTCCAATAAGAGGATGATGTAGTTAGGGTCATTCACATTTACCAGATCCGATTGCTAGGCCGTTGCTTTCCTGAAGAAGTGATCCATGTTTACCGTGTATTATGGGGTTGGATGAGGACATTCCAAGAAGACATAGTATTCAAAGTTGAGAATTACAAAAGGGCATGGCATATTTGACGATTAAATGAGAGTCAGTATATCTGGAATTTTGTTTGTTCTAAATTCAGCTACTTAGGATTTTCTGCACAGATTCCCTACTTTTTTCACCTTTATGAATTTGCTTTTGCAGATCACTTCACATAGAATTTCTTTCTCTGTCCCAAGTCGTTTCTTACCAGCATATCGTAATCTTAATCATCTTTTCTTGGCTCATATTGATCTGACCTTTTTAGTGAAGCTGCTTTTACTCACCTCTTTTAGTTTTATGCCCCAAATGAATGTGATATTTTTCTCCTTGGAATTTTGAACATTTTACCTTTGTATGACAATATATTTTGTATTCAAGTTAATTTTATAGTGTAGTAATAGTCTGGATCACAAAATCAGATTCTTAATTTGAGCAAGAATTGCATCTTAATTATTTTGGACACCCTGAAGAGCTGAGAGTAGGTTCCTTGTATACAGAAGGTATTTAGTAAATACTTCATTTGTGGATAATAAATTTTTTTTGAGATATTTAAAACAAAGGCACAAAATTGAAGTGATCTAGAGATTTCAAGTACTTAAGGCTTCTTATAGATTATTTTTATGGAAATTCTTCATTAACATGACTGATTGCTATATGTAGGTGGATGAAATTTCTTGATTTTATTTGTAAAAGTAGATGCCATAAAAACAGCATTCTGGCCGGGCGCGGTGGCTCACGCCTGTAATCCCAGCACTTTGGGAGGCCGAGGCGGGTGGATCACGAGGTCAAGAGATCGAGACCATCCTGGTCAACATGGTGAAACCCCGTCTCCACTAAAAATACAAAAATTAGCTGGGCATAGTGGCGCACGCCTATAGTCCCAGCTACTAGGGAGGCTGAGGCAGGAGAATTGCTTGAACCCAGGAGGCGGAGGTTGCAGTGAGCCGAGATCGCGCCATTGCACTCCAGCCTGGGTAACAAGAGCGAAACTCCATCTCAAGGAAAACAAACAAACAAACAAACAAACAAACAAAAACACAGCATTCTGTTACAAATTTTTAGTATAATGAAGGTGCTAAAGGTAAAGGTGAAACCTGTTTTATTATGAGAAAACAGTTAAAAGTATCTTGGCATACAAACAAATACAATGGAATTCAATCTTTCTATTGACGTTTAAGGACCTGTTTTGTTTCTTTACACAGCCATCTACTGCTTCTGGCAATATGGTGGACTAGGTATATTAAAATACCCTGCTCCTATAAAACACCCATGCTGGATAAATTTCAATAAACGTACTTTTAACTGTACTTTATATTTCTCAATAGAGAAGGGAGATCTTCAATGACCCAATAATTAAGTAGTAATCTGAAATAAGAATAATAAATAAATTGCTTCCAGGGCAGCCAGTGCTGATTCCAGAAAACAGGGGCTTTGGGTGTTAAAATTCATGAGTAAAACAATTCTGGGGTAATGGAAACCTAGACACTATGCTCACACAATGTGAGGAAGCCAACCTTTATACCCCAACAAAGCGAAATACTCAGAGGCCATAACTTCTGGGAGAAAGGGTGGTCTGTGGATAATAAGCCCGCTAAAGAACCTAATTAGGAAATCTGTCTGTCTATGCTGATTATAGGTTGAGAAATAAAATATATTAGTTTCTTCTGAATCTTTATAACAGTACCTCTGAACTTACGGGCATAGAGTTCAGAATTATATTGCTCATCCAGTTGGGAAGATACCCAACCAATAATTAAATTTAACACCTTAATTAAGACCTTAATTTGGTCTAGCACTTGTCATCCATTGAAAGAATAAAAATTCTCTCTGCAGAAAATCATCCATAATCCAGGACTCTCAAAATTCATAAATATCAAGTACAATAAATATAAGCTTACAGTTTAAAAAAAAAAAAAAAAGTACCAGACTCATAGGGAGACAGATCACCAGAGAAGTCAACAAGAACAAACATATTCAATCTCTATGAACTGTAGATACTGACATTTCCAAAACTGAATATTAAGTGACTATATATAAAACATTTGAAGAAATAAAAGATAGATTGAAAATGAATAAGGGTCCAGAAAATGTCAGAAATAACCAAATTTAGAAAAATCAATTAAATTTAAAAATTAATAGATAAGTTAAATGGTATATGGGATAGAGAATTAGTAAATAAGAAGATCAATAAGATCATCTAAAGAAATAACCCAAATGTACTACAGAAAGAGTTGGAAATGGAAAATATAAAAGGTTGAGACATGGATAGAAAGCTAGGAAGAAAAAGTTATACATGCATCTAATTGCAGTTCCAGATGGAATGAGGGGAGAGTGGTCAACATGATGATATCTGAGAATTTTCAGCATTAACATAAACCCACAGAAACAGGAGGCACAACGTATACCAAATAGGAGTTGAAATATTTTTAAAAAAGAAATCTTACTAAGTACATGATAGTAAAACTATAAAGTACCAAATACAAACCTTTAAAGACCTAGGAAAAAAAAGACACTTTACCTATAAAAGAACAGTACCAACTGATACCGTACATTCTCCCCTCCCCAGCATTATTGAGATATAATTTGAATACAGTAAAATTTACCCGTTTTCAGTGTGGAGGATTGATGAATTTGGACAACTATATATAGTCGTGTAACCATCTTCACATTTAAGGCAGAGGGGAGTTTCTATTACTCCAGAAACTCCACTCATGCTTTTTTTGTAGTCACTTTCTTCCTCAGCCCTAGGTAAACACTGATTTGCTTTCTTATACTATAGTTTTGCCTTTTCTAAACTACTATGTATATATCATGTATATGCATGTAGAATTCATAAAATATGTAGTCTTTTGTGTTAATAGCAGACTTCTTAAGAACAGTTGAAGCCAGAAAACAGAACTATATCATCAAAATATAGGTAACTGTCACCTAAGAATTTGCATCCAACAGAATCAAGAATGATAGTAGGTTCCAGTTGTGGTTAAGCTGAAGTAAATAGATTGTCCTTTCTTTCCTACTGAATGTATTAAAAGCCTTGGACAGAATGCCTAAAGAAGCTACCTGAGGACTCTGAAAGGTAAATCATAGCAAGTAGATTGGAGAAGGAAAATAGAACTTTAAATACAAAAGCTCTGGCAATGAGTTTCCTGGATCCTTTCCCCACTTTTTGTATCTCCCAGTCTGAATTCAAAGACAGCATGAATCCTAGGACTGTGCACAGGTGCAAACGACAAGAATTCTAAGGGACATTTCTGATCCAAGGAGCAGGAAGAGAGGCTCTATGAGACAGAGAAAGTGGAAGAAATTATCTCTTTTTTTTTTTTTCTTCCCTCCCAGCTCTGCCACATGATCCTTACTTCTGAACCTGCAATTTTGTGGTGGCAGCAGCAGCCAACCAGACCTGTAAAAATCCAGGGAGGTGAAGCCTCTCTGATCAGAGGAACTGTGGTCCAAACAGTGTAGAATTATTCCTATAGCTTTTTTCTTTTTTTAATTATCTTGCTGTTTGGACCCAGAGACAGATGTAGAAAGTCCTGTACTCCCTGCAAATAGTCAGAGGACCAAGTGGGATGGGGGCTGGAGGTGGGGTAGTAGAAGTGTCAGAGAGTGGGGCCCTTCACAGATAAGAGGGAGCTCATAAAAGGGAACCCCTGATGTTATGTATGAACCTCTGGGCCCACTCTTGAGCCATACAACATGGATCTAACCCTAAATAGCATACCAAATAATATGGAATAGACAGCTCCCCCCCGCAAAATACCAGACTGACTTCTGGCTGATGCACATCTAGGACAGATTCAGATACATGCTACTCGCAGAATTTGAAGACCCAGAGTCTAATAGCATATTACATCCCAAATGTTCATGATATGATGCAAAATTACTTGACGCAAAAAGAACCAGGAAAGTCTGATTAAGTCTCAAGGGAAAAGACAAGATACCAACCCTGAGATTGCCCAGATGTTTTGTATTAGGAAATGACTTTAAAACAGCTGTTATAACTCTGCTTTAAGAAATAATAGTCTCAGTTAAGAAATAGAAGCTATAAAAAAGAACCAAATGGAAATTTTATAACTGGAAATACAATAATTAGAGACTTGAAGAAAATCACTGGATATGTTCAAAAGAAAGCGCTTGTGACAAAGGAAAGAGTCAGTGAATTTGAAGATAGAAATTACATAATTGGACCAAAAGAGACTAAGAAAATGGACAGAGCCTTGGGATCATCTGAGATAATACCAAGAAATATCTAACATTCGTGCCAGTGGAGATCAGATGGAGATGAGTGTGGTGCAGAAATAAATATTTGGAGAAAAAAAAAAGTGGCTGCAAGCTTTCCAGGTTTGGTGAAAGACAAACTTACAGATTTAAGAAGCTCAGTGAGCCCCAAAAAGAATAAAGAAATCTATGCCCAGATCATTGTAAACTACTGAAAACCAGAGACATAAAAAACATGTTGGCTGGGCTCTGGCTCATGCCTGTAATCCCAGCACTTTGGGAGACTGAGGTGGGTGGATCACTTGAGATCAGGAGTTTGAGACCAGCCTGGATGACATGGTGAAACCTCGTCTCTATTAAAAAAAAAAAAAAAAAAAAAATTAGCAGGGCCTGGTGGCAGGCACCTGTAATCCCACCTACTCTGGAAGCTGAGGCATGAGAATTGCTTAAACCCAGGAGGCGAAGGTTGCAGTAAGCTGAGGTCGTGCCACTGGACTCCAACCTGTGTGACAGAGAGAGACTGTCTCAAAATAAAGTCTGTTTAAAAAATAAATTTTTTTTAGATCAGCTAGAAAATGATGCATTATAGATGAACAATGTTTGCAGTGACTTCAGAAAAAACATATAGGCCAAAAGGCCAGTGGAATAACATTTTTGAAGGGCTGAAACCAGAATTTTGTATGTGACAAAAATATCCTTCAGGAATGAAGATGAAATAGAGATATTCACAGGTAAAGGAAAACTAAGAAAATTCATCTCTAATTGATCGGCTTTACAAAAAAATAAAGGAATTTCTTCAGGTAAAAGGAAACTGATACCAGAGAGAACTGTAGAACTTCAGGAAAGAAGAAAGAGAAACAGAAATCATAAGCATTTGAATAGAGTATTTTTTCTACTTTTAAGTTCTTTAAAATATGTGTGATGGTTGTGATTAAAAATTAAAAAGCTCCTTGACTTACTGTCTTTCATAAGTTGAAAATATTTTAAGTTGAACGTGCATTTTCAACTTGGGTTGACTTTATCCAGACGCAGCCCCATGGAAAATCAAGGAGTATACTGAATTGCATATGGCTTTTGTACCATTGTAAAGTCAAAAAAAATCCTAAGGCAAACCATCATAAGTCAAGAACCTTCTGTAAAACACTGGTGGAATTTTCTATGTATATAAATGTAATATAGATGACAACTCTAATATAAAGGTAGTAAAATGTGGTAAATTTTGTACATTTCACTTGATATGGTAAAATATTAATTTTCAATGGACATGAAAAGTTTAGTATGTGTATTCTAATCCTAAGTCACACACATACACACACCCTATACAAAGATGCAGTAGATAAATTAAAATGGAATATCAAAGAATTGTTTAAATATTGTAATGCAGAAGAAGGTGGGAAAGGAGAAAGAGAAGAACTGAAAACATAGTGGACAAGCAGAAAATAAACTAGTAGAGTTAAATCCAAGCCTATCAATACTAACATTAAATGTGAATGACCTAAACACACCAACTAAAAGGCACAATATTATTAGATTGGATTTAAAAAAGAGCCAAAGTGTTAACAAGCAATTCACTTTAAATGTAATGATGTAGGTAGATTAAAAGTATAGAAGAAGATATACCATGTAAATACCAGTCAAAACAAAGAGCAAGGAAAATTACCAAAGGTGAAGAAGGACATTACATAATGATAAGAGTCAATTCACCAAGAAGATACTAACAGTCCTAAATGTGTATATACCTAATAATTGAAATAAAAACTAGCAGAATGAAAAGGAGAAATGAATGAATCCACAATTATTATTGGAGTCTTCAACACTTCTCAGTAATGCACATGACAAGTAGACAGAAAAATCAACAACAATATAAAAGAACTGAGCAACATCGTCAATCAAATGAACCTAATTGACATGTATAGAACACTGTGCAGCAACAGCAGAAAACATATACTACTTAAGTGCACATTTACCAAGATGGATGTTATCCGGGATCAAAATCACGCTTAACAATTTGAAAAGAACTAGAAATGGATTTAAACTAGAAATCAGTAACAAATATATATGGAAATTTACTCCTCAAATATTTGTAAATTAAACACACTCCTAAGTAATCAGTGGATCAAAGAGGAAATCTCAAGGGATATTAGAAAATATTTTGAACTGAACAAAAATAAAAATACAACATATTTGTGGGATGCCCCTAAAGCAGTGCTTGGAAGGTAATTTATAAAATTAAATGCTTGAATTAGAAAAGAAAGAGTTTCATAACAGTAATTTAAGTTCTAACATAAGAAATTAAAAAAAGAAGAGTAAAATAAAACCAAAGCAAACAGAATGAAGGAAATAATAAAGAACAGAAATTAATGAAATTCGAAACAGAAAAACAGTAAAGAAAACCACTAAAACCAAAGGGTATTACTTTTGAAAAGACCGGCCTAACAAAAAAAAAAAAAAAAAAAGAAGACACAAATTACCAATATCAGGAATGAGCACTGTAAGCAACTCTGTTGACATAAATTTTGCAGTGTAAATGAAATGGACTTTTTTTTTCTTTGGTGAGACAGAGTTTCATTTTTGTTGCCCAGGCTGGAGTGCAATGGTGTGATCTTGGCTCACTGAAACCTCCACCTCCTGGGTTAAAGCAATTCTCCTGCCTCAGCCTCCTGAGTTGCTGGAATTACAAGAGTGTACCACCATGCCCAGCTAATTTTGTATTTTTAGTAGAGATGGGGTTTCTCCATGTTGGTCAGGCTGGTCTTGAACTGACCTCAGGTGATCTGCCCACCTTGGCCTCCCAAAGTGCTGGGATTACAGGTGTGAGCCATGGCACTTGGCCTAAATGGACCTTTTTTTTTTTTGGAGAGGTAATTGGGGATGTGAGCTTTAGATTGGTTGGTTTGCGTATATGAAAGGCACACTTAAAGGTTAGTCTTTTACTGTCTCTAGGAGTTGACTAGCTCTGGGAAGGGCAGTGTCTCCAGGATCAGCAAGGGCCCAGATTTCAAAGCATCAGAAATAAATTAAAAGGCATAATTAATGCAATTAGTAACTGACATTGAAAACATTATTTATATTTGTTTCAAAAACTAAATAACTTGCTATACATCTAATTAAATGTATAGAATGTGTGTGCTAAAAACTACAAAAGTTGATGCAAGAAGTCAAAGACAACCTAAATAAATGGAGAAGTATACTGTGTTCATGGATCGATGGCTTTGAAGACTCTGTGTAGTAAAGATGTGAATTCCCCCCAATTTAGCACTATTACTTTTTATGGCATCTATAGAGAAATTGACATTAATTTCATATGGAAAAACAAAAGAACTAAAATAGCCAAAGAAATTTTAAAGGTGATTAACAAGGTTGAAGTCACATTACTCAATTTTTACACTTCAAAGCTATAGTAATAAAATGTGGTATTAGTGAAAGAATAGACAGAGATCAGTGAAACAGAAGAGTTTAAAATTAGACTCATGAATTTTGCACAAAGGTGCAAAGGCAATTCAGGGAGAAAGGGATGGTCTTTTCAATAGAAGATATCAAAACGATTCTGCATACATTAAGAAAAAAAGACTTGATCTTTAGCTCACATCTTATATAAAAATTAAAATGAGCTAAATGTAAAACTTTCAGAAGAAAATATATGAGAAAATCCTTCTGGCCTTGAGTTTAGAAAGAATTCTGTGATACGGCTTTGAAAGCACAATTCATAAAAAAAAATTGAAAATTGTACTGTGTGAAAATTAATAAACTTCTATGCTGAAACACTAAGAGGCTGAAAAAACAAGCCAAATACTAAGAGAAAATATTGCAAACTACATATCCCACCAAAGCCATGTAGCCAGAATATATAAACATTTCTCAAAAGTCAACAATTAACCAACTTAATTTGAAAATCGGCAAAAGATTTCAACAGACATGTCACCAAAGAAAATACCTGGTTGGCAAATAAGCACGTGAAAAGATGCTCGACATCGTTACCATTAACAAAATTCAAATTAAAACCATAATGAAATAACCAGTACACATCATTTATAGAATTGCTACAAAAACTTTTAAAATAACAACAGTTTAAGTGCTGATGAGTATATAGAGAAAGTGGAATGCTCATATTCCTAGTGATAATGCAAAACAGTACAGCCACTTTGGAAAACAATTTGATGCTTTCATAAAGTTAAACATACACTTAATCTAAAGGTTCCAGCAATCCCACTCCTAGGTAAACATTTGTCCTAGCCTGGATAAATGAAAACTTGTGTGCACACAAAAACCTGTACCTGAATTCATAATCCACTAAAACTGATAACAACCTAAAAATCCTATAGTGGGTGAATGGATAAACAAACTCTGTAACCTCCATGCAGTGAATACTACTCAGCAGTATAAAAGGATATGCTCCTGGTGCCCACAATAACAGGTAACTTAAAGGCATTACATGAGTGAAAGAAGTCAGTCTGAAAAGGTTATAATTATATGATTATATTCCTATAACATTCTGGAAAGGCAAAACTATGGGAGTGAACCACAGATCAGTAGGATCAAGAGTTGGGGAAGGCAAGAGTATTTGACCACAAAGTGGTAGCATAAGAGAATTTCTGAGGGTGAGAGAATTACTCTGTATATTCACTGATGATGGTGGTTGAATGAATGTATACTTGCTAAAACTTGTAGAAGAACTTTATGCACACATAAAATTTAGTTTTACAGCACGTTAATTTCAAAATAAAGGAATCATGATTAAATTAGACATTTTCAGTAAACAAAAACTGATAAAAGTTAACACCAGGAGATGTACACTAAAAGAACATCAAAAGCTTATCCTTTGATCCTAAAGGAAGGTCTGAGATGTGAAAAGAAATGATAAGGCTGAGTGTGGTGGCTCATGCCGGTAATCTCAGCACTTTGGCAGGCCAGGTCAGGAAGATCACTTGAACCCAGAAGTTTGAGATCACTCTGGGCAACATAGTGAGACCTTATCTCTACATTAAAAAATTAGCTGGGCATTGGTGGCACATGCCTATGGTCCCAGCTACTCAGGAGGCTGAGGCAGGAGGATCACTTGAACCAGGGAGGTTGAGGCTGCAGTAAGCCACGATTGCACCACTTCACATCAGTGTGGGCAACAGAGCAAGATCCTGTCTCAATTTTTAAAAAGAGAAATGGTAAACAAGAAATGTAAATACAGAATTTGAATTTAAATGGTCTATGAGATTGGGTAATTTAAATTATTAGGATAAATCTGAAAATATCTAAACAACAATAAAATATAAATTGTGGGATTAAAGAAAGAACTAAAATACTGAACAGCAATAATGTGTAAGCCAGGAAAGTCTAAAGGTCTTGTGTTATATGAAAGATAGGTCAAGATGTTGATTAACTTTTGAGTTTAACTTCAAGTATGCATGGTAAAATTTTAAAAACAATAAAAATAAAGAATATTATTTCCAAACCAGTAAAGGTAAAAAGAAAACAGAAACAACTCCTGAATCAATTTAAATTACAGGAAAGGAGGGCAAATAAAAACCACATAGAGGAAAAGCACAAAGTGAAATAGTAGGAAGAAATGGATTAAATGTGCCAAATTAAAGACAGGTGTTTGTTGTGTTGGAGTTTTAAAAACTCCTGCTGATCGCGCCATTGCACTCCAGCCTGGGTAACAAGAGCAAAACTCCGTCTCAAAAAAAAAAAACAAAAAAAAAACTCCTGCTGAATCTTGTTTATAAAACAAAGACTCAGAAAGTATAAGTATCTTTTTGACCATGCAAATTCTAACCAAAAGAAATAAGGATTTATAAATATCTAATAAATGGGTTAATTAGCCGGGCGTGGTGGCTCACGCCTGTAATCCCAGCACTTTGGGAGGCCGAGGCGGGTGGATCACGAGGTCAAGAGATCGAGACCATCCTGGTCAACATGGTGAAACCCCGTCTCTACTAAAAATACAAAACATTAGCTGGGCATGGTGGTGCGTGCCTGTAATCCCAGCTACTCAGGAGGCTGAGGCAGGAGAATTGCCTGAACCCAGGAGGCGGAGGTTGCGGTGAGCCGAGATCGCGCCATTGCACTCCAGCCTGGGTAACAAGAGCGAAACTCCGTCTCAAAAAAAAAAAAAAAAAAAAAAAAAAAAGGGTTAATTAAATGTGACAATTCTTAAGATTAAAAAATGCTGTTAGAGATAAAGGATCATTACTAATGATTAAAAGGCTTAAACAAAAAGATGTGACAATGTAAACTTATGTGTACTGTACCTAAAAACCTCAGAAATGTATAAAGCAAAAAATTATAGAACCACAGGAAGAAATTTATAAATGTCTACTATCACAGTGGGATCTTTCAGTATGCTTCTCTCAGACAGTTGATGATCAAACAACAAAAACAGTGGTAAATATATAGACTTGAAATAACACAGTAAATTTGATCAGATGGACATATGTAGAACCTTATACCCAGCGACTGAAGAAACTTACTTCTTATGACACATCAAAAAATTGACTACACAGTGGGCCACAAAGCAAGTCTCCAGCATCAGCAAATCTGTATCTTATAGGCTGATTCTTTGACTACAATGCAGTTTAATCAGGAGGAAAAATGCAATTAAAACCTATACATTTAAAATGTAGAATCACATTTCTAAAGAATTGTTTTTTTTAGTCAAAGAAGTCATATTAAGAAAAAAATGTTGGAACTGAACGATAATGAAAATACTGTATAGTAAACTGGGATGCAGCTGCAGCAGGACTTTTAAGGAAACTGAGGCCAGACACAGTGGCTCGCACCTGTAATCCCAGCACTTTGAGAGACCAAGGTAGGCGCATCACGAGGTCAGGAGTTCAAGACTAGCCTGGCCAAGATGGTGAAACTCCATTTCTACTAAAAATACAAAAATTAGCTCGGCGTAGTGGTGCGTTCCTGTAATCCCAGCTACTCAGGAGACTGAGGCAGGAGAATTGCTTGAAAACTGGTACCTGAGGTGGAGGTTGCAGTGATGCGACAGAGCAAGAGTCAGTCTCAAAAAAAAAAAAAAAAAACAAAAAACAAAAAAAAAACGACGACGACACTGAGAATGCAAGTTTTGAGTGGAATTTGAAAATATAAGGGAAAAAGGTAATTTTTTCCATTGTAACTTACACAGTGTAAAGTAAAATGAACTTAACAAGAAGTGAATAATCCAGTTTAAAAATGGACAAAGGATTTGAACAGACATTTCTCCAAAGAAGATATACAGATGACTAATAAGCACATGAAAATGTGCTCTATATTACTAACCATCAGGGAAGGGCAAATAAAAACCACAGAGATTATATTTAACACTCATGAGAATGGCTATTACTGAAACAACAAATAGAAAACGAGTGGTGTTGAGAATGCAGAGAAATTAGAACCCTTGTGCACTGTTGGTAGTAATGTAACATGGTGCAGCCACTGTGGAAAATTATATTGGTAGTTCCTCAAAAAATTAAACATGTAATTACCATATGATCCAGAAATTTGACTTCTGGGTATATACCCAAAGAATTGAGAGTACATATGTTTATAACAGCAGTGTTCATAGTAACCAAAACGTGTGAACCATCTCCATGTCCATCATTGGATGAATGGACAAACAAAAGGTGGTATATGTATGTAATGGAATGGTATTTAGTGTTAACATGGAATGGAATTTGGATGCATTCTATAATGCGGATGAACCTTAAAGACATTATGCTAAGTGAAGTAAGCCAGACACAAAGGACAAATATTATATGATTTCCCTTATGTGCGATACCTAGAATAGTCAAATTAAGAGAGAGAGAAAATAGAACAGTTGTTAACACAGGCATGGTGGCAGGTAGAATAGGGAAATACTGTTTAATGGGTACAGAGTTTCAATTTGGGTTAATGAAAAAGTTCTGGGGATGGTGGAGATGGTTACATAACAATATGAATGTACTTAATGCCACTGAACTGTACATTTTAAAAGTGTTAAAATGGTAAATTTTATGTTATGTACATAAACAATTACTAAATAAAAATCCAGGAATGAAACTTAAATGATTAATAATCACGACTGACTTGAATTTTACTATGAGACAAGATTCTTAGGGTTAAGGAACAAAATGCAGCTGTTTGCTCTTTTTAAGAAATATCAGCCGGGCACCGTGGCTCAAGCCTGTAATCCCAGCACTTTGGGAGGCCGAGGCGGGTGGATCACGAGGTCGAGAGATCGAGACCATCCTGGTCAACATGGTGAAACCCCGTCTCTACTAAAAATACAAAAAATTAGCCAGGCATGGTGGCACGTGCCTGTAATCCCAGCTACTCAGGAGGCTGAGGCAGGAGAATTGCTTGAACCCAGGAGGCGGAGGTTGCAGTGAGCCAAGATCGCGCCATTGCACTCCAGCCTGGGTAACAAGAGCAAGACTCCGTCTCAAAAAAAAAAAAAAAAAAAAAAAAAAAATCAAACAAAATTATATTAAAGGCTAACAATAAAAGAAAGATATATTTTGGGGGGGTACAGTATACACTACTCAGATGACAGGTGCTCTAAAATCTCAGCCTCCACCACTATACAATTTATCTGTGTAACCAAAAACCAATTGTACCCCAAAAGCTAATGAAATAAAAAATATTTTAAAATAAATGGATAAAAGCCTGGGCACAGTGGCTCCTCACACCTGTAGTCCCAGCACTGTGGGAAGCAGAGGCAGGTGGATCACTTCAGGCCAGGCGTTCAAGACCAGCCTGGCCAACATGGCGACACCCCGTCTCTAGTAAAAATACAAAAAAATTAGCTGGTGTGATGGCACACGCCTGTAATCCCAGCTACTTGGGACGTTGAAGCAGGAGAATCACTTGAACCTGGGAAGTGGAGGTTGCAGTGGGCAACTCCAGCCTGGGTGACAGAGCGAGACTCTGTATCAAAATACTACTACTAATAATAATAGAAATAAACAAGATATGATGGCAACATCATACTACAAAAACTAAAATTTAAGGCAAAATTTGCGATGAACAGGGATGTCTTACAATGGAACAAAATGGCACAACTTGTGAAGAGTTTATGTATACAGCATTATTGTATATCAGTGAATAAAGGCAAAACCTTTTGAAATTTAAGAGTTTGATTTAAAACTACAGTTACATTGGAAATTTATAATTCTCTCAGCATTTGACAGATCAAATGACAACACATATAAAAGTAATTAAGTTATGCTTAGTTTAATATACTACTACAAATAGAGAATATACTTTGTTACCACATTTCCATGGGGAAAACTGGCCAAGATAAAACCTTTAAAGATTCAGAAATAGAAAACTGTTTCACATTCTCTAATCACAAGGACATATGTGGTTTTTGTGATCCCTAATCATAAGGACAAGTATAGGGTTTTTTGTTGTTGTTATTGTTGTTTTATGAGACAGAGTCTTGCTCTGTTGCCTAGGCTAGGCTGCTGTGCAGTGGCGTGATCATAGCTCACTGCAGCCTAAACCTCCTGGGCTCAAGTGATCCTTCTGCTTCAGCCTCCTAAGAAGCTGGGACTGTAGGTTGGGGCCACCACACCTGGCTAATTATTTTTTAAATTTTTTCGAGAGATGAATCACACTGTTTTGCTTAGTCTGGTCTTGAACTCCTGGGCTCAAGCGATCCCTATGCCTTGGTCTCATAACGTACTGAGATTATAGACATGAGCCACTGTACCCAGCCTAAATACAGTTTTAGGCTGCATTTTGGGTTGATCTGTGGGCTCCCAAAATTTGTATGTTGAAATCCTTAACCCAAGTGTCTCAGAATATGACCTTCTTTGGAGTTATGATGCTCACAAAGGTAATCAAGTTACACTGAGGTCATTAAGGTGGGCCTTAATTTAATATGATTGTTCTCCTTATAAAAAGGGGAAATTTGGATACAGACACACATAAAAGGAAGATGATGGGAAGACACAGGGAGAAAACAGTCATCTACAAACTAAGGAGAAAAATCCTGAAGCAGATCCTTTTCTCACAGCACTCCAAAGGAACCAATCCTACCAACACCTTAATCTGAGACTTCTAGCCTCCAGGACTGTCAGACAGTACATTTCTTTTGTTTAAGCCCCCCAGTTTGTGGTACTTTGTTATGAGAGCCCTAGCAAACTAATACAGCTATCATTTCAAACCTGAAAGTATTCTGCTGGGTAGTTTTAAGATCAGAGAAGTTTTAAGCTGAAGTAAATGAAAATGAGAACATTTTACATAAAAAATACGAGGGATTCCTCCTTTCCTGAATGGGGTTACACCCCTTTACAAAGCTAAAACTGTGAAAGAGATTTCATAGACTTTATATGCTTTTGTTTTTTGTTTTGAGTCTGGGTCTTGCCCTGTGGCCCAGGCTGGAGTGCAGTGGTGTGACTATGGCTCACTACAGCCTCAATCTCCCGGGTTCAAGCAGTCCTCTTGCTTCAGCCTCCCATGTAGCTGGGACCACAGGTACATGTCACTACACCTGGCTAATCTTTAAATTTTTTTGTAGAGATGGAGTCTCACTTTGTTGCCCAGGCTGATTTCAAATTCCTGGGCTCAAATGATCCTCCTGCCTTGGCCTCTCAAAGTGCTGGGATTACAGGTATGAGCAACCACACGTGGCTAAATTCTTTTTATAATTAAAAATATATTGAAAATTGGCTGGGCATGATGGCTCACATCGGTAATCCCAGCACTTTAGGAGGCTGAGGTGGTGGATTGCTTGAGCTTAGGAGTTTGAGAACAGCCTGGCAAGATGGCAAGACCCCATCACTACTAAAAATACAAAAAAGTAGCCAGGTACAGTCATTCACTCCTTTGGTCACAGCTATTTGGGAGTCTAAGGCGGGAGGATTGCTTGAGCCTGGGAGTTGGAAGTTGCAGTGAGTCAAGATTGTGCCACTGTATTCTAGTCTGGATGACAGAGCAAGACCCTGTCTCAAAAAAAATTGAAAATAAGCTGAGCCTCTAAAACTCAAGGAACTAGAGGAAAACAAATATAAACCAATTTAAATAAGAAAAATGTGATAAATGTGGTCATTGGAATTAGGAAGTTAGTTAACAGCAAGAAAAATAGAATTGTTAAATAAAACCAAGAACTGGTCTTTCAGAAGACATCTTTAAGAAGTTTCACCAAGAAAAATAGAGAAACCATGAACATCAAGAATGAGGTAAGAGATTGCACACAGATATGGATGAAATGATAAGAAATTATAAGTTTGGGGGCAGAAAAGTGGGAAGTCGAGAGGAAAAATGTGATTTTCTAGGAAAAAATAAGTTATCAAAATTGATTCAAGACGTAAACACATGAGTAAACTTCCAATGACCAAAGATATTCAAACACCCATTACTAAAAAGGAACAAAGTAAGCATGCTTTTGAAAGACAAATCTTATGTAGTCTTCAAGTAATACTTAGTTTTTGTATATTGTGCTATGGCTGAATGTGTCCTCTCCAAAATTCAGGTGTAAATACTTTCTGGCCAATGTAAAGATATTAAGAAATGGGGTCTTTAAGAGGTGATTAGGTCATGAGGACTCCTCCTTTCCTTAGTGGGATTAGGCCCCCTTATAAAAGGGCTTCATGGAGGGAGTTTGTTCTGCTTGCCCTACTCTCTTCTGCCATGTGAAGACATAGTGTTCCTCCCCTCTGGAGGGGATACAGCAACGAGGTACCTTCTTGGAAACAGAGAGCAGCCCTCACCAGACAACTGAACCTGTGGGTGCCTTGATCTTGGACTTCTCAGCCTTAAAACTGTGAAAAAATAAATTTCTGCTCTTTATAAATTTCTCAGTCTGATATTTTGTGATAGCAGCACAAAACAGAAGACAATATTTAACTATATAATATAGTTGAATATTATTCTAGGTTCTAAGGTCTAGAATAATGCTTAACGAATTTAACAAGAAAAATGCAAGACCTATATGAGGAAGATGACAAAACTATTATGGCAAAGTGAGATCTTGAATAAATGGAGACACCACTTATCTGCTTGGGAAAGCATGTTAGCATGTCTGTTCTCTTGAGAGAATATATAAATTTTAATGCAAAGCCATGTTGTTTCTTTAAAAAAAAAAATCTTAAGCTCATCTGGGAGAATAAGTAAATGAAAAATGCCAATTTCTTTTTTTTCTTTTTTTTTTTAGATAGAGTCTCACTCTGTTGTTCAGGCTCGAGTGCAGTGGTGTGAACATGCCTAACTATGCTCAGCCTCCTGAGTGGATGGGACCATAGGCGTGTGTTATCATCTCCAACTAATTTTAAAAAATTTTGTTGAGACGTGTCTCACCATGTTGCCCAGGCAGGTTTCCTGGGCTCAGGCTCTATCCTCTTTTATTTTCCTTTATCCTCTATCCTCCTGCCTCGGCATCCCAAATATTATAGGCACCTGCCCCCCAGATTTTTTTAATAAGTTAATCCTAACTCCATAAATATCAGAACACATTATAAAGTTATAGTGATTAAAACAGCATGATATTTGTTCAAGAATAAACAGACTGGTAGAGTTAGGTCCCCAGAGAGACCCTTATATGTATAGGTACTTGGAATCTGAGTAAGGCAACCAGATCAATGGGGAAATGAATTATTTAATTTATTGTGTGGGGGGGTAAATCCCTACTTCACACCATACACTGAAAATAAATAGTAGATGGATTAAATAACTGTTTAAAAAAAGTTGTAAGAAGACAAAAATCTAAGAGAATATTTTCAAAATCTTAGAATGAGGAATACCTTCTGAAGCAATATATAGAATCAAAAACCATTTAAAAAATTAACAGATCCAATAATTGAAAACACGCACACATCTTTGTGACAAGATGAAAAGTTAAAAGGTAGCAACAGACTGAGGGAAATTATTTGCAAAATATATAACAGAGTAGACATAAAATCTATAATTAACAAGAAAAAGACCAAGAATCAAGAGAAAAGTAGAGAAATATACAACAGGCAATTTACTGAAGAAGAAACCCAGTGAACTATGTAAAAAGATACTCTCGGCCGGGCGCGGTGGCTCAAGCCTGTAATCCCAGCACTTTGGGAGGCCGAGGCGGGTGGATCACGAGGTCGAGAGATCGAGACCATCCTGGTCAACATGGTGAAACCCCGTCTCTACTAAAGGTGCAAAAAATTAGCTGGGCATGGTGGCGTGTGCCTGTAATCCCAGCTACTTAGGAGGCTGAGGCAGGAGAATTGCCTGAGCCCAGGAGGCGGAGGTTGCGGTGAGCCGAGATCGCGCCATTGCACTCCAGCCTGGGTAACAAGAGCGAAACTCCGTCTCAAAAAAAAAAAAAAAAAAAAAAAAAAAAAAAAAAAAAAGATACTCTCATTTTCTAGAGGACACAGAATGGCTTTTGTGTATCAAGTATTGCTTAGTCTTTCACAGTCCTGTCAAGGTAGATATTATTCAGTTCATTTAACAAATGAGAAAACTGAGTCTTAGAATTAGTAACTAATTCCATTATAATGGAAAAGTAATCCATAGTTTCCAAAGCCCCATAGGAAAAAATAAAAATAAAGAACTAGGAAAACTTACTAATCCAACAGAAGGCAGGAGAGGAAAAAAAAAAATCAAGGAAAAATGAAAGCGAATAGTAAATACAAAATAGTAAGTTATAAGTCTAATCACAAAGAATATCATAGATTAAATTCACTTTTCATCAGATTGCATTTAAAAAAATCTAGCTGTGTACTCCATATGAGAGACATACTCATGCTTAAAAAAAAATAGCAACACTGAAAGATTAAGCATAAAGGCAGAGAAAAATGATCCACTGAAAAAATATTAACTGGAAAATTTTATGTCAGAATCAACAAATTAGTAGCTGAATATGGACAGGTGAGGAAGAAGTCAAATAATTCCGAACTCGCATTTCCCAACGCATAGCCCCTGAAAAAAATTCTGAGAAGTTTCCTTGAAATTTAGTAAAAAAATAAGAGAAATGGTGTGTTCTCTATTCCCCACCCCCTACCCCTGGAAAATGTTCAAGGTGGCTATTTGCCTATTAAAATAAGTCCAGAAGTTCTCAGACATCTATTTAACTTTATTTGGCCACAAAACCTTTAATCAATTTGAGGAACTTTTTTTGTGGAGAATGACTCGTGTTGATAGGAAATTACTAGGGTAGCTCTCGGTAGCTCTCAAATGGAAACAAACTAGGGTGTCAGTGACTAGAATTGAGGACTTGGTGCTAGTTTCCGTTTTTCTGTCGTTATTATCTGTGTCTGCTATGCTTTGCATGTCAACTTCATTAGTGTTTACTGCAGACACTCTTCATGTGTTTCAACAACCTCAGTTTAGCAGTTCAGGGCATAATGCTATTGGTTTTGTTGGATTTGCTTGGCCACCCATGGACGAGTGACTGTTGCCGAGAGGCTGGGGGTACCTTTACTGTCCATGAGTACAGCCCTTTGGCCAGAGGAGCAGGACTTACTATCAGAAGGGGACAGATGAGAAGCCTTGCTGGCCAGAAACAAACAATACATATCTATACATTTATATCATTGTAAATTTGGGAAATCCTGCCATAAAGTGGGTAATGGTAATATCATAACTGAATGGACATGCAGGAGACCAACTGGGGGTCTATTTGAGGGCTGGAGGACAAAAGGTGTTTGGACATGTTGAATTCATTGTGCTTCTGAGGGCCAGTAGTAAGAATTAGCTAATAGGTAGTTGAAAATTTTGACTCTAGACTTGGAACTGACAAGTTGACTCTTGTCTTTGTACTCTGTTCTACTGAAACAAGTTGTATATAGTCAGGAGGTGGGTTGTATTAAGATTTGAGTAGGGAAAGGCCATTATCCATGAGATACATTTATGTATTTGGCTTAGTCTTTACTTTTTTAAAAAAAAAAAAAAAGCAAGAAATGTTCCTTTTTGCTGTGATTAATTCTCATGAAACCAGAAGAACAGTTCTCCCCACTTAAATTACCAACATTAAGCAGCGGTTGCCATTATCACATATAGAGAATTCTTTAAAAATTTTATTCCAAGGTTTTAGTACTTGAAGTAGACCAAAAATACCTTTTTTTTTTTTTTTTTTTTTTCCCCCTGAGACTAAGTCTTGCACGGTCACCCAGGCTGTAGTGCAGTGGCACTGTCTTGGCTCACTGCAATCTCCACCTCCTGGGTTCAAGCAATTCTCCTGCCTCAGCCTCCCAAGTAACTGGGACTACAGGCATGTGCCACCATGTCCAGCTAATTGTTTTTGTATTTTTAGTAGAGACAGGGTTTCACCATATTGGCCAGTATGGTCTTGATCTCCTGACCTCGTGATCCGTCCACCTCAGCCTCCCAAAGTGCTGGGATTACAGATGTGAGCCACTGTGCCCAGCCTAATTTTTTGAACTGCTTCCCAGAGGAGTGTTTTCTGCTCAATAAGGAAACGATCACGTGGCATCCAAAGTCTATACAAGCAGTATTGTGTCCTTTGTCCTCCCACAAATCTGGCTAGTTACCCTTCCTTAATGTTACATGAATGCATCATCAGAAATGGTTGCAAAAGGCTATGCATTGGCTGAAGGACTAGCAAGAATGGCAGAATGGACCATACTCAACTCATATGTAGGAGCTGGCACCCTCTTTAACTGTACCCCAAACCCCAAAATATGTGAGAGT
This sequence comes from Saimiri boliviensis, assembly GCF_048565385.1. NCBI lineage: Eukaryota > Metazoa > Chordata > Mammalia > Primates > Cebidae > Saimiri > Saimiri boliviensis. The sequence continues at coordinate 94,019,196 of NC_133458.1, read as the reverse complement.
CCACATTATCAGGGGATTTTCATGTGAAAGAGAGAATTCCTGGTTAGCCATGTGTAGCTTATTAGCACAGCCTTCTCTTAATCTTTAGTTTCTTGCTGTCCCCAGTTTTCTATTTGCTGCTGGGTTATCTTGCCTTTTGCTTATTTCTTATTACTCTCTACTCTGTCTTCTCTGACAGTCATCACTTCCTGAATTGCCTACCCTCAGAACTCATGTGAATCAATTTTCTTTAAAATAGAGGGCACATGATTATTATGCCTGTTTTTCTTCTCCAGCAAACTAGACAGGGATTAGGGATGGGAGAAGACCCAGAAGGTTGTGGTATTGGTGGTAATTGGATTACTCAGAATTTGGTTACTGGCCTTATTTTACTTTGTGGTTGTTAATGCTGAATGAAAGGGATGCATGTGAAATTTATAGAAAAATATCCAACTCCTTTCACAGAAATGTTAACAAACTACATGTTGCCTGAAGAAAATAAAACAGAAAGACATTACAATTGCAAGCTACAGATCTCTTATTTGGCTTTTAAAAATAACTTTTGGCCAGGCACGGTGGCTCATCACTGTAATCCCAGCACCTTGGGAGGCCGAGGCCATCGGATCACGTGAGGTCAGGAGTTTGAGACCAGCCTGTACATCATGACAAAACCCCGTCTCTACTAAAAACAGAAAAAAGTAGCCGGGTGTGGTGGCGGGCACCTGTAGTCCCAGCTACTCGAGAGGCTGAGGCAGGAAAATCACTTAAACCCTGGAGGCGGAGGTTGCAGCAAGCTGAGATCACGCCACTACTGTACTCAGCCTGGCCGACGAGCTAAACTGTCTCCAAAAAAAAAAAAAAAAAAAAAAAGACTTTTACGCCAGGCACAGTGACTCATGCCTATAATCCCAGCACTTTGAGAGGCTGAGGCAGGCAGATCACCTGAGGTCAGGAGTTGGAGACGAGCCTGGCCAGCATGGTGAAACCCTATCTCTACTAAAAATACAAAAATTAGCCAGCTGTGGTAGTGGGTGCCTGTAATCCCAGCTACTTGGGAGGATGAGGCAGGAGAATCACTTGAACCTGGGAGGCAGAGGTTGCAGTGAGTGGAGATCATGCCATTTTACTCCTGGGCAAAAAGAGAGAAACTCTCTCTCAGATAAATAATAAAAAGAAAGACTTAAAAGCTGAAAGATGTATTATTTGCAAGACAGAGTTTTAAAAATCATATTTTCCAGGGCCATTAAGTTAACTCTCTTTGTGCTCCAGATACTTAGCTTTCAGGACCTTAGAGTTTCATTGTAAACCAACATTGTATACTGTCTTGATCTGAGGTGAATGCCAGGGAATTGCTTTTTAGTGATTTTTAGAATGAAAGAAAACCATTTCATTCTCTGATTTGCCCTTTCCTTTAAAAACCCCACTCTGCATTTCTGTCTGACGGCTTCTGTACTGCACTGGTCCTCCTCTAGCCAGCCCAGCTCCATGCAGAACATTCTGTTGCTCTTTCAGCATAAGCAGGTCTATTGTGATATTTATCTGAATTCAAGCAAAGCTAATTAAAAGAGCTGCTGACAGTTGTTGTGATCTGACTTTGACTGCAGCTTGATGGTCATTATGGGTAAATAATGAACCAGGTCTGCAAATGTAGCAGCTGCCAACTGGGATAGAAGAACGGCTATTGCTTCCAATTTAAGGATCTATCGACCGCTTCTCTTCTCCCTCTAGATCTTCTGCAGAAAACTAATGTTTTCTGCTGCTGTGTATTGTGGTTTCAGCTGTTTCAGATATAGCCTATAATTTCCTTCTTTAATATTTAACTTAGGACATTATTAGCTTTCAGGCTTAACAACTTTTCTATTTTGAAGAAGTTCAGCTTTGTCCTTGTGTAGGCTGTAACTAGCTAATCAGCTATAGTTTATATGCATTTAATTTGTGTATTGTGCAGGAAATGGCTAGTCTATATGAGCAAGGTATAGCTTTATTAAGATGTTTCACAATCCTATGTAGATGCCTGTTCTAAAAAAAATAGATGCATGACTCTTGCTATTGTTTTCTTAAAGATAAACAGGTACCAAATCTCAGTTTTGAGTTTTGTTCACTTTGTCAGTGGCTTATGAAATATTTTGATGCAAAGCTCTATCCATTCAGAGGAACTGCTGCAGTGACTTTCATTAAAATGCAACACTGAATATATTGTCACTCCATCATGAGCTTTTCCTTGTCCTATTAGCAAGTAGGAACAGGTGCATTAAGGTAAAAGAGAAGGCAAATTGCATTCATAGATTAATATTCTTCCTGCAGATTTTTCATACTTGTGACAGTTTCTGGATTTAAAAGTCACATTCTAGAATTTAACACAAGCCAGCACTTAATAACACATCCCTAGCATTTATTCAACTGCCATAGAAAAGACTGTCTGCATTATGTAAAGTCTGAGGATACAGTGGTGCTTTGTGCATAATGCAGCAGAGCTTTGAGATCTTGCTGGGAGGAAATGATCCCAAACATGCCCCCGAAAGACAAGTCTTACTCTAAAAAATAATGATGAAAAATTGCTTATTTCTTCATGTGTTTGTGTGTTTATTTCAGGAAAAGCTAACTAAACTTTGTTTATCTGACTCCAGAAGAGTGCTGTGAGTGTTTTTGCTTTTCTGTTTCCAGCTTGGATAATGCCAGAAATAGTGTTAACAAGGGGTTATGTTATGCTGGCTTATGTTAAACCAGATCACCCCTAACATGTGCAGAGCCATTCATCTGTGTCACCAAAACCCAAGAGAACATCTGACATGGACTCTGAAACAGAAACAGTGATCACTTACAAATCAAACATGGCACGCTCTAAACTGATTGTGCACGGCAATCTTTTCTAGAAAGGACAACTAATTGAACATGATAAAGTGTAAAGTTAATTAACACCCTTAAATTTGTTGATTACTTTCACGGGATTATATTGTTCGTTGAGTAGCAGCTTTCTGTCCCAGCTGTCGCCTTTTTCTGCGAATGTCGCTGGTAAACAATAGAGACACCATAACAAGTCGTAAATGGTCCCTGTGACAGCAGCCCCTTGTGAGGCTGCATCTGTAGAAAATGATTAGAACAATTGCATTTTAAAGACGGCTCACATTGCAGCCCAAGTCCCATTGGTCCTCCTCTTGATCTCTTTTGATGGCAAACTGGTTAAAACATTTAAGTTCTTTTGAGTAAATTAAGTGATTTACTATGTTTTGCTATATATCAATGGAAGTGCTTTGGTGGCAATATTTTTACAGTATTAAAGACAGATATAATTTGAATTGTTCTTTTTAGTTTCCCATTTCTTTCCTCTTTGGATTTGAAGACTTCTTTCCAATAGCCATAGAATTGAAAATAATCTCCTTATTTTTAACTTGGGAGTGGTTAATCTAAGTTATTAGCACCTGCATCATGGTTTATCTACTGTAATTCTTTGGGTCAGCTTTTCAGTAAGGCTAAATTCCAAATTTCAGCTCTTTGCTACTGTTAGGTCAAAGACTTAAACGTGTTTAAGCTGAATAGATTTACTTGTTAATGTTTAATTTTTTTTTTTGGCAATAAAAATAGTATTTTATTCCACCCCCTCCCACCCTCCCTTCTCTGTCTAAATTTTTTAAAACATTTCTGTAATAGCTATATACCTTTCCAATGTATTGTTTCATTTGAGTGTCAAAGTTAGTATGGCCAGTGTTTTTATCACTATTTTCAGATGAAGAAACCAAGATTGAAAGGTGTGATAACTTGTCCAAGAGGTGTGACCCTGCACTATGATTTCTTTCCAAGTTTTTTAAATCACATTTTTCACTTTTAACTCATAATAATTAACCTATACATGTACATTTATGCTTACATGTTTATGCAGCAATAAGTGAAAATGCCATTACCACATGTGAAGAATCATGCTGCCCCAAAGTTGAGCTTTTTAAAAAAGGAATTGACAAATAAAAATTGTATATATTGTATACATGTTTTGAAATATGCATACATTGTAGATTGGCCAAACTGAGCTCATTAGCTCACATACGAACTGCGCGCGCGCGCGCGTGTGTGTGTGTGTGTGTGTGTGTGTGTGTGTGTATGTGTGTAGGGGGATGGTGTGGTGAAGTTACTTAAAAATCTACTCTCAGGGCCAGGCACGATGGCTCACGCCTATAATCTCAGCACTTTGTGAGACCGAGGCAGGTGGATCATGAGGTCATGAGTTCAAGACCAGCCTGGCCAAGATGGTGAAACCCTGTCTTTAGTAAAAATACCAAAAAATTAGCCGGGTGTGGTGGCAGGTGCCTGTAATCCCAGCTACTCTGGAAGCAGAGACAGAGAATTGCTTGAACCCGGGAGGCATAGATCGCAGTGAGCCAAGATCATGCCATCACACTCCAGCCTGGGTGACAGAGGGAGACTCTATCTCAAAAACAAAACAAAACAAAACAAAAAAAAAACTCAATAAATTTCAAGAATATAATAAACATTGATACTAAAAAGTTGAGCTTTTTTGATAAACTAGAAAACATTAAGTCTTAATGAGTATTCTTGATCATTTTATTAGTTATTGATAGCTGCCTGCCTTCTAAGAAGAAAATTAACATTTATCAGACACATGCCATGTGCTGGGTGCAAAGATTCAAACAGCTCATGTCCATAAAGATCTTAATAAGACACACCAGAAAAATCATTGATTAGAGTAGTGTAAGTGCTTTGTTAGAGACATCACCAGGAATGTTTTAAGGATAGAGAAAGGGGGGTCATGAAATACTTCTCAGAGTTGACATGAGTTGAGTTTTGAAAAATAGGCAGGAGTCAGGCAGGCAAAGAAGGCAGGGAAGGATATTTCATGTGAGGGAACAGCCCGAGATAGGCATGGGTGGTACCTGAAGAATCATTACACATTCTGGCCATTACAAATAGTTTTCAGCATGCATCAAGTGGTAGTTTTTGTTGCAAGCATAGTTGAGGAAATCAGAGAAGTGATTAGGATTCACTGAGAAGGAAAATAGAGATTTAAAAATTAGAGATCATTTAAGGAGAGAAGAGAAAATTCATTCCTTCTACAACTCAAGATGGAAGAGAATGTACAATGAGTTATATAGTTCTCCTTTTTGCTGAAGCATAAATATACAGGCACTTCAGAAAGAATAACAATGGAGAAAAAATGGAAGGAACTTGAGACTATATAAGAAATGCTAATATTGAATGATGTTTTCTGTTGCGGGTTATTTTCATGTTAATGTATAATTTAAGACTTGAGCCTGTTTTCATTCTTATATCAAATAAAACTGCCCAAAGATTGGGAGACAGATAAGCATAAATGTTAGAATGAGGTGATTTATTTTAATTTTTACCTCTTTTATAGGCAGAAGGCTAAGATTAGCCTGAAAAGGATATAAAGCAAGAACCAAACTTTAATTCAGTTTATCTTGCAAAAAAACGGTCACTATTTTTGATGCAAAAATGTGCAAACGTTGTTCATTACTTCATTTGCTATTCCTGCATGAAGTTCCAAATGAGAATTTTTAAAACTATGTAACTCAGTTCAAGGAAGAGATATGCTTCCTCCCAAACAGGGTTTCCCAAGACTTCTAAGATACTCAGATTCATATTTGAGATTTGTTGTGAGATACTATGTTTTTTTTTAATTGTTCTTAATACGGATTTTGTTCTTTTGAAAATTCTATTTTTAATTGACAAAAATCGTTGATATTTAGCATGTACAACATGATATTTTAAAAGATGTATATATTGTGGAATGGCTAAATATGCATTACCTTACATACTATTTTTGTGATAAGGGCACTTAAAATCTCTTTTAGCAATTTTCAAGAATACAATACATTGTTATTAACTATAATCACCATGTTGTACAGTAGGTCTCTTGAACTTATTTCTCCTTATTTCTTATTTTCTGCTCTCATAAGCAAGCCCACATTGGTTGTGAAGAGAGGTAGAGTATTATGTGCATTTAGATAACAGGCAGAACCTCAGCGTCTAATAAAAAGCATACCAGATTATTTGCTCAGTTCATGTTAGTTTAACCTGCTCTGAACTAGATTTGCAAATGGATTCAGAATACCTATATTCTTAACAGAGTTTTTATATGCCTACCCACAGTTGACAGCAAGAATATTGCTCTTTGAGAACAATTTGTTTTCTTTTTCATCCCTCTCTTTCCGATAATTTATTATTCTTTCAATGACGAAGGTTTGAAAAATGAAAGGAGGAATTGGGATTTGGTGGCAGTTGCCCTCATTGATCTGACACTTGGTTTATGATGCTACCTTTTGGCATTTTCTTCTGTCTCTTTTCCCTAATTATATTTTGGACTTTTTGAGTACAAAGACTAGGTTTTATATCTACCATGACTTTACATTTTGGACTTTCTGTGATAGCCGTATTTCAGGTAGTCTCTGAATATAACAGCAAACAAGTCCTTATTTTTGATTCAGAAAATATGCTTACTCGTTGAATCTTTACACATAGCACAAAGATCTAGCAAGTTGTTAAAGGCACTGCATAAATATTTGCTGATTATATTTTTCTTCTTTGGACCTTTGTATAACCGTATACCCTCTAATAGCATCAATCTGACTCTTTTATTAGCCATATGCATTTTCCTTATCCCTTCCCCTACCTCCATTTTCCAACTTCCCCCTCCCCGCACCATCACAAGTACAAGATTTCAAACTCCTTGAGAACAAGAATTGTTTCTTCTTCAATCCCAGGGTTGAAGACCACTAAAGAATGGATCTCCAATGATCAATTTTTTTATGTCAACTATAAGTAGGTGTGGAAGGAAAGAAGGAAGCTAGTTTAGCAAATGGAGTCTTCTACGATACCTTTTTTTGAGATAGAGAAGCTGACTTAGAGACTTTGTGCTTAGATTTAAAAGTGCTTCTCCACTATAAGGCTCATTAAAATCAAAACAGACTACCAAGAGAAGTGACAGATGTCTATCACTTTAAAATCAGGGTAGTCAGATACCCATTTTGCATGGTTTGGTCACTTGCCTTTTCATGTACTTATACAAATGAGTTCAACATTTCCAATTCTAGTATTATGGGAAACAATGGAGACATCATCACTGGAAAATGTTAGAAAAAGCACTAGAGGCAGCCACAAATATTTAGGTGTTTTAGAGTTAATGTAGTTACATGAGAACATTTTTTTTTTCTCATTCGGAACTATTTTTTTTGTACAAAGTAAAATATGCCATGGTTTTATTTATTAATATGATAAATGCAGGAAAGTAGATGATTAGGAACTTGAAACCCCAAAATTATAGAATTTCAAAAGCTTAAAAGTAGTTCAGTGATAATTTTCTCTAACCACTTCACATCATAGATGAAGAAACAGGGTGAACAGCTTTTAATGACTTGCTGGAATGATCGAAATGCTTTGTCTCTGATCCTTGGCATCTCGGGCATATCTTGTGAGAGCAGTTATCACATGGTATTATCGTCATCCTTTGTTTCCTTGACTTTCCTTCCCTCTTGCCTCCTGAGAATCTCTTTTGTTCTAGAGTTAGTGGATGTGAGTGAATGAGCCAACAATCACTGCCCTCATGGAGGCTAGTAGTATAGGGAATACAGACCAGTAACAAATCAAAGTGTGAAAGAGGTGATAATTGCTATGAATAAAATTGAAGCAGGAAAAGGAGAGAGTGATGAGATGCCATTTTAGATTGTTAGGCTGAGTGATCAGGAAAGTCCTCTCTGAAGAGGTGAATTTTGAACAGAGACTTGAATAAACTTAACTATACCAGTCATGAATATCTGGGCGAAGAATATTTCAGGCAAAAGGAATAGCAACTTCCAGGCTTTGAGATGGGAACATACCTCACCTGTTTCAAGAACAGCAACGAGGCCAAAGTGGCTGGAAAGCAGCAAGTGATGGGAAGAATGCTATGAAATGAAATAGGAGAGGTAGCCCAGAGCATATTATGTAGGGCTTTGTAGGACTTGGGATTTTATGCTGAGTGATAGGAAGTCTTTGGAGGGTTGGGATAAGGAACAAACATGAACTGGGTGAACTAGATTTATATTTTAAGAGGATTCCTCTAGTTACTATATGGAGAATAGACTTCAGAGACAAGAGGAGAAGGAAGATCAAGTAGGAGACTATTGCAGTAGTCCAGGCAGAGCATGCCTGCGGCTCAGACCAGGGTGGTAGTGACAGACAATGAGAGAAGTGGCTGGATAACCAGTATGTAACTTCTTAGGGGCAGGGACATTTGTGATTCATCCTTCACCCGAGTGCTTACCACAGGGCCTGCTACTTAGTAGGTGCCCAGTTAATTGTGTTGAATAGATAAAAACAAATGCATATTTCTTGTATCTTTCCCATTCACTAAGCTGCCATTAAAAGATTTTGCAAGAAGTCTTTACAGTGACGTAATCTTAACATAGTGGCTGTAGACCATTATAATTCTTTTTTTTTTTTTTTTTTTTTGAGATGGAGTTTCACTCTTGTTACCCAGGCTGGAGTGCAATGGCACGATCTTGGCTCACCGAAACCTCTGCCTCCTGGGTTCAGGCAATTCTCCTGCTTCAGCCTCCTGAGTAGCTGGGATTACAGGCATGCGCCACCACGCCCAGCTGATTTTTTTGTATTTTTAGTAGAGACAGGGTTTCACCATGTTGACCAGATGGTCTCGATCTCTTGACCTTGTGATCCACCCACCTTGGCCTCCCAAAGTGCTGGGATTACAGGCATGAGCCACCGCGCCCGGCCCCATTATAGTTCTTCTTAACCTGCACCAGCCTGCTTCTGTTATTTATAGATGCAGCCCAAACCTGCTAACACTTAAAAAGAAAGGCTAAAATTATCCCAGAGAAGACAATGGCTTAGGTAACTAGGAAAAATGCCCACTTCACAAATTCAAGTTAAAAAGTATTAAGTCCTTACATTAAAGTAGCATTTTTAGCTGGGCATGGTGGTTCACACCTATAATCTCAGCACTTTTGGAGGCCAAGGCAGGAGAGTTGCTTGAGCCCAGGAGTTGGAGACCAACCTGAGCAATAAAGTGAAACCCTGTCTCTATCAAAACAAAGAAAAACCTAACAGCCAGGCATGGTGGCACATGCCTGTAGTCCAAGCTGGGATGGGAGGATTGCTTGAGCCTGGAAGGTTAAGGCTGCAGTGAGCTATGACTGTTGCAGTTCAGCCAGTGTGACAGAGCAAGGGCATGTCTCAAAAAATAAATAGCATTTTTATTTTACAGCATATGTTTACATATTCACAGCCAGTCTATGAAGAAGTAATTAATACTTTTCCCATTTATACACCAAGACTCAAAAGTTAAATAATTTGTCACACAGCCAGCAAGTGGCACATCCCTAAAACAAATTATAACATTTCCAGATTCTTTACCTTTTCTATGATGCATACTAACTATCAACCACCCATTTGTTGAATATATCCTGCACTGTAATAGATAATGGGGATGCTGGCAAACCACGACCCCGGTGCTTGCTTTATAGGATTTTATAATGGAGGCATCAGACAAGAAAATCCAAGATTTTAATAAGCTTTGATAAATGCTATAATAGATTTAAGCACAGGGTGGATTTTAGTTTTGTATATACAATTATTGAAATATATAGTAAAATAAATATTTCTTCCAGTATTCTAGCAGCTACCCGAGTATGCATTCTGTATTTTTATATTTTAGAAAATGGATTTGAATTAAAATGGCATATCATTGTAATACATTTCTTATTTTTGATAGACATAAAAATCTATACAGTGTCTTCTGAAATCCATAAGATGTCTTACACAGCTTTAGAGTCCCAGCTTTCTAGATATTCTTTCCTAAGTTCAAATGGTTATGTTTATTTCAGGATAATTTCAGTCTTTTTGTTTTGTTTTGAGACAGGGTCTCTCTTTGTTGTCTAAAAGACTAACCAGCTGAGAACCATTGTCAGCATTAATTTTCTTTTTTTAATAAATGACTCTGAAGCTATTTAGCAGCCTGTAATCTAAATACAAATAAAATTGAGACCAAATACCAAATTGACACTAAATACAAATCTAAATTGAGCAAAATAGTTGTAAAACCTTAGTGGTTTACCATCTTGATAAAGTAAATTAGAAATAAAACAACACTTAAATGTTAATGTTATAAGAATATTTGAATGACAGATTAACTAATTCAAAGCATTTTTTATAAATTGGGTTTTTGTATATAATCCATCTCAAAGTGAATATATTTTGAAATAATGTAATTTAACCATATGTGTGAGCATATCGGGTTTTCATAAAACCTGAGTGCAGTGGCATGATCTTGGCTCACTGCAACCTCTACCTTCTGGGTTCAAGCAATCCTCCCACCTCAGCCTCCTGAGTAGCTGGGACTACAGGCGCATGCCACCATGCCCAGCTAATTTTTATACTTTTTATAGAGACGGGATTTCACCATGTTGCCCAGGCTGGTCTCAAACTCCTGGGCTCAGGCAGTCCACCCTCCTCAGCCTCCCAAAGTGCTGAGATTACAACTGTGAGCCACCATGCCTAGCTAATTTAGGTCTTAATTCTGCCTTTGCAGTGGGACTAGGCTTGATAGTGTTGTATGATTAAGGAATATGTATGAGAAGGTAAGATTTGGTTCCAAGGAATGCCAGAACTTTAGCATTACCCATTTTAGTCAAACCCTTACTTTGGGATGTAGGTTATGATAAAGTCAGAAATAATTATGATACGACGTCAATATGAGGAAAGAGAAGAACTATACAGACCTTTGAATTAAAAGATAAATTACTCTTTCTTTTGTGGTCTTCTCTTGCTTAAGCAACTTATTTCCGCTTTTTAAAATATGTATATGAACAAGTGAGAAAGTACACCTGTCAAAAGACTAACCAGCTGATAACCATTGTCAGCATTAATTTTTTTTTTTTTTTAAAATAACTGACCCTCTGAAGCTATTCAGCAACCTGTAATCTAAATACAATGCAAAGCTATTGACCTATGATGGCTAGTGCTGGATTTGTTTGTAAGCTTTCACTTAAATCATCTACTTAATTTCTCTAGGTGAGACCATCAGGATTATGAGGAATTGTAGTTACATGGTTTGAATAAAAATGGCTATAGAAATTGAGCAAAATAATTGTAAAACAGTAATGGTTTACCATCTTGATAAAGTAAATTAGAAACTAACAAAACAAGAGTCACTTAAATGTTAATGTTATAAGAATGTTCAAATGGCATAGATTAACCAATTGAAAGCTTTTTTTTTTTTTATAAATTGGGTTTTTGTCTATAATCCATTTCAAAGTGAAGACATTGAGAAATAATGTAATTTAACCATATATGTGAGCATCTCAGGTTTTCATAACATGTGGGCACTCTTCCAAGATTATTTGGCTAGCATAATGCTGACTTCTTTGATTTTAATAATTGGTTATGAATAATATAAACTGTAAAATGGAAAGCTACTTGATTTGACAATAGCAAAATATTCACAGTTTGAATGAAATAGTTATCTCTTTACTTGGGCTTTTAAAAAACAAATACTGTATTTCAGTGAATACATGAAATTCAAAAGCAGGACATTATTTGCAGCTGTCTATTCTAATGGCCAAATTTGATACATACTACAGTTATAGTTTCTTTGTTCTTACTGTACTATAAAATGAATTCCACATACTTTCCTAGGAAGTTTTGAAAAAGAAAGCCTAATTTGAAAATTCCGAATCAAGATTTATTTGAATATTAAAAACAGGCTACAGTGAGCTATGATAACTGCACTCCAGCCAGGGTGATAGAGCAAGGCCCTGTCTCAAAAAGTAAATAAACAGCATTTTTATTTTACAGCATATGTTTACATATTCACAACCAATCTATGAAGAAGTTATTAATACTTTTAATTAATATTAAAACCAAAAGTATTAAAATACTCTTGGTTTTATTTTATAGTTAATAAAAATTTAGATGAATTATCTAGGCATGGTGGCTCATGCCTATAATCTTAGCACTTTGGGAGGCTGAGGCAGGCAGATCATCTGAGTTCAGGAGTTAGAGACCAGCTTTGCCAACGTGGTGAAACCCTGTCTCTACTAAATATACAAAAATTAGCCAAGCATGGTGGCAGGTACTTGTAATCCCAGCTACTTGGCAGGCTGAGGCAGGAGAATCACTTGAACCCAGGAGGTGGAGATTGCAGTGAGCCGAGATCGTGCCATTGCACTCCGGCCTGGGCAGCAGAGCGAGACTCTGTCTTAAAAAAAAAAAAAAAATTTAGATGAATGAAGCTTCTTCCTCTCCCTTTAGGACAAGTCTAGATCATGTTTTCTGTGCTAAATTAAAAGTTGTTTCTCCAGTCATTTGAATGAATGAACATGCGTTAAGCCTTTGTTAAAAGCTACTAAGGAGTAGTGAAGCCAGTGTTAAAGTTTATTTCTTCTTCCTGCTCATATCACTAAAAATAAATTGCCCAAAAGATGAATAGGAGGAAGAAAAAGAAAAATCAAGTAATGTTGAAAAGTGCACGAGAATAATCAGTCAAAATAAGCAAGTTTTCCTTGCCTTAAAAAAAGAATCTTACCATCTGAAATGCCTACTTGTTTATAGAACAAACAGCCAGGTCTCCCTCTTTGTAGATCTCTTTATAGATAGTATTTATAGAGAGTAAGAACCCCAAATCCAACATGGGCAGCAGACCTCTCTCTGGCTGCTCCTTTGCTGATCAGGGCCCAGGTAAACCTTTTTTTGTATACTTTCTGTAACTTAATAGTTTCTTAGGAGAATAATGGATGCATGGGAATAATAAAATTTACATTTTCAGTTCCCTTATCTATTATGCCATGGTTGTGCCAAAATGATTAAGGTAAGTTGAGATTAAGAGTATAACAATCTCTATGTCTCTTTTGGTTTGTGATTAACCTGGGTGATACTTGATTACTGAATATTTCTATAGAGATTTAGAGTATCTTACACATGTGTGGCATAAATACAGTTTGGAGGTAGGATGTTTTTAAGTTGATTTCTCTAATTTTATTATCTACCTAAACATTTTAAGAAATGTATTCTTTTGCTTCGATCTGTTTATCCCCAAATGATTCAGGTGTAGGAGCTGCAAGATCTGGGAACCTCACATTTATGGTGGGAGGAGTTGAAGACGAATTTGCTGCTGCCCAAGAGTTGCTTGGGTGCATGGGCTCCAATGTGGTGTATTGTGGAGCTGTTGGTACTGGGCAGGTAAGATTTTTACATTAATGGCCTTGACTTGATGATGTAAAATTGGCTAATGTTCCTTTCTCTTTCCTGACCACATTTTTTTTTCTCTCTTTAATCTCTGGATTCTTTGCTCAGATTTTTTAAAAAATGTATTTGGAATAAATTAGTTTTGCATCATTCCTGATGGGCTTAAGCAGACATCAGCCAATTTACTTATTTAAAAAGATACTAAAAGTTCTATTATTGGCCAGACATTGTGGCTCATGCCTGTAATCTCAATATTTTGGGAGGCTGAGGCAGGAGAATCACTTGAGCCCAGGAGTTTGACACCAGCCAGGGCAGCATAGTAAGACCCCATCTCTACAAAAAAACAACATTAGTTGAGTGTGGTGACATAAACCTGTAGTCCCAGCTACTTAGGAGGCTGAGGTGGGGGGAATCACCTGAGCCCAGCGGTGGGGAATCGAAGTTGCAGTGCACCATGATAGTACCACTGCAGTCACCCTGGGTGATAGAGCAAGAATCTGTTTTTAAAAAAAAGAAAAAAGGAAAAAAAAATTCATTGTTAGGATCTTAACACATCATTCAAGCAACTACTGAAATCACCCTTAAAACTGCTTTTATGTGAAGAGCTCGTTTCTGAGTTGCTATTTTCCTCCATCTAATTTTGTAATGACAATTGACCCTTGAACAACAGAGATTTGAACTCCATGGGTCCACTTATACATGTATTTTTTTCCATAGATATCTTCAAAATTTTTTTGAAGATTTGTGACAGTTTGAAAAAACAGATGAACTGCATGGCCTAGAAATACTTTAAAAAATTTAAGAAAAACTTAGATATGTCATGAATGCATAAAATATATGTAGATAGATACCAGTCTATAAATATGCACAAATCTGTTATAAAGAGTTAAAATTTATCAAAACTTACATTTATAGACCATACATGGGACCATTCACAGTTGAGAGAAATGTAAACAAATGTAAAGAAGTATTAAATCATAACTGTAGGCCAGGCATGGTGGCTCATGCCTTTAATCCCAGGACTTTGGGAGGCCGAGTCGGGCGGATCACGAGGTCAGGAGATCGAGACCATTGTGGCCAACATGGTAAAACCCTGTCTCTACTAAAATACACAAAATTAGCCGGGTGTGGTGGTGCGCCCTGTAGTCCCAGCTACTAGGGAGGCTGAGGCAGGAGAATTGCTTGAACCTGGGAGGCAGAGGTTGCAGTGGGGTGAGATCACGCCACTGCACTCCGGCCTCGTGACAAGAGCAGAACTCCATCTCAGAAAAATACAAAATAAATCGTAACTGCATAAAATTAACTATAGTAATACTGTACTACTGTAATAATTTTGTGCCCACCTCCTATTGCTATTGCAGTGAACGCAAGTGTTACGAATATTGGCATAAAATGTCATGTGACACTAATCTTTGTGTGAGTGGTTCATCTCTTCAGTAAATGTTGTATCATAGTAAAAATTGATCTCTTGCGATTCTCTTGTATTTTTCATCATGTTTAGTGCAATATCATAAACCTTGAATGACACCATGGGACCCATACAGAGTGCCACTAGTGATGCTGGAAGTACTCCCAAGAAACTCAGAAAAGTTATGACATTACAAGAAAAATTTGAATTGCTTGATATGTACCATGGATTGAGGTCTGCAGCTGCATTTCCCCTTTAAGATAAACAAATCCAATGTAAGGACCATTGTAAAAAAAGAAAAGAATATTCATGAACCAATCATTGCAGCTACTCCAGCAGGCTTGCACTTTTTGTACAACATCTTTTTATCTCACAGTGAAAATGCAGCTTTTATGTGGTTGCAGGATTGCTATAGAAAGGCATGCCTTTATCTAATATGATTCAAGAAAAAGTGAAGTCATTATATGACAACTTAAAGCAAAAAGAAAGTGAAGGAGCTAAAGCTGGAGAATTTAATGCCAGCAAAGGATGGTTTGATAATTTTAGGAAGAGGTTTGCTTAAAAAATGTCGAGATAATAGAAGTAGCTTCTGCTGACCAAGAGACAGCAGACAGTTCCCAGGCTGATTAAGAAAAATCATTGAAGAGCACCGGGCATGGTGGCTCACGCCTATAATCCCAGCACTTTGGGAGGCTGAGGTGGGGCAGATCACCTGAGATCAGGAGTTTGAGACCAGCCTGACCAACATCGAGAAACCCCATCTCTACTAAAAATACTGGCCGGGCTTGGTGTGGTGGCACATGCCTGTAATCCCAGCTACTTTAGAGGCTGAGACAGAAGAATCGCTTGAACCTGAGAGGCAGAGGTTGCAGTGAGCCGAGATCACGCCACTGCACTCCAGCCTGGGCAACAGAGCGTGATGCCGTCTTAAAAAAAAAAAAAAAAAAAAAGAAGAAGAAGAAACAAAAAATCATTAAAGAGAAAGGCTATCTGCCTGAATAAGTTTTTAATGCATTATGAACTTATTATGGGAAAAAAAAGGGGCCCTATTATGGGAAAAAAAGGATGTTCAAAGGACATTTATTAGTAAGGAAGAGAAGCAAGCACCAGGATTTAAGGCAGGAAAGGATAAGCTAACTCTACTGTTCTGTACAAATGCAGTAGGGTTGATAATCAGGACTGCTCTTATCAGTAAAGTTGCTAACTCCTGAGGCTTTAAGTGAAGAGATAAATACCAGCTGTCCCTCTTTTGGTTGTATAGCAAGCAGGCCTGGACAATGAGAACCACCCTGGTTTTGGATTGTTTCCCTCAACGGCTTTGTCCCTGGAGTCAGGAAGTACTTTGCCAATGAGGGACTGACTTTTAAAGTTATTTTGATGTTGGACAATAACCCTGGCCACCCAGAATAACATGAGTTCAACAGTGAAGGCATCCAAGGGGCAACTTGTTTCTAAACACCATGCCTCTAATTCAGCCTCTAGATTAGGGGATCATGAGGACCTTTAAGGCTCACTACACATGGTACTCCATGGGAAGGATTGTCACTATGGAAGAAAACCCTGATAGAAAGAAGATCGTGAAAATCTGGAAGGATTACACCATTGAAGATGCCATTGTTATTGTAGAAAATGCCTTGAAAGCTGTCAAGCCCCAACAGTAAATTCCTGATGGAAAAAACTGTACAGATTTTGTGGATTTCTTCACAGGATTTATGGCAGAGCCAATCAGGAAAATCACTAGAGAGATTGTGCATCTGGCAAAAAAGGTGGGGAGTGTATGAAAGCATTCAAGATATGGATCTTGGAGAAATTCAAGAGTATTATTAATAGACACCACACCAGAGTAATTAACAGAAGAGACTTGATGGAAATGAGTGCTTCTGAATAGTGCCAGATGATTAAGGAAGAAGGATGTATAGCAAGCAGTGCCAGCAAACAGATAGACATTAGACAGTCTGGCAGAACAGTTCTGATTATTCAAAACTCCTTTGAACTTCTTTTACAACATGGACCCTTCTATGATACAGACACTGAAAATAAAGCAAACAGTGGAAGACAGATTGGTACCATGCAGAATCATTTTTAGAGAAATCAGAGCAAAAAAGTCAGATAGAAATTATATTTCCATAAAGTTATCCGAAGTGTACCTGCCTCTCTTGCCTCCCCTTCTACCACCTCCACCTCTCCTGCGTCTGTCACCCCTGAGACAGCAAAGAGCAACGCCTCCTCTTCTTCCTCCTCCTCAGCCTAACTCATTATGAAGATGATGGGATTGAATACCTTTATGATGATCCACTTCTGCTTAGTGAATAATAAATATATTTTGTCTTCCTTAATGATTCTCTTAATATTTTCTTTTCTTTAGCTTACTTTACCATAAAGATACAATATATTATATATATATAAAATATGTGTTTATCAACTGTTTATGTTATTGGTGAGGCTTCCAGTCAACAGTGGGATATTAGTAGTTAAGCTTTTGGAGAGTCAAAATTTATACATGAGTATTTGACTGCACCAGGGCTTGGTACCCCTAACCCCCTCATCATTGAAGGATCAACTGTACTTGCCATAGCTCTATTTGTAGTACAGTCAGGTAGCAATAACCCATGGACTTCAAACTTTTTCTTGAAAAGCAAGTAACTTTCACTTAGAAATATTAGGTGATCGACAGAGATGATTAAACAATACTGAACAGTGAAATCAAGCTAGTTGTCTCCCTCCCCCTCCCAACAAACACACACTCTCACTCCTCCTCTTAATGCTTTTATCCTAGTTGACTAGGATAAAAGCATTTATCTCACTCTAGATTTGGTATTATCTTAGATATATTTATTGTCTCCATACTGTTGTCCAGTCAGTCTCCAAGCTGTATTCATTCAAGTGACCTTCATTTCCATTCAACACAAGACCTGGTCCAAGCCTTTATTTCAGTGTCTCACACCTAGTTTAGTGCTCATGGGGCCTAATAGATCTCTAAATGCCAAATTTACCACTCTGTCCAATGCCATAACCCAGACCAACTCCATCAAGATGCTTGTGTCATCATAGTGCTTCCCCATTCTGAAATAGATCCCTATTTCCTACCATGTCAAATTTTAACTCTCCACCCTAGCTTGCATAGCTGACACGTTCTTGCCCCAGTCTTAACTATTAAATTTCTCACCATTCCTTAAAACATAGACATATTAATCAATTTTCTTACTGTTCCCCAACATCATCATGTTCTTACAAATTTAATCTCTCATATATTTACCCTTCCCCTCCGATCTTCTTTCCCTTTCTTGCCTGTTTAAATCCTGCCTTGGCCTCCTAAGGGATGATTTCAGATTCCACTTCCTCTCTCTTCCTGCCTTCAATTTCAGGTTCCACTTCCTTTCTGTTCCTGCCTTCAATGACCTTGTTGCTCTGAAATTCACCACTTAATTGTTTTTGTTGCCTTTTAATACATTACTCCCATTTCCCAATTAGACAGTAAGTTCCATCCCTTAAAGAGCAGTTGTGCCCTATAGTGCTGAGCCTGTAGCAGTTAAGTGGAAAATAAATTTCCACATATGCAAATTTATTACCTAGTGTGAGAGACCCACAAGTCTGCTCTGGGATAGCATGTGAGGTTCAGAGGGAGCCATGCTGTACCACGCCCTCTTCCCTACTCGAGAGAATCAACAGTTGAATGTTACTTTTAGAAAGTATCCCCAGGAATTGGGCAAGGAAAACCCTCCTGTGAGTTATAGCTTGGAAATAAAGATATTTAATATGTACTCAATTTATTTTCAGGCTGCAAAGATCTGCAACAACATGCTGTTAGCTATTAGTATGATTGGAACTGCTGAAGCTATGAATCTTGGAATCAGGTTTGTTGAATAGTACATTTTTATAGGCTTTCCTATTTGATTTTCTGATGTTAAAAAAAATGATGTTCATGAGAGATAAATGAGTTGATCCAAGAACATTTTGAAAGTACTTCATTATTGAACTTTAATAGACTTTGCTTACTGGACGAGCACAGGACCCAGGAGAGCATGAATACTCTTTGCCATTGCCATAAAATGTATTGCCTGTGCATTTGAAGTTATATTATCCTTGTTTATATGGGAGCCCCATTTCTTCTATTATGTTGAAATGCAAGAAACATTTTTACTATAAAATGTAAACATACTCTGGCAATGTCAGGACAAATTTGTATAAGACATGGTTTTAGTGTGTAGTGAATTCAAGTGGTATGCTACCATGTGACTAGTTTTATGTATCTTTAAAAAATAGCCCCCCAAACCTGCACTAAAAGTGTTCATGGTGGTTCATTCTCAGGCTAAAAACTGGATAGCATTCATAAAGCTGCAATTCATATGCATAACTCTTTGATTTTATTTTGCCTGTGGTTTAGTTACTTTGCATTAGTATGTCTCTTTCTATTAAAATGGCATACTTTGCTTAAAGTGATTCAGGAATTCTGTTTTTCCTGTGGATGATTATCTTTTAAATGCTTAAGGTTAATGTCTTAATTTTAACCTTTAATCTTTTGGGTTAGTAATGCTACCTATGATTAATCACCTAATTAATTTTTTGAATGTTTTGTATTTCATGAAAATAATATACATTTCTGACTTTAGAAAATGCTTAATGACCAAGATTCTTTCCTCAGTTGTTTTCATCGCATTCCCCAAAACTGCTTACGAAATATGTCACAAAACAGAATAGTGTTTCATACCACAGCTTTTGATAAAATAAAAAGAGCCAATGTACTTGAGATATTTTTGAAAACACAGTAATATATTCACATTTCCTCTTAATTACCATATCAAGATGCCGTTGTTTTATTGAATTGCCCTTGTCTCAGATGTTAAACTATCTTGACCTATTAAGTTGTCATGTTGTAATTGAGATAAAAGAGGAATTTGCTTTGCATCAGCACTAATTGGTTTATCAATATTGTGTACCATTTACATTTTAAAATTGGATGTCCATAAGATGGTAAGGCATGTCTGTACAGAGCCAAAAGTGGTAGTGTATAGGGACCCTCGTCAGAGTGTTATGTTTGTATTGTGGCCAGTTTTAGGATATGGGTCATTTATCATAATTGAAAAACTGGTTACTAGTAACTTATTTTCACATTCATTCTCTAGACTAATTTCATGGAGAGGAAAATGTAAATTTCTGGAACATAAATTACATATACAGTTAATTGGTGTTGACATCAGGATTGGTATGCATATGTATATTTAGAATTTTATTTTCATTTTGCTAGACATAAATGAATATATTATATAAAGTAAAAGGCTGGATGAACCTAGGTTATACTGTACTAAAACTTCCCCTCTTTGCCCGCTGACTCTATTTCTAACATTGAGAATTACTGGACTAGGATATTCCTTAGTAATAGTGAATGCATCATCTGGCATTTCTTGAATAATTTTCCTGTCAAACTCTTATTATAAGATGATCATCTGACCTTCTAAAATGAAGTTTTATATAGGATAAGTGCTTTTGGAAGTTCTACTCCAAACACCAGCTAGTGAAGAATAGTCGGTAAATCAATTGAATACAAGGTGTACAATGAAGTGAAAACCATTGGCTACTTGGAGTGGGTTTGTTTTTAAGGAGAAAGTGAAAAGTGCCAAATAGAGATGTAAGAGAACAGAAGCGATCATTAGTTTCCCTTATTTTTGGCTCTGATCAACTATGACAAAAATTATATTTAGAAATACAAAATTTTTAAATGTTTCATTTTTCTAAAACTCTACATATATACGATATATAGAAAATATATTTTAAAGGTCTGAACCCAAGGCAGAACTCACTAGTTGTACTTAACTGTTAAAAATAATTTATAAGTTTCTAGTGTTTCAGATTATACCAGTGAATTGCTTATTTTTTATAACATGAGGATTTTATCACTTTATCTTAAAAAGATTCTCAGTAGTTTAAAAGTCCTAAAAATGAATGCTTCTGCTATTGTCTTTTCTCCATGGTTTACAGACATGGTTTAAAGTGACAGGATTGTTCTCTAATAGAGTATAGAGAGCGGCCACGATTTATTGAGCTTTGCAAGGTGAAAGAGAAAATTGGCATCAGCAAGCATAAATTCCCAAGTAGTAAATTCCCATGAAGTAGTATAGCATCAAAATGGGTTAGCCACATTTATATTCCGTTCACTCTGAAGTGAAAATTTTTCAGAGTATTAATGTCAACATTTACAAATTGAGTCACCCATTCCTGTGAAGTGATCATTTCTGATTAATTTTATTCTCATAAGTCAGTGGTTTTTCTGGAACACTGTTCTTTTTTAAAAAATTGAAGAATAAAATATTACAGTTTAAAATTCTTATTGACCCTATGCTCTTTTACAGTGAGTCTTTATGGATGTTAGCGAAATTTTTAAATGTTGTTTTTAAAAAAAAAGGGGGGTAAAAAATATGGTATACAGTATATTTTGAGATTCTTATTAGACCTTTCTCCTTTTGAATTGGATTCCTATTTAGGCATTAGAAGCATAGTTTTATGGCCCTGAAAGTACCCTACTTGTATTAGAGAGGTTTTGTTCATGTGCATCACATCGAAACAACACTGGTAATGTTTTATTGTTTTGTTTTAAATTACTAGCTCCACTAGAAATTGAGTTTTTAAAAAAATATTGGTGGTATAACAAGCGATTTGCATTACCAACCAGGCCCAGGCTCCTCCAGCCGCCACTGTCTTGTGTTTCGCCAAAAGCAGCTTAAAGCTGCTGAACCTGTGGAAAGCTGTTCGAGATGAGAACTTTCCCTCCAGTGTAGTTTTATTAATAGTTTTTTGCATACTACCCTTAGAAGATGTTGCTTTTGCATTTATGTGATGACTGGAGCCTTAATTGTGCACCCTAATAAATATAACAGATGGCAAAGGTTTGTAATTTATAAATGGCCAAAAAAGTTTATTTGTATGTATCTATACTGTCTGGTTTTACATAAGAACAAAACAAATTATGTCACTAAACTGGGATGTATCACACGAACAGATCTGGAAATGAAACATCTAAGACTATGTCAGTCCAAGTCATTCACTATCCGTCTTAAAAATTTCTTGATAAGCTTATAAAATGCCACTGTATTGGCTCATTGACTTACCTTTACCACCTACTTCATAGCCAACTGCTAGCCAATATAATGACATTTGTTTGGGCGTGCATGTAGGTCTGCATCCAAGCTATCCTACAGACTTAAAACTTATCTCATTTATAAAATGACAAAAATAATTATATCTAGCCACTGGATTATTGTAAAGATTAAGTGAGTTAATCCATGTAAAACTTTTTAAACAGTTTCTGGCACATAGTAGGTGTCAGTATGTGGTAATGATATTTGTGGTTGTGGTAAGGTGGTTATTGTTTGAAATTTAATTGCATTTTAATTGAATTGTATTTCTTCCTAACATGTCCCACTAGCTGGCATTACATATTTTTTGTCTGTTTATTACCTGTCTTCCCATCTAGAACATAAGCTCCAGGAAGGGGAATGGTTTGTTTACTCATTGCCATATCTTAAGAACATACCAGGCAGGTATTAGGCACCCAAAGAAGATTTGTCAGATAAATGAGGAGAGGAGGGAGGAGGTAGGCAAGTGAGTGAGTGTGGGCGTAAGATATAGCACTTCTCTTCCCTTAGGTAAAAAGTTATCCAGGTGGGTCTTAACTCAGCCTTCCTGGCAAACAGTCACAGACTCCTGTTAGCTTCCTTCTTACTGTTTCCTTGACTGCAGGCATAGCAGTTGCGTATAGCAGATCTGAGTAAACATTGGTGTATAAGTGAATGATTAATTAAAATTGACATGGTCTTAGATGTTTCATTTCTAGATCTGTTCCTGTGATACGAACATCCCAGCTTAGTGACATAATTTGTTTTATTCTTACATAAAACCAGACAGTGTAGATTACTCACAGAGAATATAAAGTAAACAAACTTTTTTGGCCCTTAAAGTCTTGGTTACAATGAAAGCAAATGTTTAATTTTTTTTAATTTATAGTTTATGCATCATTTTTACTTCTTCCAAAACCTCATTTAAAATTCTTATGTTTTAGAGGTGAGTAGATTTGACACAGTGACGTTTATTTGAAATGCATTATATATGCGGTCAGAGCAATGAATTCATTCCGTTTATATCAGAGAACATTCCAGCAATTGTAAAGCCACATGCATGCACGCATGCACTCTCGAACCACATCCACTGGCAAGTTATTATGGGGACTGACAGACTGTCATTCTTTTGATGGCTTGAGCTGTATATCTTCTGAACAGCAATGGGGCTCTTATGCAGAAAGTATCATATGTTCCCAGCCAATTTACAGGGAAACAGCAATAACATTTTATCATGGTTGAGAGCCCAGTAGCTGCTTCCTATTAAACTTGCCCTTTCAGATACCTGTCTTGGATTAATTTGTTGATTTCGAATGGAAACTCAGTCTTCTCCAGTGAAGCATGACGTTCTAGGATAGACTCTGAATGACAATTACTGTATATTCTAGCTGGTTTCAGACCATTACAAGTCTTGGGCACAGTGGAAAACAGAGGACTTCAGTAACTGATTTTAATATCATGTCTAATTTTAACTGTCAGTTATGTATGTGCCAGAGAAAGAATCCTCAGAAAGATGAAATGCAAAAACACTTCTAACTTGCTCTTTTTAATGATACACTTTGCTGCGGGTGGGGGCAAGGGGAGGGAAGTGGAGACGGAATAACCATCTCCTGAAGGGAATCAGCATGGCAGGGTGGGGTGGGGGTCGAGGGGAGAAGCATCAGATTTGAAAAGTGAGAATGAAACAACTGCCACCTGATTTTTTGTGTGTGCCCCTCAGGATGCTTCTAAATAGTAATGTGTTCACCAAAAAGGGTTTCCATCAATCAGTGCCAGTATTTTTCCTTGAACATTCAAGAAAAATGTAGGGTTTTACAAAGTTAGGATAATAAGCTTTGCTCACCATTTTGTTGAATTATACAAAAGAGTGAATTTCCTTAGCAGTAAAAGCTCGTGAGCTATTTCTGAGTGTAACCTGGAAGATTAGAAAGAAGGGAGAAACTCTGCTGCTTTAAATGTGATGAACCATCTTAAAAGATGATCTAAATTAGGAAGCCCTGAAATTATATTTAGATGGAGGGAGAAAACAACATTTTGGAGTCTTTGAAAGTATTTTCTCCTTATGGTGCATATTAGACGTATGCATTCTTGAACATTTGTGCTTTGCAGTTATAGCAGATTAACTAATTGTTAGTTTGTGATTTTACTTTTCACAGTTATTCCCTAAGCACACTGGCTTTATCTTTTCCTAAGTCATATACTACAAAAGCATACCGATAGCCTAAATTTTATTTAAAAGGAGAAAGCAAGCATCAGTACCAAAGGACACATGCAGTGAACTTGGATCTTTATAAAATGAATGAATGAAACAATTGGGTTTCTTTCTGGGAATCTACAGTTTAACAGAAGGAATGATAGCCAATTTAGACTGAATTTCTGTATCTGTTAGAATCCTTAGTAAAATTCATCACTGTAACATAGGCCGCCATATGAATGCAGATACATGATATGCCACATGGCAGTCTGGGAACCACAGCTACCCCCTGAAAGCCTGCTTACATAACAGTTGTATTACCTTGTAATTCCATACATATTTTTGGCCGTTAGCCCTAGCCCCCTGCTCTCGCATCTGAAAAAAATGTTTTATTGGCCATATTTAGATTTTGAAATAAACAGACATGTATTTTGGACACACAAAGTAAACAAGAATCTAAGCATGCCAAAAGGCACAGTTTAACATTTACGTAAGTGTCTCTTTTAAATTTAAGAAAAAATGAAAGAGAGAAAGCAGAAAGAAAAAGCAGAAAGCTTTTATGACAATTGTTTCAAAATGGCTCTGTTTTGAAAGAAACGAAATAAATTGCTAGTTATAAAGTTTTATTTGAAACTTGATTTGGTGATACTTAGCAAAATTGTGCTTCTCTAACTGCATTATATCTTTAGAATCCAAGTAATGGAGCATTTTGATTCTATTTTTTCTAGGGTCCACATTGAACAGCCTTTTATATGCCATCAGCCCAGTGATAGAACAAATGATGTTTCCGCTTGGGCAAGCTTTGTTTTATCAGGATCAGTAACCTTATCAGCAGTTGACCCAGAACTATAATGCATGTCTCTGAATAGATAGCATATGTCACAACTCTGTGCAGACTTGCTTCATAAGCAGGATTGTCTAATGAAGATTTAATAAATAAGGAAAAGTTTACAACTAAAAAAGTCTTCTTTTCTAACAACTTTTCTTAAGCTCCTTTACAGCTCCTGGCTCATCTCTTACATTTATTCTCATAAAAACTAAAGGAGTAAACATACATATAAACGCATTCACATAGACTCCCATGATGCATCGTTTATCTGTCAGTATTTCTCTCTGAAATATATCATTTGTGGGTGAAGAATGTGGAATTTAAATTATCGTATTGGTTTAAGGTTCTTATGTGACACATAAATGTAGTGATGTCCAAAGACGAGGAAACCCTGAGTGTGATAAACCAACAATGCTTTTATGCAATTATATGTTATTTTTTCTTAATAGGATAACATAGGTTTTCTCAAATGCAAAATGGTCCTGACTCAAAAATGTTATTGTTTAATCATTTGTTTTTAGTGCCCTGTAATTCAAAATTGGATTCTTCACTCTCATGTCAATGTGCTCAGATTTTAGAAGACATATAATAAGTGGAGAGAGAAGATGGAACATCCTCATACGTAAATAAGTCATGCACGACTTGTACATTTTGACACTTAACACGTCTTTTATTTGACCTTTGACAGGTTAGGGCTTGACCCAAAACTATTGGCCAAAATCCTAAATATGAGCTCAGGACGGTGCTGGTCAAGTGACACTTACAATCCTGTGCCTGGAGTGATGGATGGCGTTCCCTCAGCTAATAACTACCAGGGTGGATTTGGAACAACACTCATGGCTAAGGTACGGTAAATGGAGACACTAACCAAGAGAGAAGGAAAAATATTTCATAGTCTAATAACACTTTCCTTCTCTTTCTCTTAACAAAGCATATGTCTCACCTAAGAGGCACAATTACTAGAATATTCACTCAATGAAAATGAGTAAAAACCTAGCTTAGATGAAAATCTTTATCTTGTTCATTTTTATTCCTGGCCTTTTGGATGAGAAAAATGGGGCAGATCATGTGTGTGTGTGCTTGGGTTTGTTTATATGAGCTGGTAACATTCTGTTCATCATAAATTTATGTTAATTTACCAACTTCTTAGAATGAGAGCATTGAGAATTTTCTCATTGTTAATAAATACATTGGCAGTGCGTATATACATCACAAAAGAGAGACTTTTCCCATTGATTATATTTTTCTTTTCTTTTTTTTTTTTTTTTTTTTTGAGACGGAGTTTCGCTCTTGTTACCCAGGCTGGAGTGCAATGGCGCGATCTCGGCTCACCGCAACCTCCTCTTCCTGGGCTCAGGCAATTCTCCTGCCTCAGCTTCCCGAGTAGCTGGGATTACAGGCACGTGCCACCATGCCCGGCTAATTTTTTGCACTTTTAGTAGAGACGGGGTTTCACCATGTTGACCAGGATGGTCTCGATCTCTCGACCTCGTGATCCACCCGCCTCGGCCTCCCAAAGTGCTGAGATTACAGGCTTGAGCCACCGCGCCCGGCCGATTATATATTTCTAAATATATCTTCCTGCTTTAAGAATATAGATGGACTTATATGTAAAAATTAGTTATTTGAAAAGCAAACTGTCATCCTTCTCTCATTTGAGATCTCAACTTCAGAAAGTCTGTGCTGTCAACTGTAGAGAATAATTTTTAGACCAGCTGACTTTCAGATTTCTGCAGCACTTGTTTTTCCCCATTTGAGGGTTTTCTATTTTTTTTTTTTTTTTTTTTTTCCCTGATCAAGAAGTAAAAATACAGCCGGGTGTGGTGGCTCACGCCTGTAATCCCACCATTTTGGGAGGCTGAAGCAGGCAGATCATCAGAGGTCAGGAGTTAGAGACTAGCCTGGCTAACATGGTGAAACTCTGTTTTTACTAAAAATACAAAAAGTTAGCTGGGCATGGTGGCGTGTGCCTGTAGTCCCAGCTGCTCAGGAGGCTGAAGCAGGAGAATCGCTTGAATCTGGGAGGCGGAGGTTACAGTGAGCAGAGATTGCGCCATTGCACTTCAGCTTGGGCAACAAGAGCAAAACTATCTCAAAAAAAAAAAAAAAAAAAAAGCAAGAATACATATACCTAGATACCACACAAGCATATCTTGGAGATATTGTGGGTTCAGTTTCAGACCACAACAAAGCAAGTCACGCAAATTTTTTGGTTTCCCAGTACATATAAAAGTTATGTTTATACTGTGCTGTAGTCTATTGCAGTAGCATTACGTCTAAACAATGTATGTACCTTAATTTTGAAAGGTACGTGTAATTGTTTAGACGTAATGCTACTGCACCCTTAATTGCTAAAAATGCTAACAATTACCTGAGCTTCCAGTGAGTCAAGAAGTCTTTTTTTGCTGGGAGGGCTTGCCTTGAGGTTGATGGCTGCTGACTGACTAGGTTGGTGATTGCTAAAGGTTGGGTGGCTATGACAATTTCTTAAAGTAAGACAGTAATGAAGTTTACTGCATCAATTGACTCATCCTTTCACAGAATGTTTCTTTGTATCATGTGATGCTATTTGATAGCATTTTACTCACAGTAGAACTTCTTTCAAAATTGGAAGCAATCTTCTCAAACTCTGCTGCTACTTTACTAAGTTTGTGTAATTTTCTAAATCCTTTGTTGCCATTCCACCAGCAGTAGATCCATCTCAAGAAACTACTTTCTTTGCTCATCCATAAGAAGCAACTCCTCATCCCTTCAAGTTTTAGCACAAGATTGTAGCAAGCCCCATCTTCAGGCTCCACTTCGAATTCTAGTTCTCCTGTTATTTCCACCACATCTGCAGTGACTTCCTGCAGTGAAGTCTTAAAAGCCTCAAAGTTATCCCTGAGGGCTGGAATCAGCTTCTTCCAAATTCCTGTTAATGTTATTTTGACCTCCTCCCATGAATCACAAATATTCTTATGGCACCTAAAATGATAATTCTTGTCATAAGGTTTTCAGTTGACTCTGCCCAGATCTGTGAGAGGAATCACTATGTATGGTAGCAATTTCCTTATGAAATGTATTTCTCACATAAGAGTTGAAAAACAACTCTTTGATCCATGGGCTACAGAATGGACGTTGTGTTCACAGACATGAAAACAACATGAATCTCCTTGAACATCCCCATCAGAGAGCTCTTGGGTGACCACTTGTACTGTCAAGTGAGCACTCAAATTTTGAAAGGAATCTTCTGACCAGAAGTCTCAACAGTGGGCTTAAAATATTCAGTAAGCCATGCCATAAATGGATGTGCTTTCTTCTAGACTTTGCTGTTCCATTTGTAGAGCACAGGCAGAGTAGATTCAGCATCATTCTTAAGGGCCGTAGGATTTTTTGAATGTTAAATGAGCATTGGTTTCAACTTCAAGTCACCAGCTGCATTGGCCCTTAACAGGAGTTAGCCTTTCCTTTGAAGCTTTGGAACCAGATACTGACTTCTCTTAAGCTGTGAACTTCTAGATGACATCTGCCAACAGCAGGCTGTATTATCTACACTGAAAATCTGTTGTTTATTGTGGCCACTTTCATCAGTGATAGCTGGACCTTCTGGATAACTTCCTGCAGTTTCTCCATCAGCACTTCCTGCTTCACTTTCCACTTTTATGTTATGGAGATGGCTTCTTTGCTTAAACCTCATGAACTAATCACTGCTAGCTTCACATATCTTCTGCAGCTTCCTCACCTCCCTTAGCCTTCATAGAATTGAAGAAAGGGCCTTGCTCTGGGTTAAGCTTTGTTTTAAGGGAATGGTACAGCTGGTTTGATCTATCCAGACCACTCATACTTTCTCCCTATCAGCAGTAAGGCTGTTGCACTTATCGCTCCTGTGTTCACTGGAATAGCACTTGGAATTTCCTTCAAGAACTTTTTCTGGCCGGGCGCAGTGGCTCAAGCCTGTAATCCCAGCACTTTGGGAGGCCGAGGCCGGTGGATCACGAGGTCGAGAGATCGAGACCATCCTGGTCAACATGGTGAAACCCCGTCTCTACTAAAAAGTGCAAAAAATTAGCTGGGCATGGTGGCACGTGCCTGTAATCCCAGCTACTCAGGAGGCTGAGGCAGGAGAATTGCCTGAGCCCAGGAGGCGGAGGTTGCGGTGAGCCGAGATCGCGCCATTGCACTCCAGCCTGGGTAACAAGAGCGAAACTCCGTCTCAAAAAAAAAAAAAAAAAAAAAACTTTTTCTTTGCATTTACAACTTGGCTTACTGTTTAATAGACCTGCCTTTCAGCCTGTCTTGATTTTCTACATGCCTTCTTCACTAAGCTTAATCATTTCTAGCTTTTGATTTAAAGTATGAGACTCCTCCTTTCATTTGAACTCTTAGAGGCCATTGTAGGGTTATTAATTGGCCTAATTTCAATCTTTTGTGTCTCAGGGACTAGGGAGGCCTGAGGGGTGAAAGAGACCTGCCATTCAGCAGCAGGGCAGTCAGAACACATGTGTACATTTATCGATTATGTTCGCCATATTATATGCGCTTTATGATGCCCCAAAACAGTTTCAATAGTAACATCAAATATCACTGATCAGCTGGACACGGTGGCTCACGCCTGTAATCCCAGCACTTTCGGAGGCCAAGGCCAAGTGGATCACCTGAGGTCAGGAGTTCCAAACCAGCCTGGACAACATGGCAAAACCCCGTCTCTACTAAAAATACCAAAAAAAAAAAAAAAAAAAAAAAAAAAAAGAAATAGCTAGGTGCGTGGCGCATGCCTGTAATCCCAACTGGTCAGGAGGCTGAGGCAGGAGAATCGCTTGAACCTGGGAGGTGGAGATTACAGTGAGCCAAGATCACGCCACTACACTCCAGCCTGGGCAACAAGAGAGAAACGCCATCTCAAAAAAAAAAAAAAAAAAAAAAAAAAAAAAAAAAATCAGATCACCGTTAACAGAAGTACTAGTAATGAAAAAGTTTGAAATACTGTGAGAATTACCAAAATGTGACAGCTACGTGAACTGGGCACATGCTGTTGGAAAAATGATGCTGATAGACTTGCTGGATACCAGAAACCTTCGATTATTAAAATACAAAAACAAACATGCAGTATCTGTGAAGCATGATAAAATGAAGCATAGTAAGACAAGAGGTGTCTGTACTTGGCTTACTCTCCCTCATTCCTCATGATGTTTGTTCATTCTGCTTCTTGAATATGCCTTGAATGCATCCAGTTCCCTTCTCCCCCACTAAGCAGTACCTTAGCTGAGCCTCCTTTGTATTATACCACAAACACATCTTAACTGATCTCGCCTTTCAGCCTGATGGTCTCCAGTTTCTTTCCCACACCAAAGCAAGAGTGTGCTTTCTAAAATGTAAAATCCTGACTGTGTCACTTCTCCTATGAAGTTTCTGTAGTAGTTTCAGTTACTTGGAGATTAAAGTCCATCTCTGCAACTTCTCTGACAAGCCCCCGGATGCCTTGCCTTTTGCTTGCCTCAACCAGACTCATTTTCTTGCCCATCCCCTTTCTCCATGCTTTCATCATGCGGAACTCACTTCCACCTCTTGTTCTGTCTCTAGCAAATCTTCACGTTTGCTGATCCTTCTGTCAGGATCATTCTTCCTTGCCCACCACCTCCCTGCCACCTCCATGTTTTCACCTGGCTCCAGGTCTGTGCTTCACTCTTTTTCTCTTCACCTTTCCCAAGCACCCCAGACCCTGCCTCCTTGGAACCCATGATGGTGCTCCTGCTCTCCAGTTATTCTGTGCTTACGTAATAGTCTTTCTCCTTAACACACTGAGTTTGGGTGGGCTGTGGCTGTCTTGCTCATCATTTTATCCCGGCCGCTGCACATTGTCAGCACACGTCAGATATTTATTGGATGAAGTCATATTTGAAACTGTATTTCCTATTTTGCGGTTTTATTTCTCTTTATGTTTTAAGAATTTTTAAAAATTTTATGTCAGTCTTACAGATTTCCACAGATAAGATGACACAGGGAAATTTTTTTTCTTCAAATACATGGAACAAAACAAACAGGTATTGTGGAAGGTGGGAAAATAGAAGAGACGCTCGGAAACCAAGGTTTCGGTCTCTTCTGCAGTTATTTGAAAGCACTTATTAAAAAATGTTAACTAACCATAATGTTTATAAGTATCTTACTTGTTCAGATTTCATTTTTCCTTCTTTGAAACCAAAACATTAGGAACCCCAGTTCCGAAGAGCCTTTACCACCAGTCTCAATGTGTTCTCTTCTCCTCTTGATTTAGGATCTGGGATTGGCACAAGACTCTGCTACCAGCACAAAGAGCCCAATCCTTCTTGGCAGTCTGGCCCATCAGATCTACAGGATGATGTGTGCAAAGGGCTACTCAAAGAAAGACTTCTCATCCGTGTTCCAGTTCCTAAGAGAGGAGGAGACCTTCTGAGTGTGCCCTTTGGCCCTGGACACTGTTGGGAACCAAATTCTGTCTTGGAGTCTCCTCCTAGTTCACTCCACAAGTATATGGATTTAATCAAAGGTCACCTATCTGGTTTTGATTGTCTAGGTCACAGTAATCCCTAGGACTTTTCACCCATTTTTAAACTGCCTATTCTTTTTGTCTTTTTAACAAACATATTATCTGAATTTTTTTTTTCTGCAAGCCACTGATAGCCTCTGCTAACTAGCTGAATTGACCTTTTTACAAAGTTTGATCCCTGAGCATCCTCAACTAAATCGTTCAATACTTCAATCAGGATATTATTTGCTTTACTTTACAAATAAAACCAAATATTTTGTCAACAGGATGAAACCCATCTTAAAGGAAAGAAAAGGAATTGGTGTGAAGAGAGAAGGTAGAGAAGGGAAATGCAGTGAATTACTCTCTGTCCATCAGGAAGTGTGCCTGTTAACCAAATGGTTGCGGCATTACCAGGTGACTGGGTGGTTCTCCAGGGAGCCGATGAAGCACAAGAACTGGTGCTGCATGTTCTCTTTGTGGACGCAGTCACAGTGTGGTAGTGTATTCCTCACCAACTCCCCACACTCAGCAGACTTGTTTTTATATTTTTTTCTTTCTTGTACATTCTTACCATGTATTTTTCAACTT
Source organism: Saimiri boliviensis (assembly GCF_048565385.1). Classification (NCBI taxonomy): domain Eukaryota; kingdom Metazoa; phylum Chordata; class Mammalia; order Primates; family Cebidae; genus Saimiri; species Saimiri boliviensis. The sequence goes on along the minus strand of NC_133458.1, from coordinate 93,987,399 downwards.
AAAAAGAATGACATCTCTAGACCCGTTTCAGAGCCAATGATGATATTTGCTTTAGATAATTAATATATTATTATAAATAGAGCTATATTATTTTGAATTCAAATAAATTTCTATGCTGGTAATACTTTCCTGGAGTTTTTGTTTCTTCCCAATCATTTGGCGAACTAATGATCTGAGAAACTGGTGTTCAGACTAATGGGGAAAGTCTGAAAAGTTAGTTCACACTAATGGGGAAAGGATGGGAATAAAGAAGAAGGAGGAGAGGTCAAAAGGAACAAAGCTCTGAGTTGGCCAGTGACAAGCCAGCGTTTTGCTGCTTTCCCTTAATCCTTGGTATTCGTTTGAATGTTTTTTTAGGTTTTCAGTTCTATAGGAATTCAACCTGCGCTAAGTGTAACATGCCCCAATATAGAGCACACTCACCACTTTTCCCACCTCAGCCTCTAAAAACATTCCAGGTAAAAGACCTAGACACCAAATTTGGCAGAAGTATTACTACTTTCATCATTTTCCTGGTGATAAAAAAAATTCCAGGCACTAGTATAAGTGCTGGGGACACCATGACAAACAAGACACAAAACTTCTGCCCTCGCAGGGCATACGTTCTGGTGTCTCATGTGTTTGTGACAGACAAGAAATAAATATGTAATGTATTTTTCAGATAAGAAGAACTAAAAAGCAGGATAAGGGGGATGGATAGGGAGTGCCAGGGGTGGTTTCTTAGGGTGATAAGAAAAGTTCTTCCCAGTAAGGTGGCACCTGAGCAGAGGTAAGTAAGGGATTATGCAGTGCAGTATCTAAGGAACAGACATTCCAGGCAAAGGGACAGAAAGTACAAAGGGCCTGAGATAGGACAGTGCTGACTATGAGGAGTAACAGGGAGGCTGTAAGTGAAGTGACACAGGATGAGGGAAGCCAGATCATATGGGGCCTTGCAGGGTATGTTAGGACACTGGCTTTTATTCTGAGCAAAATGGGTAATGTATCAGCTTTTGCTGGATAACAAACCACCCCAAAATGCAGAGGCTTAAAACAATAAACATGTATTGTTTTTCAAGATTCCGTAGGCTGGCCATACTATTCTGGCCTAGACCAGCTCATCTGCAGCTAGAGGGTCTAGTTTGGCTTGACTCAGCTGGCACAGCTGGAATGGTTGTGGCTTCTCTCCACGTGGTCATGCATTCTCCAGGAGGCTAGTCGGAGTTTGTGGAAGCATTCCCAGCAGCAGCATAGGACAAGCTCTGACTTTCTAAGCCTCTGCTTGCTTCATGTTCGTACTGTCCCTTGACCACAGCAAGTGTCATAGCCAAGCCCAGAATCAGCATAGGAGGGGTCTGCATAAGAGTGTGGACATAAAGAGGGGCATTAAGGTGGCCTTTTTGCAAACAACCTATCACAACCAGCCTATGAAGGATTTTCACCAGAATGATGTGATCTGACCTCCTTTTTTAAAGGGATCACTCTGGATGCTGTGTGGAGAAGAGCCTGTAGGGGCAAGGCTGGAAGCACGGAGGCAATAGTAATAATCCAGTTGAGAGGTGGTGGCTGGGACCAGAACATTAAAATGATGGAGGAGGCAAGAAGTGGCTAGATTCTGAACATAGAAAATAGAGCCACTAACTGATGGATGGTATGAGAGAGAAAGTGGGGAGTCAGGGATAACCCCACTGTCAGTGGCCTGAGAAAGCAGAAGAAAGGAGTTGCTATTTCCTATATGGGGAAGATTGTGGGAGGAAGATTTGGGGAGGATGGTAGGAAGTTTAGGAGAAAAAAATCAGGGATTTATTTGAAATGCCTAGTAGACATCTCAGTAAAGAAGAAAAAAAGTCCAAGGACTGAGCCCTGTGTTACTATAACTTCAGTGGTTAGGAAAATGAGGGGGACAAGCCAATGAGACTGAAGAGGAGAGATCAGTCAAGTAGGGAAAAACATGGGAGCAGTGTCCTGGGAGCCAAAGGAAAACAGTAGTTTAAGGAGGGAATGATTCTCTGATGTTGAGTAATAGGGCTGAGAATTAATCATGTGGATTTCACAATAGAGCTTTCATTGGTGACTTTTTCAAGAGTTTTGGCAGAATCTTGGAAATGAAAGCTGGGTTGAGAATGGGAGAGGAATTGGAAACAGTAAAGTGAACTCTTGAAGAGCTTTGCTGCAGAGGAAAACAGACAAATGGGATAGACATTGGCAGGAAATAAGGGGTCAAGAGGAGTTTTATTATATTTTTTAAATAGGAAATATTATGGGATTATACAGATAGAAGTGGAATGATCCAGTAATGAGGGGGAAGGAGTAATGACAGCAGAGAGGATACTTGCTAAATGCTATCTTTTGAGTAGTTGAGAGGAAAGGGGTTTAACTGTGGTCACATCTCTGCAAATTAAAGAAACCAGCAAAAACAGATCAGGTTACATGTCAGACTGTCAGCATCTTACATGAAAGATAGAGTAGAATTATAGTTATACAGTTTTCAACACAGAATAAAATAGTTGTGCTGGAAAGGAATTACCTCTTGAGTGTGACCCTGTACAAGCCACCCTCTGCTAACCATTCATTTTCTCGTCTATTAAGTTGTCATAAACAATCTAGCCTAATAGTAAATGCTTTCTGGAAATGAAAACAAAAGGCATAAGGACACTTGCACATGATAGCAAGCATATGGAAAAATTGGAACCCTTATGCATTGCTGCTGGGAACATAAAATGGTGCAGCCACTTTGGAAAATAGTTTGGTAGTTCCTCAAAAGGTTAAACAGTGCTGGCACGTGATCCAGCATTTTCACTCCTAGATGTATAACCAAGAAAAGAAAAAGTATGTCCACACAAAACTTGTACACAAATATTCATAGCAGCATTATTCATAATAGTCAAAAAGTGGAAACAATCCAAATATCCCCCAAATGATAACTGGATGAACAAACTGGTATATCTGCACAATGAAAGATTACTTGGCCATGAAAAGGAATAAAGTACTGATTGATGCTACCACATGGATGAACTTGAAAACATACCAGGTGAAAGAAGGCAGACGCACAGGGCCACATATTATATGATTCTGCTTATCTGTACTAACAGCTAAGAGGCAAATCCAGAGAGACAGTAGCTACATTAGTGATTTCCAGGGACGGAAGAGAGGAAAATGGAGAGTGACTGCTAATGGATATGGAGTTTTTGGGAGACAGTGATGAAAATGTTCTGGAATTGGCCGGACAACAGTGGCTTATGCCTATAATCTCAGCACTTCAGAAGGCTGAGGCGGGCGGATCATGAGGTCAGGAGATTGAGACCATCCTGGCCAACGTGGTGAAACCCTGTCTCTACTAAAAAATACAAAAAATTAGCCTGGCATGGTGGCACGTGCCTGAGGTCCCAGCTACTCAGTAGGCTGAGGCAGGAAAATCCCTTGACCCTGGCAGGAGGAGGATGCTGTGGTCCGAGGTTGCACCACTGCACTCCAGCCTGGGAGGCAGAGCGAGACTCCATCTCTCAAACAAAAAGAAAAAAAAATGTTCTGGAATTAATAGTGATAGTTGTACAACTTCGTGAATATATTTAAAAATCACTGAGTTGTATACTTTTAAATGGTGAATTATAGCTCAATTAAAAAAAAAAAAACTAAGGAAAAAAGTCACGAGTTAAGATCTTTTAATAAGTGGTTCTCAACTGGGGTAGTTTTGGTTGCCAGGGGGGACATATGGCAATGGCTGGATACATTTTTGGTAGTCACATTTTACTGGCATTCAGTGGTAGAGGCCAAGAGTGTTGCTCAACCTCTTACAAGGCACAGGACAGCACCCACAATAATAGTTATCCCGCCCAAAATGCCAGTCATGCAGAATTTAAGAAACCCTGCTCTCCACAGGACCTGAACTCAGCATATCAAAACCCACGCTTCTCATGTTCCCACAAAGCCCTGCTTCTCCTTCTGGTCCTATTCCAGGACTCCTTCCAGGTTTTCAGGGCCCAGCCCCGACTTCTCCACTCCTCCACCCACTCTCCACAGCTAATTCTAAATCTCTAGTGCCTATTACAGGCCCTCAACAGTCCTTATCTAGGCAGCAGTTCCCAACATTTTTGGCACCAGGGACTGGTTTTGCGGAAGACAATTTTTCCATGGGCAGTGGTTGGGGGAATGGTTTTGGGATGAAACTGTTCCACCTCAGATGATCAGGCATTAGATTCTTGTAAGGAGAACGCAACCTAGATCCCTCATGTGCAGTTCACAATAGGGTTCCGGCTCCTATGAGAATCTAATGCAGCCACTGATCTAACAGGAAGCAGAGCTTAGGCAGTAATGCTTGCTCACCAGCTGGCCACTCACCTGCCGTGGGACTCGGTTCCCAACAGGCCATGGACCAGACCAGTACCGGTCCTCGGCCCGAGGGTTGGAGACCCCTGATCTAGGGTACTTCAGTATCTGCAATTGCACCTTTTATTGTTCCTAACAGCCTTTTTAAAGTATAGGGTACATACAATGAAATTTGCTCCTTTTATACAACGAACGGCTTTAGGTAAATGTAGAGTTTCACAACCATCACCACAATTCAGTTTTAGAACATTTCCATCGCCCGTGCAAAATCCCTTGAATCCATTTGCAGCCACTCCTCATCCTCCCTGCCCCCAGCCATTGGCGGCTACTAAGCTTTCTGACTCTGGATTTAAAGCTGCTTCTTGGCCCCCAACCTGGTTTTACTTCCCAACTGCTGCGCATTGCTGCAAGAAAGGTCTAAGACTGAAATCCTATCCAGCTCTCCCCCTGTTTAAAATGTTTTAGCCTAGGATACAGCCTGAAGTCCCTCAGCATGGTCTCCAAGGGCCTCCTGCTGTGGCTTCTATTCCATTTCACCAGTACCAGTGCCCACAGTACTTGTCTTTCCTCAGGGAGGTCAAGCTTCGCACACCTCAGTACATTTGCACATGTCATTTCCCTCATTTGGAATGCCCTTCGCCTCCCCTCTGGCACTGTGACTGGTTTAGCACTGTCATCTTCTAAAAAGCCTACCTCCGCTACTTAGTCTGTTTTCAAAGCCCCTTATTGGTCTCTTTCTCATCATAGCACTTGCCCTGTTACATTGTATTTGTAGCTTTGCTCATTTGTCTTCCGCACCAGACTGAGCTCTCCGGGAGCACAGAATGTGTCTTATCAGCTTTAAGGTTTGCACCGAGTTCAGCACCTAGCATTAAGAGTTCGACAAATGTTTGAGTAAATGAGTGAGTGAAAGGTAGGACATTACATTTATGTTAGGTGAACTACTGACTGCATAAAAATTTTCTTAAAGGTTCTTGCTTAGCAGACCAAGTTTATTAGTCAAAAGTTTAGCTTATGCTGTTGAAACTGGAGAAATTCTGAGAAAGAGAAAGTCCGCATTTTGGGTAGCAAACACTTATGCACATTATGTACATTAAGTACACTGATGTACTTTAAACATCAACTTGCACAGATAAAGCATGCACCTATTTCCCCTTATGGAGCACAGCAGTTGCAAATGTAATCCTACATAACATGCTATGTAGACCTTAAGGCATGAGGTGAATCTCACAATAAGCCAGACGTGATTTATTTAAGGGAGTCTAAACAGGTGTTTGGGAGACTCTGCCATCCTACTGATCTGACACCATCATAAAGGCACATATGGCTCAGCACGGCCGAGTCCACATGTAAGTGAACACACCAAACGAACTGGGCCTTCTCCTTGGCCATTCTTCTCATTGCACAGATTTCTCTCTTGTTTTCTAAGCAATCAGAAATGTGTAGAATACGTCCACATTATAGGGGGAGAAAGGCAGATCTTATCAGAGAATGGGGCAAAATTATCCATGTGCATAAATTCTACCCAGGCTACTGTCAGAAGCCTGCTGCTGCTCAGGAAAACAGCAGAGTTACTACCAGCCTCAGCTGCAGTAACTGCACCCTTGAGCATTCTCAAATGGCCAGCCAATGGGGAGGTGTCTGCCTGAGTGGGGTTTTTAGCCATCTTTCAGTTCAATTGGAGAGGGAGCTTAAGGACATCATAGGGATTTGTAACATTCCATGCAAGGTGTCAGACCCATAAACTAGCGTGTCCATCATACCGATGCGCAAGTGGACTCGTCTCTCATTGGTGGCAGACAGGTTGAAGATGACCTTTTGCTATGTAATTGTATTCATCATTTAATAATTCAAGAATATCTAGAAAGGATGAAGACTTCTTTATTCAGATTAGAGCAGTAATAGGAAAACACAGTCAATCAGAAGCCCTTTGAAACCAGCCTACAGGGAGTGCTTTCAAATGTCTTGGTTACCAGAAGCATTCCCGAGCTGGGAGACAGAACACCTGAGTTCTAGCCCTTGGGTCAGCCCTACGCTGTGTGTATTGTAGATCTGTTTCCTTCTCTTTAAAATGAGGGCATCCCATTGATCTTCAAGGTTTGTTTTAGCTCTAAAATTCTGATCCTCCTTAGTTAAGGGTTTAAGAAAATATGAGGGATATGCTTCTGACAGTTTTTGGACTCTCTCTGGTTAGGTATTATTTATTGCTCATATAGCCATCTCATTTATTAAGGTTTTTTTTATAGCCAGGAATAGATTCAGAGATCAATACATTTTTATTAATGATAGTCCGTCATGCCTGGTAAAGAGATGGCAAGAAAGCTCATCTAGAATGAGCCACTTGAATAAACCTGACACATAAGCTTAGCTACGAGCTGTATTTTGGCAGGCCTTTCTGTGAAATAATGACATTGGCAGAGGAAGAAACTGTGGAAACCTTCTTCACAGCCAGACTCATAAAATCAAAAGGCAGGTTTGGGGTGTGTTTCTCAGCCCTGGCTGTATATGCAAATCCCATGACTTTTTGAGTGTAGCATTTTATCTTCAAAAGGACAAAATTTGGCATTTGCTATAGTCATTAAAAATGACAAATGCCTAAAATACTTTAGACTTTGGATTATTGTAGGTTAGAATAAATATTGTGTCAATACTAAACAGGATTTTAGAGTGGAAAATTTCTCATGGACGTTGTCAAATCAAAGCTTAAAATATTTTCACTATTTTCCCTTTAATCACTTGAATTGAGCATAATTGTTGCCAGTTCTCCTTGTAAAAATGATGGTCTGGGCCTTTTGGAAGTGAATTCCTCCTCCCAGAACCATTAAGAGATAGCCTTGTGCCCTGAAAGAGTTAATTCACTTCCAGATGGAGCTTTTCAGCCCCTCTGAGGAGTTCACATGATATCAAGTTCACTAATCTTTTACAGTTGTTTTGTGCCTCTTGAACTTCGTTTGCATACCATTTGTGGATAGCGCTGAAGTATTCTGTGGTAATTTTAGACTATTTGAGACCTTTTCCAGAAATTTCACCTTAGCGTTCCAATCCCAGAGACTCCAGAGCAAATGCAGCTTTAATCTCTTGTCTCTCTCTCCCTCCTCTTGGTGACCTTAACCCTGACCTGAGGTCCGCTCTCTGTAAGTGCCAAACATGATTCATTCTCCCCGCTTGGTTTAGTTTTGTTCCTCTAATGAGCCAAGATGACCAGGGAGACCAGATAGCTTATTTGTGCTAATGTAAGTATGCTCTACTAGTTAACTCCTGACTCATTTATTTGGCTTTTACTTTTGCCTAGAATTGACCCCTTGTCTCAGAGATGAAGCATCTAGTTTTAGACAAAGAGATGCAAACAGTTAACACAAGAGTCAGGATACAGACTACTACCCGAGAGTGAAACGTAAAACAAACTGCTGGAGAGGGAGAGGATCTTAAATCCTGTACCTCAACTGCCAAATTATAGCTCCAGTAGAAGCGTTCATTAACACGTTTTATTATACAGCTACAGCCTAGTGTGCTCCGGTTCAGACTACTTTCCTCCTGTGAGTTCTAGGAGTCATCAGGTCTCCAAGTTAAAAAGTTAAAACGTTTTGTGTTTGTCATTTTGTGATCCGAATGTCTCATTTCTCCAGCCTCTGTAACAGAATTTCTGATTCTGTTTGTCTGTGCGGGCATGTTTTTCTGACTTGAGTTTAATACAGAGTCTCTTTTTTTTTTTTCCCCAAAGTTGCAGTGGCAGAATTGGGCCATCAAGGACGCTTAGAAGGTGATAAGCTGGAGGAGACTTTTAAGGAGAAGATTTACGATGGGTTTAGCTTCCCCGTTGTCCAGCTTGCCACTTTCAGCCCAATTCATTTCGAATTGGGAGGAGTCTGTCCACGGGGTTCTGACAAATGTGTTTTTATCCTTGTGAATTTATGCTCGATTCAGTGTCCCCCCCAAAAAAAATCTATTAAAAACTGATATGACTTTGAACAGTGGCTTGGTCCCTTATTATGGCCCTTCCTGGCCCTCCCATTTAATTTCTGACTGGACCATCGAGTGACATTACAATCTGCCCCTTCCAAAGCCGGATGCTCCTGCATCGCACTGTACTCATGGCAGTTTAGTCTAGTCCTTTTATAGGTCAGCGACACCTTGAAGCTTGTATACCTGAGTCACCACAAATCTTAAAAATGCAATTTTCTTGGCAGCTTCATCCTCCTAAGATGAATTGGAGGGTGGGAGTGAAGGACAGGGTTCTAATCTCTGTGTTACAACCAGGGATGATAGAGACCTCTGTCTTCACCCTAGGAAGCTGCTGGCTGAAGGACTAAATGGAGGATTTCTTAAGGGGTTAGTCACATGCTGGAATCTTGGTTGTTTTTAAAGCAATCTGCTTGTTCTCTGTCTAAAAGTATTGGTTGTGCTTCTCCTTGAAAAGTACCAATGGCATTCCCTCACCTATGATATAGCTTTGGATACATACCTACTCTCTTTGGAAGAAATAAAATTTCTTTATTTGAAATAAAATTTTATTTGAAGTAAAATTTCAATGAAATCTCTTCTAAGGCAATCAAAGAGTGATCTAATCTGGAGAGTTTGGGAATCTTTTCTCGTGTTAGCCCTGTTATGCCAGATGATTTCCTCAAAAAAAAAAAAATCATGCATGTATTCTGCATGGTCAGGTATTATCATCTTTGTAGAGAATTGTCTTTGCCTAATGTCCTATCTGATGGGCTATTCTGTGTATTCTATGCTACGTAATCTCCGCAAATGTATACTGTGGTCCATAAAACTGCCATACTGTTTTCAGAAACTAGTAATTCACAAAGTAAACCTGAGACAGTGTTGTTAATAAACACAAATTGCAAACAAGAAGGTAGTAAGTGGAAATAAGACACTCATTTAGGAGTAATAAAGCCTTTGATCTTACTTTGAAGGAAAGAGTCTATGTTTAAACTACCCATTCAGAGACAGCCAGATGCCCATAAAGACCAGTGCTTTTTGCTTTGATAGAAAATCACTGAGGCCTGTCTAGCAGGTCTGGTTTGTAAACAGATTAGTTAAAGGCTCATCAAGACTGATTTGCATAGGATTCAGCAAGCCCCAGTCACTTAATGAGCAATGCCATTTCCAGGTTAGGAAGAACACCATTGTTTTTTCTAGCTAGAAGACTTAGATCATTACTTTGTGGGAAAGGGAAAGAATATTCACATGAAGTGAACCCTTGCTGTCCTCCACTAATGGGAAAATGATGACCTAAGACTTGCTTTGCTTGCTCTGAACGGTGAAGAATGTCATGAAAGAAACAGGTGATACGTTTGAAATTAGGTTACAGAAAAGGTTCTTCTCCCCTTCTCTATTGTTTGAGAGACAAAGGAGGACTAATGTGAATTGTAATAGAAAAGGTTAATGCCCTGCAGACACAGACCACAAATATTTATCCACAAATGCTGACGGAGGACCTCCTTGGAGTCTGGCTGTGTGTGTCGAGGGCCAGACACTCCATAGGGCCCAAAGCAGAGAGAACCTCTGCCTGCACAGAGCCTCCCTTCTGGCGCCATTACTACAGAGGAATGGGAACAGCAGAGGAAAGGAATTTGGCAGTTTAAGCACAGGTTTTGAAATTTCTACCAGTGAGCCGCCATTTGCTTGAAAGATGGCAAGACCAGTATTTGCAGAGAGAGCAGATCCTCTGATCAATCTTACAGCACTTTTATTTTTGAGTTTCAGAATAATGGGGAATCACCTTCCTATCAGTAACTAAGAACCTGTCTTCTCCTTAAATGTTGGAGAAAAATGTCAAAAGAGGTGAGGCGTGATGGCTCACACCTGTAATCCCAGCACTTTGGGAGGCTGAGGCAGATGTATCACTTGAGGTCAAGAGTTTGAGACCAGCCTGGCCGGCATGGCAAAACCCCATCTTTGCTAAAAAAAAAAAAAAAAAAAAAAAAAAAAAATTAGCCAGACGTGGTGGTGTGCGCCTATAATCCCAGCTACTCAGGAGGCCGAGGCGCAGGAATCACTTGAACCCTACTGGCAGGGGTCGTAGCGAGCCGAGATTGCACCACTGCTCTCCAGCCTGGGTGACAGAGCAAAACTCCGTCTTAAAAAAAAAATGTGGGCCGGGCGCGGTGGCTCAAGCCTGTAATCCCAGCACTTTGGGAGGCAGAGGCGGGTGGATCACGAGGTCGAGAGATCGAGACCATCCTGGTCAACATGGTGAAACCCCGTCTCTACTAAAAATACAAAAAATTAGCTGGGCATGGTGGCACGTGCCTGTAATCCCAGCTACTCAGGAGGCTGAGGCAGGAGAATTGCCTGAACCCGGGAGGCGGAGGTTGCGGTGAGCCGAGATCACGCCATTGCACTCCAGCCTGGGTAACAAGAGCGAAACTCCGTCTCAAAAAAAAAAAAAAAAAATGTAGAAAAAAAGCCTTTGCCTATTTTGATCACTTAATAGATAACAAATGGAGGAGCTCAGTAGAAACAAAAATTAGAAACTGCTTATGTTTAACTTTGAAATTAAATTAATAAGCAGTTTCTAAGTAAAATAAAGGGATCTCTGAAGTTCTGACTCTGACTTCCAAGCGGGCAGTGAGCTGTCAGGGACAGTAGGTGCTTCTTTGTGTGGCTTGCGGCCGCATCGTCCTGCTTATGGGGGATGTTTTTAAATAGTGTCACCATTCGCAACATTAACTTGCTCAACTAGAAACTTGGGTTTAAATAGCAACATTTAGCCTTCGGGTCCTGCCTTGTCAAGGCCAAGGACCTCGGCCTTACCTTGCTTCCGGGAAGCGAGATGAAATCAGCACTCTCCTGGAAATGTCGCCTTGGATCCATCAGTGCAGCTCTGGGAAGTGTTAGAAGAGAGCCTGGGACGGTTTCAAAGTGGCGTGAGCAGGAGTCCGGGTCCTGTCCAGGTAATTCAGATGGATAGCGGGTGTAAAGGGAGGCCATGCCCTGTCTCTCCAGCTGGATTTGATTAGCCTAAGGAGGAAGAGGAGGGCTTGTTAGTTTGTCTGCTTGTGAAGATGGCTAGGGAGAGCATTCTAGTAAAAGCTACTTGAGACCAGGTAAGACACCAGCATTCCTCTCTAGAAAAGCTGGGGGTATTCTAGATCTCTCAAAGGACCACGTGTGAGCTCTCAGAGGGCCTTGCAGTCCCTCTTGCTGGCACCTCCCCTCGACCCCACTATTTCCTGATGGGGAGATCTCTTCCAGCTTACCTTTTTCCACCTTTCATTCAACTTCGATAGGGGCACAGTCCTGCGTCTTACAGGCAGGGACCCCTGCTCGGAAGGAGCCCTTTAGATGGTCACTGACAAGGCTCTGACCCACCTGCCTAGTGAGGCGGACTCTTGATGCCCGGCAGCACCTGCATTTCTACCACAGGCTGCCACGAGGCAAATCAGTATGTCTGCTGCCTGAGTAGATGCTCAAACACGAGCTCCATGAGGGCGGAGACCGTGCTTTTATCACTGAGGTATATCACAAGCACCTGGCATATTGGATGGATTCCATACACAGCATTTGTTTGGTGCGTGGGTGAATGAATGAACAAATAAATGAGATAACCCCAGTTTTTATTAATAATTTTCGTGACTTACTAATAAAATCATGAAGGAAATAGTAAATTCCCTTTCCTTTGGCTGTCCAGGAACATAGGCAAAGCCAAAGCTCCCGGGGTCCTGATTCTGTAGGCTCTAAAGCAGGAAGGATTGGAGGAAGGAGGGACTGATTGTAGTGAGGCAGGATTGCCAAGTCTCAGGAGGCCCAGCCCCAATATTTGGAAGCTTTCCCTGAGTTAGAAACACAAACACATAGATCTGTTATTAAGGGCCCAGGGCCAATTGCAAGGCATCAGGAAGAGTCTGTCTAAACATCCCTTCACACACAGAAAGCGCTAGCTTCTCACCTGTAGTAGATGCTTAATAAATGCCCTTGCTCTCAGAGTGACTGCATCTGAATCCTGGCAGGTGGGATCTTTGATTGGCGTCACGAGCCTGTTAGATTGAAATGCTGCTGTGCCAATCAAGCGTAGAGAGCACAGAAGCCCACCATAGCAGGAGACCAGAAACGCTGCTTAATCTCACTTCACTTCACAACTCTAAGTGAGATACGTCTAAACACTGCTTTAGTTCACAAACTTAAAATCAACTTTTAGAAAATAATGATGAAAGCCATCCTTTGCTGCCCTGCTCACCTCCCGCATCCTTCAATGCTGTATTAAAAGTTGGGCCACAGAGAGGCGAGGCCTGAGTTCCAAACCCAGTTTCTAGTGTGGGCTTGAGCTGGTGACTTAGCATCAGTGCCAGTTTTTTCATCCCTCATAACTTAGGGATGATAATAGTAACTATCCCATGGGGATGATTGAAAGGCTTAAATAAGACAGTGTAGGTGTCTGCCACATAGTAAATGCTCACTAAAACTTACGAGCTCTTATTACGAGCTACTGTGAACCAAGAAGCCAGTTGGTGAAAAGCAAACTTGATAAATACAAGACCGCCGTTAGCCATCTTCTACCTCAAATGGTTTCTGGTTAATTAGCAAGAGAGTGTTTGAACCTGCTTGTGGGATGATTTTTCTTATCTAGTGCCGGAGGACCCAGCAGAGACAGTGAATCCGAAAAGCCTGGCTCTCTCAAACTTGGCAGAAGTCAGAAATGTGCTGGGATCACTGATTGTATCTACTAAGACAAAAGCAGTGGTCTGCAAGTCACACCCTGGGAGACAGAGTCTGCTGAATGAATTCCACTCTCAGAGCTAGGAAGGGCTGTGAGCACTCAGCCCGGAGTGGGGGCGGGGTGGGGGGGGCGGCAAATGGTGGCTTTAAGTCCTGCACAACCCTCCTCTACCCCATTCTTCGATGTGGAAAATGGACACTTTGTTAATCTCATGTAAAGTGCCATGCAGATGCGGTTCCAAAGCACCTTCCCACCTCCACCCAATGCAATCCTCGTCCCTGAGTCTTTCCCATTTAGAATTTCTGAAGCTTCCAGACAAGCAGACACCACTCTAAACCTCACTGGAGACTGCTAGCTAAATGTTTGCAAACCCAGGGACTCAGCTGGTGCATAGCGGATTGGAGTGTAGACTGATAAAAATCTTGCTGGAGGGCCATCTGCCAATAGATTTTAAAAACACTCATTTGCAATTAAACACTGAAATAGTTACAAGTGTGTTCATTCATCTTAGCCTGTTTTATATAGTAGTATTGACGTGTGATTCAGATCCTTTTCCATGTCTTGGTCTCCTTATCTGGCTCTCTCTAGCCAAGCTTCGCCAGGCCCAGTGTGCCTTTGGCTTTGGAAGTGGCAGTGAGGTGGGAAAAGCCACCACAGAACTATAGGAACCGCTGGGTGTGGTGGCTCACGCCTATAATCCCGGCACTTTGGGAAGCTGAGGTGGGTGCATCACAAGTCAGGGGTTTGAGACAAGACTGGTCAACATGGTGAAACCCCATCTCCACTAAAAATACAAAAATTAGCTGGGTATGGTGGTGTGCACCTGTAATCCCAGCTACTTGGGAGGCTGAGGCAAGAGAATTGCTTGAGCCCAGGAAGCAGAGGTTGCAGTGAGCTGAGATTGCACCACTGCACTCCAGCCTAAGGACAGAGTGAGACTCCGTCTCAAAAAAAAAAAAAAAAAAAAAAAAAGAGTTGGTTAAATAACGAAAGTGTGGATTAGTAAGTCCAAGAGCAGCATTTTAAAAATATAATTACGTAAAATGTGGTGTTTCTCTCTCCAGTAAGCACCGTGTTTAACATTAGGTAAGTTACATTGGTATTTTTTGCATAACCAACAGATGGCTTTGAAGTTTACTCAAAAGACAACTAGAAAGGCTGGTCAGGCAAGGGATGGCGGGATGTTATAAAGCCTGCTTTTACCCAAGCATTCCATGCAGATAAGCACCAGGGTAGAGGAAGAATAAGAAGTGGTCCTCTAAACTTAAGTGTTCTGTTTCACTTCCTTCTGTCCCAAGTAGTTGCTAAAGTAATTTACAATTTGGAAAGCTGTGATCACCCTACCTGAAGCAGTAAAATCACATGGTGGGGCCTCCTAATTTATCACCGGCAGTAAATGCTAACAAATTATACTGTACTAAAAAGCCATTGCCCAAGACTTTAGCCCAGAAGACACCACTAAGGCAAAGCCTTTATTTTGATCGTTTTCCTAGGATGAGTGAATGTTTAGTCTACCGGCTATCTTTCAAGCTTACATTTTTATATTCTACCTTTTGGTTTCTTTGAACCAGATCCTAGCTGACTTCGGTATCTCCGGTAATGTACTTTGTTTTCCCTTTAATTCCCATCTCACGGTTACCTCTAACCCAGTGGATCCTTTCCAGCGTTTGAAGAGGGCAAACACTGATCTATGCTGAAGTTAGGACAGAAAAATATGTGCAAGAAAAATGATGTTACCATTTACACCCAGTCACTTGGCCAAGAGTCAGACCTCTTACTTTAAAAGCAAAATACGCATCAAAAACTTCAACAGACTTCAGCAGCAATGGAAAGCAGCATGTTTGGAAAATGCACGTCAGGAAGCCCATCGCTGAGTTTAGAATGATTACCAGACCCCATCATACTACCTTCTGGTGAAATCTAATAGGTTCTTGTTAAAGTCCTAGAAACTATTCAAGACCAATCCATTTAGAAAAAAAAAAAAAAAAAAAAAAATCCTCTCTGGGTGAATTTATTGATACCAGGGAACAGATTTATTAAAAAACCCAAGAGTTCTTCTCTAAACAAACAAACAAACAAACAAAAAAGCTTTTCTCAAGATGCAACAGGATCCTGAGGCCTCAGAGGCCCTTGGTCATGCGGGATTTGAGCATCTTCCTTACTCTTCCTAAATGCCAAAGAAAAGGAAAAGCGAAGAAGTACCACTTCTTCTGCCTCTTTGCTGCCTTTTAGATAGGTTGAAAACCTAGTTTCTGTTGGTTTTATTTGTTTCAGATCAGAATTTCTCTCTTTCCAGTTGAGTAACAGGGTTGCTCATGCAAGTCACCCATTCTCTTGCTCTTGTGGACTGGGGGCCCCCAGGAGTGGCAGCACCTGGGGCCATGATAGGCATACACAGCCTCTGCACCATCCAGACTTGCTGATCGTCATCGGCATTGTAAGTGTCAGATGATCCCCAGGGGACTCCTCTCATGTTCAGGTCTGAGAAGAGCTGCTGAGTATCCCTCATCTCACACTGTGCCAGGAGGTGCTGGTGTTTAGGGTTATTGTTAGGTTTTTAGTTTGAAGAAATGTCCTCTGCAAGGAAAGAATCCTAGACCCAGAGCACTCCAAGAAACAGAGGGCTTACTCATGGGCTATGCCTGGGCCTGAACTGGAGTCTGAAAGCAAGATCTGGAGGCAGCTCTAGGGACAGGCTGCTTTCTTCCCTCGCTCCTGTGTCTGCTCCACCGTCCCCACTTCACCGACTGCGTTCCAGCGCTTCCGTACGGCTTCTGCGGCTGCACAACTGTGGCTTTCACACGGTCCACAGGGCCCCTCCAACCCCTTTCTCCATCATCATCTCCTTTCAGCTTCAGCTTCAGATGCCTGATTTTCACCATCTAAATTCTCACGAACTAGAATATGATCATTCTAATGAAAGGTTTAGCTCTCAGCCTTCCACAGGTCACTGTCTAGCCTAGAATTGGACTCTGGATGAGCTTAGGGGTCTGGGGGTTCAAATGATCTGCACGAAGGCTGACCCTCAGCAGGGGAGGAGGCCAAGGGCTGGCAGACAGTTAGAGAGGCCTGGGAGGTGGGCCCTGGCCACCCTTAAAGTTATCACAGCTTGTAGGAACTGTAGAATAAAAATCTGAATGCAACTTGGGAAAAAAACTCTGGCCGGGCATGGTGGCTCACGCCTATAATCCCAGCACTTTGGGAGGCCGAGGTGGGTGGATCATGAGGTCAGGAGATCGAGACCATCTGGACAACATGGCGAAATGCCGTCACTACTACCAAAAATACAAAAATTAGCTGGGGGTGGTGGCACATGCCTGTAGCCTTAGTTACTTGGGAGGCTGAGGTAGGAGAATCACTTGAATCCAGGAGGCAGAGGTTGCAGTGAGTGAAGATCACACCACTGCACTTCAGCCTGGGTGACAGAGCAAGACCCCATCTCAAAAGAAACAAAAACAAAAACAAAAACTCTTACCTGCTTCCCAATGCAAATGTCAGTTTGAGCTAGGAAATAAAAAAAGTTTCTAAATTTATTTACTGCCAGACTTATTTTAGAGAGAGGAAGAAGGAAAGGTGGGTATGGGAAGGTGAACATTGATTTTTAAAGATATTTTGTGGGCCAGTGAATTTTAGGGACTTATAATAAGACATAAAACTACATAGCTGGGAGGCTGGTGAGAGGAAGTGTAACAAATGGAAATTTTCTGGAGTGTTACGTAGAAGACAGGTACCTCCCTACTTCTCTCCAAAGAGCCTAACAGCTGCATGTATGACGCCTGGAAGATGTTGAGAAGGTTTGAGAGTTTTAAAGTTATTACTGCAAGATTTGAGTCTTTAATCGGGAATCTTAGTTTTTCTGCAAAAATTATAAATCCCAGGGCAAATATGTCGGCCCTCTGGGCATCAAAACTGAAGCCTTTTGATGCTACAACAAGCTAACGTCATGGAAGCCCGGCAGCCTGGTTTTACAGGCACTGCCGAGAGCTCGCGGTACTGCCGTAAATAGACAGGATTCGGTTTGCACAATGTCTTTCTGCTAGTCAGGCCCCTCCTTCCCTTCATCTCTCCCTGCTGGCCAGTAAGACTCATCCCCCTGCCTCCACTCTGTCCCCTCTGGCCTAATCCACACACAGTTGCCACTTGGCCTTTCTGGAGCACAGCTCCAACCACAGACTTGATCTGCTCAGACACCTGCAGAGGCGGTGAAGGAAGAGCACCCTCCCCAGCCTGGCACCTGCCTTAACGCTCTGCACAGTGGCCTCACCTCCCACAGCACTCTCAGCCGCACCATACCCTCCTGTCATTCTGCAAGGTCTCCTTCCCCAGGAGCGCTGGCCCAGTCCCCTGCCCCTGCTCACTGCCCCCAGCTTTCCTGTCCCTGACTAGAGCCTCCTCTGGTCTCTGCCTTTCAAAATGCCCCCTATTTTCAGAGTGCATTTCATTTTCTTCTGAGACAGGGTTTTACTCTTGTTGCCCAGGCTGGAGTGCCGTGGTGCAATCTCTGCTCCCTGAAACCTCCACCTCCTGGGTTCAAGCGATTCTCCTGCCTCAGCCTCCAGAGCAGCTGGGATTACAGGCGCCTGCCACCACACCGGCTAATTTTTGTATTTTTAGTAGAGATGGAGTTTCCCCATGTTGGCCAGGCTGGTCTTGAACTCCTGACCTCAGGTGATCCACCAACCTTGGCCTCCCAAAGTGCTGGGATTACAGGCATGAGCCACCGCACCCAGCCCCAAGAGAATTTCTTTCTGCTTTCAAGATCCCCCTCCTCCTTCTCCCTAGATTGTTGGGGTTTCCTTTTCGTCACAGCAGCTGTGATCTCACATGACCGTTCCTCCCCTATTAGGTCAGAAGTATATCGAGAATGGGAACTTGAAATCCTCACACTGAATGTGACATGTTAGAAAAACAGTGATATAGTAATGCGGGTAGGATCTGGACTCCAGTTTCCTATCAGAATTCACATTCTGGGTGAATTGAATAACCACAGCAAATAACCACACTTATTTGCTGTGGTTTATGGGATGTTGCATATTGGCCTCTCCCAGCCTCAGCTTCCGTATCTGTAAAATAAAACCGAAATTGTACTGACCCCACAGGCTTGCGTGACGATCACCTGAGCCGTATGTTCCAAAGTGCTGCATGAACTCATCAGCACCCCAGAGAACATCACTTGCTGCTCTAGTGATGCCAGGAGGTGCTCAGCAAATGCCAAGCCCCTGTGCAGCCCCTGGACAGGGATGCCGGAGGTTCCAGGGTTAGCCAACTACATTAACCTGCTTGTCCATCAAGACTTTTATAAGAGCTGCTAACAGGCAGGAAAATTGCTGGATTTGAGTTTCACCCCCTCCCCTTAACCAGGTCACCTTCTGAAGGAGGTGCTAATGAGCAGCAAAATGACCAAAACGTGGGCAGTCAGGGAGGCAGAGAAGGAAAGAGCCGAGGAGCTTGGACAGCCCTCCGCTGGCCACCCAGCTCTTGAAGAAGCTAGGCCTAACAGGCGTCCCAGAGCCGAGCACGTGGCTCCTCTTAGCACCAAGGGGAGAATAACCATGCAGGGGCCAGGGCTGCGCTTCTAGTTCCGGTGAAGCTTTGGGAAAAAACCCAAATCAGGCCCCTCTCTCTCTGTCCACATAATCACCTTGCAGTCTCCAGCCTCCCCCATGGGCACGCTGGTGCTTTAATAATGGCTCTTTCTCTTAGGCAGGTTCCATTTTAATTGACCACCTTCTTGACAAATACTGAGCCACAACGATCCCGCCAAGTGGCAACCTAAGAGTGCCATCAGCACTGGAGGTTTTCATGTCTTCCATTCCAGACCCATGGCCAGAGCAGGCAGGTCCAGGCGGGGCAGGCATGGGACTGGCAGTTTCCCAGACATCCATGCACAGACGTGGCCCCTGTGAGACTTCCCTTACCATCTGTGGTGTCAGCGTCAGGGCTCCAGGGAGAAGCTGGGGCCTTGAAGGAGCAGGCTGGCAAGCCCCAGCATTCACTAACCATGACGTTTGCCAACAAACTTCACCCATCAGTGGCTCTCAAGTCTGGCGGCACATGAGAACCACCTGGGGTGGCGATGTGGCTGCTGACCTCAGAAGGTTGCTGTGTACTGAATTGAGATAATGTGTATTCAGTACTTGGCACTTAGTAAGTACAGCAGGTTTTCAAATGACTTTTTTTCCTTTCTTTCTTTCTTTCTTTTCTTCCTTCCTTCCTTCCTTCCTTCCTTCCTTCCTTCCTTCCTTCCTTCCTTCCTCCCTCCCTCCCTCCCTCCCTTTTTCTCTTTCCTTTCTTTCTTTCTTTTTCCCCAAGTTTGGCTCTTATTGCCCAGGCAGGAGTGCAGTAGCAGGATCTCAGCTCACTGCAACCTCTGCCTCCCAGGTTCAAGCAACTCTCCTGCCTCAGCCTCCCAAGTAGCTGGGACTACAGGTGTGCACTACCATGCCTGGCTAATTTTTGTATTTTTAGTAGAGATAGGGTTTCACCATGTTGGCAAGGCTGGTCTTGAACCCCTGACCTCAGGTGATCCGCCTGCCTTGGCTTCCCAAAGTGCTGGGATTAACAGGGTGAGCCACCATGCCCCACCAAAAAACATTGTTTAGTTCACCATTATTTCCTTACAACACTGATGAGAAAACAAAAATCAATTCCTGCGTGGGTTTTCTCTAAGTACTCTGGTTTCCTCCCACATCCCAAAGGTGTGCAAGTGGCTTGTCTACCTGGTCCCAGTGTGAGCGAGTGTAGGTGCGTGTGAGTGCACCTTGCGATCTGATGGTGTCCGGGCCGGTGCAGTCTCCTGTTCTGCACCCTGAGATGGTTCCTGCCACCTGCCACCCTGAACTGGAATAAGCAGGAAAATAATTATCTTGTTCTAATGAATTTGTCTTAAGTGTATATACAGCTCATAATTACTTTGCTATTTAATATTAGAAGAATTTTGGTCTTTATTTAGAAGTTTGGAGACGTTTTTGTGATTGGAAATATGCTAGGAACTTAACTCCTGTTTATAGCAATTAGCTTATGGGAAAATGGATTTTGTTTTACGGAGTTTCACCTAAAGTTGCAATTTCCATGAACCTACTGGCAATGTTAAATGAGGGCTTACTTCATTCCTTTTTTCGGTATTTGTGTCTCTACATCTTACAAATAACAGTATGTAAAATTAATATAGTCTAATAAAAACCAGACACGATGTGAGGTGACACTCTAGGGTGCTTAGTCTATACTTTTTCACCTTGTTGTGGCTCTGCTGACATTAAATCAGAGATTCTCAGTTGAGAGGAAAGGAAGCATGCTCCCTTAAAAAGCAACAAAGAAAAGCAGTAGAAGAAGCGGGCACAGTACACTTAGCACGCATCATGAACTGGGCTTGAGGCTAACAGACTTTTTTTTTTTTTTTTTGAGACAAAGTCTTGCTCTGTCGCCAGGCGCCAGGCTGGAGTACAGTGGCGTGATCTTGGCTCACTGCAACCTCCGCCTCCTGGGTTCAAGCAATTCTCCTGCTTCAGCCTCCCAGGTAGCTGGGACTATAGGCGCACGCCACCATGCCCAGCTAATTATTTTTGTATTTTTAGTAGAGATGGGGTTTCACCATGTTGGCCAGGATGGTCTCCATCTCTTGA